>NC_134127.1:3801428-4136785 GCF_040939455.1 Microcebus murinus
ACTGCTGAATCACAGAGCACTCTATTTATGTACTGAATAAACAAATGAATTCTATTGGAACAGGTGAAATTTTACTCAGAACTGGCTACGTGACAAAAAAGGTTTCTGCTAATTAAGTGGGACAGCCAAAGCTCCTGTAGATGAAGGGCAGGCTCAAGGCTGGGCCCTCAGGGGCTGGGAGAGGATCTGTGACCAGGTTTTCTTAGGCAGACTGAAGGGCTCCCACCAGCCCTGCGTGGAGGTGCCAGATAAGCAATTTGAAGCAGCTTCTTAAGGTTCCGCCCCATCAAAAAAAGGTCAACTCTTACCTATAATTTTTGTCTCTAGCCACACCCTGGTAGAAAGCAACTTAGCCTGAGGAATTTGTGAAGCCAAATGTAAACAGAACCCTACCACAGTGCATTATTATACACATCTTTATTTTCTAGGGGCTGAGGAACGTCTGGTAATGATAATCTCACACTGCAAATGTCAAATTCTACTCAGGGAAGAAAGCCTCTGATCACCACACTCCCTTTAAAAAAAATAAAAACATCTTTCAAATAAGCCAGGAGCTTTAAAACAGCTCTTTCTGAGTAAGGAGACAATCCGAACCCTTTTAAATGGTTCTAAACTAACACTTCCCTCCCCCTCTTCCTTTATTTACATTTTTCACAACCTTAAAATAAAAGAAGCAGAAAATTAAAGTTTTTCTTTACCTTGGGTTTTGGTCCCGGGTCCTGCCAATCCTAGTGACGAGTCACAGGATTCCTTGAGAGGCGATCTGATTGGGGTTTCAGCTTCAGGGGTCTCAAAATTACCTTCAGAATCCGAGCTGCCAAAGGGGAAAAATGAGGAATTACCACTTTCAACGGTATCTCTGACACCCTTTAAAACCTATCTATATCCACAAAGTCCAGCATGGTTGTCTAACTTTACAACCAATTGATCCTCAGCACAGACCGGTCGGCAGAAGGCGGGTTTTTAGCAGGGCCCTCCGTAGGTTCCCAGTCTGGCATCCTATCTCTGAACTCTCCTCCATTCTGTGGAGCTTTCCTCCAGCACCATTTATTTTTGAGGTCATCCTTC
Organism: Microcebus murinus; assembly: GCF_040939455.1. Classification (NCBI taxonomy): domain Eukaryota; kingdom Metazoa; phylum Chordata; class Mammalia; order Primates; family Cheirogaleidae; genus Microcebus; species Microcebus murinus. The sequence goes on from NC_134127.1 coordinate 3,802,497, forward strand.
TCTCCGATACCGGAAAAAATGCACTTTCCCAACAGACCGCCTTTTTCACCACAAGAGCCCCTTCCCAGAGGCTTTTAAAAAATTAACGCTGGACCCACCCCAAAACTAAAGCCCATTCTAGCCATTCCTTTTTGCTCGGCAGGCCTCTACCTGCGTGGAACTCACTGGGCCAGAGACCAGGAATGCGGTCACCTGCCTTCCGCAATCACAAGGGTGACAGCTCTGGCAGAGACCACCATTCCTCACCAGCTGCCAGGGGCCTGTCATCACGCGACTTTCTTGACCGCGGCTGCGTTTTGGGGACACAGTGGGGCCCCGGGAGGGCCCGAAGCCCCACCGGGTGCGGTCAGTGACGCGACCCTCCCCGGCGGTGTGCGTGTACCGGGGCGCGCACGGGCCGGCGGGTCGAAGCTCACAGAAAGTGACCGAGGTGGACGGGGATGCGGAGAGACTGCGGATGCCGGGTCGCCTTTGGAAAGCGCCCCAAGCGAAACTGGGGGGTGCGGAAAAGACGCGGACGACCGAACGCCCCGAACTTCCGAATGCACGGCGGGGACCCGGCCACGGCGGGCACGCAGCCATTGCCACGGACACGGACGCGCGGGCGGCGACACACACACGCACACAGCGAGCCGCGGATGGGTGGATGGTGACGGCGGCGGCCGGACCCTCGCGGGGATGCTGCGTACTTGCCTGAAACTCAGGGATTTGGTCTCCGCCTGCGAGTCCTCCTCCTCGGGGTCGCCCTCGGGCCCAGCGGCCTCGTCGTCCCCGGCGCCCCCGCCGCGCACCGCGGACCACGTCCATTTCGCCCACTGCACGGGGGACAGGATCTGCCAGGGGCTGAACGCCATGAGCGGCTCCGGCTCCCGGGGGCAGGGGACGCGGGGAGCCTTTTTCCCTTTCAAAATGGAGGGAACGGTGACAGGCGCCAGCGAGCGTCTCCGGCCGCGGCGCGGATGTGGTAAACGCGCGCCGTCGGGGGCGCGGGCGGAGCGCTTCCTCCCGCCGGCGGAGCGCCGCTGCGTCCTCGTCCTCCTCGCCCACGGCGCGACGCGGCGGCCCGCGCCCGGCTCCTCCGCCGCGAAGACGCCTCCCCGGGGCCTCCTCAGGGCCCCGGCCCGCGGCTCCGGCGGCTCGGCTCGGCGGCTCGCGCTCCCGGGCCTGGCGCGCGCCTCCCAGCCGGCGGGGGCGCGTCAGCGGCGCGGGGCCGCGCCCCGGGAGCCGCCCCCTCGGACCGTACTACCCGCGCGCGCGGGGGGGCGGCGCCTTTGAAGCCGCGCGCGCGCGCCCGGCCGCCCCCGCCGCGGCGCCGCGCTGGTCGCGCCCCGGCCGCGGGAAGGGCCTCGCGCCGGGCGGAGGACCCGGCGCCCCCCGCGCGCGCGCGCGCGCCGCTCCGCGGGCGTCAGGGCCGGGGAAGATCCGTTTCTGAGGGCGTGTGCGGCGCTTTTCCTCCTGCTCTGTCATTTTTTTACGTTTTCGTCTTGCCACTGGGAATGAATGGCATTGATGATAGTGGACTGCACAGAAGTTAAGCCCCTCGTCGAAAAAACAACAACTTTGAGGCCGTTGCGGACTGGTGTTTTCAGCGTGGAAGACCCAGCCTGTTCATCTTCATCCCTGTCACTCCCAGGATTTAGAAATCCCTCAGCAGCAGTGCAGGGTGGGGGTGGGGAAACTGGAATTTAAGATGCCTTAAATTTAAGATGCCCACCCCAAACCGCACTCGGGGACTCCAAGTGAGCGGCCTGGTCTTGGGCCAAAGGGCGCCAAAATGGCCCTGTGACATTAAATGGCCCTGTGACATTACGGCCTGATGGGCTTCCCATTCTCCTTTTTGAGGCTTTCTTTTCCTAACTTCTAAGTCTTCGATTTCTGACTTTGCTTGCTACTTCTGTAGTAAGCCAAGAAGAGGCCTGGTGACATCTTTACCGTTTGAAGGCAAAGGGAAATAGCAGACTTTCTTCGTTTTTCATTAAGGGATTTCATTGAGGGATTGCTTCTCTCAAAACCACCCATTCACCACCCTCTTCCAAGAGAATCCGCTGCCTCAAATGCCAGGCTCAACCATCTCCTGGCCTGGATGAGGCGTTTCTTGTGCTATTGGGATTCCCCAGCTTTGGGGTGAAATCTGTGAGGCGCTGCAGGTTCCCACAGAGAGGGCAGCTCAAAATCTGCGTGCTGAAACTTGCGAGACACTGGCCCTCTCCTCTGAAAGGAGTCTGCACATACATTGCAGATGACCAAACCGACCCTCTCCTCTGAAAGGAGTTGGCACGTACATTGCAGATGAATCATGACTATCTCACGCATTCGATAATGAAAACAGAAGTAAAAATAACACAGGATAAGGCTTGGCTGGTAGTCTTACCATAAGGAAAGGGCAAGAATCCCTCTAGAAAAAAGAAAGGATTGGGATGCTTTAGAATGCATTCCCACTTCTTCCCGTGACACAATTGTTATGAGTGTTCTAGGGATTACAAAAAGGCGAAGGAGGCAGGAGGGCCACATGAAATATACCACAACACCATCCAACTGTTTGTATTTTTAGGTTTACGCTCACCAAGTAAACCTTCAGGTTATACGGTCCCCTGGGCTCCTGATTTGACACAAGTGTTCTGTTGCCAGGAAATATTACTGCAGTAAATCAGTAACTGGCATCCACTAGGTCCTGTTCATTCTTCCTCCTGAATAGTTCTCTAATCTTTTCATTCCTCTGCATCCCCGTTGTGACTGACTTAGTTCCCACACTCCCCCTTTTTCATAGATACACTGCAAATGACTCCCACCTGCTTCTGTCTCTGAGCGCTTTCTCACCTGGGGTCACCCCTGCCTGGCTGATCTGTGACTTGTGCTCTAATCTTGCTGTTCCTGCTCCCCCTTATTCCTGCCCTTTTGAATTCCTAGCTGGAAATCAGTAGGGAATTGGTTGTGAGCCTTTAATATGCCCAAGAATCATCTAGGAGAGCTTCTTAAAAAAACAAAGAAACACTAATGCGAACTGCCAGCAGGATATGGAAGTCTTTGTGTTGACCTGTTGTCCTGGGAAATTTGGGAAACAATGCCTAGCTTGAACCAACCAATTGCTGCTTCAGGAACAATCTCCCTTTGCCTGCAGAATTCAGCACATTCCTCAAGGAACGTCTACCCCACCCTGCCCATGCTCCCAGTCCTCGGCTGTCCACGTGCCCCTCATTGCCTAGCTCAGTGTCTACTCTGGAGAAGCAGGCTGATGGTCCCTCCTTTCTTTCATGTCTGTACCCAGAACATTCATAGAGACTGTTACTGTGGCCTTAGACAGTTTTGGAAGTGAAAGGAAGCATTCTTAACAGTTACACTCAGACAACAGGCATAAACCAGGGCTGTCTCAGGAAGACCAGGATGTAAGGTCACTCTACACTTAGCACACTATATATAACATACTTATTTCAAATCTGTCCCATAGCCTTCTAAAGGGCAGGGACTTTCCCCAGAGATTAGGACAAGGCCACACACTCAGTAAGTGTGCAAAAAAATAAAAAAGTGAATATTCTAGTTTATAAATCGTCCTTGTGAGTTTGGCTAGGGTGACATAAATTCCTAAAGCCTGACTCCTCCTGGAAAAATACAAGTTTCTAGACCAGCAAAGCACAGAATCCAGGACTAGTGATAGCCCCAGGAAGATAAAGCCTGACCTACATGGCAACTTCTTGAAACTAGGAAAGCAAATGCCCAGGTTTCTGAAAGTCACTCCTCTGCAAGTTCTTGAACTTAGTGTGAGCAGCAACAAAGTAGGTAACTACTCCATAGCTTGAACTGATTTTGTTTTCCAGAAGTGCAGTGAAGAGGTTGTCAATATTCTTGTGATTCTGGAAAAGAATGGGCATTGTTTGAAAATAGATATCCTAACCAAGGTAAACCACAATTTTGCTCCTATGACCTCAGCCTCACCAAACAGAATATCTGCAAATATATAACCAAGTAACCAAATGAAACGTATTTGTCTTGGAAATGACCTTAAGCACAGAAAAGGCCCATCTGTTCTCTTCATTCCTCTGCCTCTTGCCCTTCTCAGAAGCTTTGGATCAATACACCATAAAAATAAAAAATGTGTTACTACAGTTGACCCATGAACAATGTAGGGGTGAGGGGCACTGACCCTGGCGCAGTAAAAAACTGCACCCCCTGAGTCCCCCAAAACTTAACTAATATCCTCCTATGGACCAGAAGCCTCACCAATAACATAAACAGTCAATTGACCTGTATTTTGTATGCTATGCATATTATATACTGTATTCTTACAATAAAATAAGCTAGAGAAAAGAAAATCATCAGGAAGAAAAATCTTTTTACTATTCATTAAGTGGAAGTGCATCATAAAGGTCTTCACCCTCACAGTCTTCCCGCTGAGTAGGCTGACAAGGAGGAAGAGGAAGGGTTGGTCTCGCCTCAGGGGTGGCAGAGACAGAAGCCGGGTAGGGGGTGGAAGGGGAGGGGGGAGAGGCAGGCAACACTGCTGTAATTTTTCTTGAAAAAAAATCATATAAATGGACCAGCACAGTTCAAACCCGTGTTGTTCAAGAGTCAACTGTACCTTGAAACACTCCACAAACGGTGGCCAGACCAGGCACACACCTTACAGCTAATCAGTGCTCCGGAGAGGCCTGCAAAATGAGTCTCTCTGATACAAACGCAATAAACTATATGAGTAAGCAAACTGCAACGGGCTGACAAAGACTCTTTGCTTCGCCTGACCCTAGTCAGGCTCCACCAAGTCCTCTAAGCCTTGACCTTGGGCTTCGCTGTCTGCCCTTGTGAATTCCAGTTTTATCAAGGATCCTGCTGCGTCAGTTCAGGGAGGGTCCCCCACCCTTGTTATCACCCACCCTGGCCTGCCTTCAGCAGGAATCCCATCAAGTCCCTTCCCCTGATGCCTCCCTCAGTGGTTTTCCATCCAGGGACTCCCACCTGGATCCTTGGCTATAAATCCCCATCTGTCTTAGTGATTAGAGTTCAGCCAGCTCTCTCTCCACTGCAAAACCCCATTTTGGTAGTCTCTTCTTAAATGAAATCTTCCTTATTTAACAAGCGTCATGAAAAATCTTTCTTTAACAAGGCAGACCACTCTCTACTGAGTAGCACAGCTACCGTGTGGTGTGTGACAGGAAGAGAGGGGCAGAGGCAGGCTGGGGCCACGCTGTGAGGGTCCTGTGCACTTGTGAAGGAGTCAGCCCCTGTTCCCAGGTAGGGGAGCAAACACAAATGCCCACCTAGGTAACGGAAGGGAGTGAAAAGCCCTGGGTGTTACCCGGAGGACCCTGCCATGGCTAAGGGACAGTCCTGCCCGGTCCCTACTGCCCAGCGTTGCCATACAGCAACCTTCCATGCAAAATGGAAATCCTGGATAAGAAATCTTCCAGTATTATAAATGTTCTTAGAAATTTAAATTGTTTAAACCTTGTGTGACTGCAGGGCAAACAAAAGTTATCTGTGTGCCTCAGACCGCCCAGGATGGGCAAAGGGAGTCGTCAATTAGTGTCTGTCTCATGCCACTTGTTCCACAGGCATCTGAACTGTAAGCAGGTCACGCAGTGAGGACTGAACTCGGATCTTTTTCTTTTGCTAAAAACTCCTTCCTAAGGAGGCCAGCTGGGGCAGGCTGACAAATGGTAAATTCCCACTAAGCACCAACCTGATTCTGGTATGGCATTAACATCACCTAAAAGATAAGAAGCCCCAGTCTTAACTCAAGCATGGTAGCAGATGCCTATCATACACTTTAAAATACCTTAAAGCATCCTAGCAGGCTAAAGCATCCTAGCAGGCGCCTATTATAAATTTAAAACATCCTCCGGTCTGGACCTCCCAGAGTGCTCACACCCTTATCTTAAAATAAGCATATCCTTTCTGGTCTTCTAGATAAAGTCTAACTCTCAGCCAATTGCCAGCCAAAGAATCTTTAAACCCACCTATAACCTGTAAGCCCCCCCCCCACTTGGAGATGTCCCACTTTTTTGGGCCAAACCAATGTATGCCTCTCATGTATTGATTTGTGACTTTGCCCCTGTATCTCTGAAAATGTGTAAAACTGAACTGTAACCCAGCCACAGCGAGCCCACTTGCTCAAGGCCTCTTGGCAGTGGCTCTGGGTCATGGTCCTCAAATTTGGCTCAGAATAAATCTCTTTAAAATTATTTTACAGAGTTCGGCTTTTTTCTGTTGACAGCAGGATGCGAACACCATTACAATGGAAGGAAGAGAAAACCGCTTCTGTTTCTACAACGGAAACTGAGTTTCTGGCAGCCGGTGAAAAGAGCAGGCATTTGTGTATGAGAGTGGGGGAGGGAAGGAGGGCTGTCGGGCCAGCAAGGCCCTAGGGAATCAGATAGATAAGTAACCGCTGGGAAAACAGAAAGGCCAGGCCAGCAGGAAACCCTATGTACCTGTATTTTCTAACCTAAGAATCTGATGAGCAAAATATACATCTAATTTATGTAACTGAAACAGCACATGGCAACTAGGTTTAGGCATCTCAGTGGAACTTCAGCAGAACATCTCCTGCTCCCCAACCCTGCTTCCTGAGCCATCCAGGGCACTGGATGAGTTTTCTAAGACACAGTGGGGAATTCCCTGATTGAGTTTAAAAACCTTCAACCCTTAGCTTTTTTCCCCCTTAAATATTTAAATATAGAAGGTCTCTATACATAGGGAAATTGTGTAGCTAAATGTACCTTTATTTACATAATATTCATTATAAAACTTTACAAAATTTTTCCTTCATATGGAGACTTTGGGACACCCTGTAGTATCCTAAGTCAGTTAAGACATCACAGTCTTAACCTTACAAGATCACATGTTATCCTAGTTATCCTTTACCTGTAGGCTATAATCACCTATAGAATTATGATCTTCCCTCCACTTTAGTGACCTAAACACTCTAAAGTCAGGGAATTTGTACTATGCCTTATGCTGAAAATGATATCGTAAAGAAAAGCTCATTTCTGATTTTTTTTTTTAAAGAAAAGTTACAGTTAATACTCTTTCAAAACTCCAGGAAGATTAACAGGGAACCAGAGTACATGCATTAAAGGCTTGGCAAAGCCCCCTCCTGGGGCCTGCTCAAGACCCTCGCCCAGGCTTTGCTCTGGGAACAACTCTCGTCACATCCACCCTCTGATCTGTTTCATTCTGTATCACAAAGAGAAGTTTGATTTCTCCAGAAAGTATGCCATTCTACCTAGGTAACAGATGAGACCTACAGTAGAACTGCCATATAGCAAGAGTTGTACTGTGTCAGCTTTCAGAGAAGCTGGGGAAAAAAATAAATGAATTGTATGATGTTTACACTAAACTAGTGTCCTTAAAAAGCCAGTTCTACGAGGTTCTCTCTCATCCCTATGAAACACCATGACTATATGTTTACCAACTTTATAAAAAAGTTAATTTTGGTTCTCTAAGTGTAAGAGTATTAAAGAAGCAGTTGTTGAGTGCAGAAGATACCAACAGTTAGGTCAGTCTGTTTATTCTAATGAGGAAAATAACATCATCCCTAACTTGTCCCACCAACTACCATGAACCCAAAGTTGAAAACAAGAAATCGACTTAAAGCATGGACTACCTTTAAATTTAGAAATATTCTATTCAGTAGGCATGCTTGGTCTTTCCTGCTAAACAACACTATTGTACGTACAGAGCCTGTTAAACAGGAATATCATCTTGGAAGATTACTCTTAAATGATTTTGCACATTTTGTGTCCTTCTGTTGAACTCAGATTCCTTCTGAGCAAATCAGGCGTTAAAAAAGAGTCCAAGTCCAAGAGCTTTACACTGACAGCCTCAGACAAGAAAGCCATCTGAATCCTTCTCCACCTTTTTTTATAAATTAAAGTTTCTAATCAGGAACATTGCTCCAAATTTGAGATAGCTGCTTTACTTCACTCACCTGGGCTGGAGGGAGGGTGGAATCTAAGGCTCGAGTGAAAGAGGCTGAAGGAATTTAGGAAAGTGAAATAGAAGAATATTCCTTCTTCTGCAGCCATTTTAGTCCTTTCTCCTCCACCTCACCTCCAAAATGAAATAAATTTCCCAAAGATTAGAAGAACATTTATCATATGGCCTAGATTTTCTGAGACTATCTTGATACCAAAAATTCTATTGACTATTCTCATAAATACATTTATGAGTCTTCATGAGACCACATGTCCCCATTTTTGATTTATGAGACACTGTCTCTAGGATGTTAGAAGGAAACATATTGGGATTGCAGATGGGAAGGGCAGCAGAGATTCACTGGTAGGAGGGTGTGGGGAGAAAGGTCCACCCAGAAGAACAAAACCACAAAGAGCTTCCCAAAATAACTGTGACACCCATTCCACCTTGACCCTTACCGTGATTCGGAGGGATCTCATTATAGTAACTCATGTATTTATGACCGGTAATCTTCCTGCATTTCTAACAGATAAAAAGATGGGAATCTAAGAAGCAAATTCCATGACATGATATGCAGCCTCCTGTAAATTCCAGCTTTTATCTCTTTGGAGTAAAAGTTTAACTATTTTTTTTTTGAGACAGAGTCTCACTTTGTTTCCCATGCTAGAGTGAGTGCTGTGGTGTCAGCCCAGTTCACAGCAACCTCAATCTCCTGGGCTCAAGCGATCCTCCTGCCTCAGACTCCCGAGTAGCTGGGACTACAGGCATGCACCACCATGCCCGGCTAACTTTTTCTAGATATATTAATTGGCCAATTAATTTCTTTCTATTTATAGTAGAGATGGGGGTCTCGCTCTTGCTCAGGCTGGCCTCGAACTGCTGACCTCGAGCAATCGGCCCGCCTCGGCCTCCCAGAGAGCTAGGATTACAGGCGTGAGCCACCGCGCCCAGCCAAGTTTAACTATTAATATCATATTTTGGTCCTAAAATTACAGGCATGTGAAAATTGAAGGAAAATAGGTCCTTTTATTTCTGTTGTATACAAAGCAGAGAGGGGAAATGTATCCTTTTTATGTGTGCTAATTTGTTTAAATTGAAATATTAACAAATCACTCATTTTCTGACTGATAAATATAAGCTAAAAGACTAGCTGAATACACAGAAAGACATAACAGTGTTCTAGGTTGGTAAAACAATATTGTAAAGATGGCAATACTACCCAATTAACTTGAAGGGGTTGATTTGATTTCAGTCAAAATTCCCAGAGGATTTTTCTTAGAACGTCAATATTTTTCAAAAGTTAATCTGGAAAAATAAACTGGTGAACATATTTTAGATGAGGAAAAAAACAAACAAACAATAACAACTAAGAGTTAAGAAGGGGATTAGTCCTACAAGATATTAAGACAAGTTTATGCAAAAATAGGCAGATCCTTGCTGTTTCTGTAAAACAGAATAAGAAGCCCAGAAAAAGATCCTACGAGATATGGGAATTTATTGCATGATAAAGAAGATATCACCATATATAGAGAAAAGAAAGATTATTTATAATAATAAACGGTTAGAGAATAATTAGTTGGCAATGGGGGAAAAAGATCAAGTAAAACCCTTACCTCAGAGCATATACCAAGATAAATTCCAGATGGATTAGATGGCTAAATAATAAAAATCAAACAGTTGGGGAGAAAACAATCTAGAAGCAACAGAATCTGTCAAAGCTCTGTAGGAAGGATGACGGTCCAATCTGGAAGTAATTAATGAAATCACACACAAAATAAAGAATGCAGATTTGGCTACATTAGAAAAGTAAAGCTTCTAACTGTGAACCTTCAAATTAAAAGGCAAACAACAGGCTGGGGAAAAACAAAGGCTGGTAGTGTTACTACCTAAAGAACTCGTGCAAACCAGTAAGATCGTTCAAACCCCAACAGAAAAGTGAACAGTTATACCTGCTTACGGTGTGTCAGACACTGTGCTAAGCACTTTACATGAATTATCTCATTTAATTCCCACTCCCGTAAGCCCATATTCTCATGAGGGAAGTATCATTGCCCTTTTGTTATTGTTGTTTAACAGGTTAAATTGGCTACATTTTCAACCTCTAGAGCAGATGCTGTTGATCTGGGCTTAGCAAGCAAGGCTTTGGGAAGACGCCGGTCTCCCTGAAATTACAGGCAGAAGTACGTGTTTGTGCACGTCTCCACCCAACTCTCCTCTTCCTCCTCTTCCCCATATACAGCCAAGCTCCACTCTGGGACTGTGTTTCAGGCTTATTAAGATTAATTTTTCAAATCTGAAAGTGGCACAAATAGAAGATTATTCAACGACAAGGAAGTCCTGGCCAAAGGGGCCCTTATCCAGAAAACTCAGACCTCCCAGAAATTGACCTAAGCAGCAGCAAGCTCTGATGACACACAGATGGTGCAACAGGGAGACAAGGAGGCGACACTGCTCACGGCTGCAGGCAGGTGTGCTCTTCCCCGAATGCCCAGGGAGAGCCCGGGCATTGGGCAGCCTATGGGTTTCTTCTGAGCGCTATCTGGTGCCCACAGCGTGAAACCCTCAGTGCAGGGAGGCATTTGCCTGTTGAGTCAAGGTACCATCAAACAAGAGATTTTCGCAGGGACTCCTACTGATACAAATGAGAGTCCTCAAAGGCGCACAAAATTGGGTGGAGCATAAAAGGTGTATTTTCTGTGGGAGATGTAAAAGGGCTAATTCCAGCATCCCTCTCCTTGGGGTGCGCTCTCTTTTGGTGTACTTCCCTTTAGGGTGGTTTCTTCCAAGAAACTACGTTGTCGTTGTCGAGTAGTTTTGGCCAAACTATGTTGGCCAAACGGACCATTAGGGAGCCTCTCCCCATCTGGGAAAAGTAGGCACATTGGTGGGGTTTAGTGGGGAAAGGAGGCATGGAACAGGTTGTCAAGGGCTGATTTTGTGAAGCAGGAAGCTTAAGAATTTGGGGAGCCCTATGGAAAATGTCGGGTGACTCCTTGGGCCAGCCCTGCGTGCGGCAGGTTGGAGGGGGCAGGCTGCTGAAGCCACCCCGTGTGATACATTACGGCAAAGCTGCTTGCATGATCCTGATTGGGTAATTTTTGAATCCCACTGTTTTTTGATTGGATATTAAAGCTTGTTGTTGATTGGATGTTAAAGCTTGATGTTGATTGGATGTCAAAGTTTGTAGTTGATTGGACTCTTTTTGAGCCCTACCAAGGGTATAAAAGCAGAAGGAGAACAAGGAAGTAGGGGGCAGAAGGGAAGAAGATGGGAAGAGAGCTGTAGCACTAGGTGTGCTGATCCTGCTATAGAAGAATAAAGGCTGTTCTCCGATTCTTCACGTGCCACTCGGTTCTTTCCCTGGTCAAATGAACAAGAGCTGTAACACTAGCTGTAACACATTGCCGCAATATGAATACAGTGCTAGAGCCAAACCAGAGATGTAGGAAGGGGCCTCGCCCCTTTTAAGCTGTAACTTCATGTTAAATTTGACTCTGCCCGGAGGGCAAAAGAATCCTTGTGGTTCAGGAGTGGTCTAACTGGCTTCAGACTGGTAAGTGAAAATACCGATTTATGGAGGGAGGGGGTCACGCTGACCTTTATCTGCTCAGAGGAAACAAAAAAATTCACTGTTGGAAACTTGATAAAACTGTCAAAAGATATAATCTCCCACACAGACTGTGCGACAGAACTCATGGCTGTGTTCCTTCTGTGCCATTTGTAAACACACACACACACAATTTAAATTAAGATAAAAAAGAAAAACTACACTGTTTCTTCAGCGTTGTGTGCCTTAGGCACCACTGCCCTTTGAATTTCTACTGCAGTAGAGTCTAATTCCCCTCCCTCCCCACCCCAGCATCCATTATTTCCCTATTTTGTCTGGAAAAGAAACCTCTTGAGTTTTCGAGGGCCACCCAGCTAGAGCACACATTTCCTGGCCTTCTTAGCAGCTGGTGTGGCCTCAAGACTCAGTTCTGACCTGTGGACTATAACTGCAAGGGCTAAGTGCAAATTTGGGGCAATGTCTTTTTGTTTTGTTTTGTTTTTTGGAGAAGAGTCTCCTCTGTTGCTCTGTTGCCCAGGGCTGGAGTTACCTGGCGTCAGCCTAGCTCACAGCAACCTCCAACTCCTGGGCTCAAGCCATCCTCCTGCCTCAGCCTCCCAAGTAGCTGGGACTACAGGCGCTCGCCACCACACAGGGCTAATTTGTTTTCTATTTTCAGTCGCCCGGCTAATTTTTTCTATTTTTAGTAGAGAGACAGGGTCTCACGCTTGCTCAGGCTGGTCCTTCAACTCCTGGGCTCAAGCAGTCTTCCTGCCTCATCCTCCCAGAGTGCCAGGATTACAGGCTTAAGCCACTGTGCCCAGCCTGGGGGCAATGTCTTTGAAAAGAAAACTGGATGTCCTACATCTCCTGGCTGAAGTTGAGCCAGCTTCCGTGGTATGGGGGACAGGGACACTGGGGACAGCGTGGAACAGTAGGACAAGCCAGGCTGACCCGTGGAGCAGACAACCCACTGCCCTAGAGCAACAGCTGCCTGAGCACGGTTCTACGTGAGTGAAATACAAGTCTATCTTCTTTGCACTACTGTGTCACGAGATCTTTTTGTCACAGCAGCCTCACCTGGCTCCTAACATTACAGCCTCCTCTGGGGCATTTCAGCCTCTCAGCTCCCTTAGATGAAGGTACAGGAAGAACCTGCCTTAAATTTCAGTCCACGTGATTGTGAACAGGATCATATTAAGGTCCCTTCAAAAATTCATTTTATACAGGTTGAGCATTCCTGATCTGAAAATCTGAAGTGATCCAAAATCCAAAATTTTTGAGCACCAACATGACAACACAGTGGAAAATTCCATACCTGACCTCAGGTCACAGTCAAAATGCAGTCAAAACTTTGTTTCATGCACCAAAATTATTTAAAATATTATATAAAGTTACCTTCAGGCTATGTGTAATGAATTTCATGTTTAGACTTGGGTCCCAGCCCCAAGATATCTTATTTTGAATTAGACAGTTGCTGCTTCTTTTTTTTTGAGACAGAGTCTTACTCTGTTGCCCATGCTAGAGTGCTGTGGCGTCAGCCTAGCTCACAGCAACCTCCAACTCCTGGGCTCAAGAGATCCTCCTGCCTCAGCCTCCCAAGTAGCTGAGACTACAGGTATGCGCCACCACGCCCGGCTAATTTTGTCTATATATGTTTTTAGTTGGCCAATTAATTTCTTTCTGTTTCTAGTAGAGATGGGGGTCTCTCTCTTGCTCAGGCTGGTTTTGAACTCCTGACCTTAAGCGATCCTCCCGCCTCAGCCTCCCAGAGTGCTAGGATTACAGGCACCCGGCAGACAGTTGCCTTTTTATTTTGTTGTGTTTCGCTTTGTTTTTTAGAGACAGGGTCTTGCTACATCACTCAGGCTGGAGTGCAGTGGTGCGATCACAGCCCACTGCAGCCTCAAACTCTGGGCTGAAGCGATCCTCCTGCCTCAGCCTCCCAAAGTGCTGGGATTACAGGTGTGAACCACTGCACCCAGCCACAATTGCATCTTTAAAGATGACTGGTGTGGGCAAAAAAGCTGCACAGTATAGGGAGCCAATATTTAGGTTCCTACAAAGGCCAAGTCTTCCAGGTAGAATGTATTTAGATATAGTGTGAAAAATATTATCTTCTTTGGGGAGATTTCCTTGAAATAACAGGGTTTTATAAATTCAGAAATACTATATAATACACTTTAAAAGGCAACATGGGCCGGGCACGGTGGCTCACGCCTGTAATCCTAGCACTCTGGGAAGCCGAGGCAGGTGGATAGCTCAAGGTCAGGAGTTCAAAACCAGCCGGAGCAGGAGCGAGACCCCATCTCTACCAAAAAAGAAATTAATTGGCCAACTAAAAATACATAGAAAAAATTAGCCGGGCATGGTGGTGCATGCCTGTAGTCCCAGCTACTCGGGAGGCTGAGGCAAGAGGATTGCTTGAGCCCAGGAGTTTAAGGTTGCTGTGAGCTAGGCTGATGCCACGGCACTCACTCTAGCCTGGGCAACAGAGTGAGACTCTGTCTCAAAAAAAAAGGCAACATGAATTATTTTATAAAACAGATAATTCTTTTGTATGCAAATAATGTTATGCACTGTTTTAGAAGTGTTTTAAATACCTTTATTGTTTAAGGCAAAATAATACATCCGTACATTCATTCATTCATTCTACAAATTTCACAAATGACCAAGCTTGGCTAGCTTCTGTGAAAGACCGTGTTGAACGAAACAGACCCGGGTCCCTGTCCTCATGGAGCTGCAGGGAGAACGGTCTCCTGGAGACCCCAGGAGGGAAGGAGCCTCTGCAAGCGCAGTTAAAGCCAAGCCATGAGAGGGAGGAGTGAGCTGCGCAGGCTGATGACATCAGAAAAGCACTAGGGCCTAGTGCACCAGGTTAAGGACGATTGTCTTAGAAAATGTGAAATTCTGACAACACAGAAAAGTTCAAAGAAGAATAGAAAACTTACTCATATAGTCTTGCCGTTGATAAATAGCCACTGTTAATATATTGGTGAGCAATAGCCCTTTTTTATATTTTTCAAAGCACTTTTTCACATCTAGAATCAAATTACCTGTATTCTTCTACTTATAATCTATCTTTCTTTTGTAAAACAAAAAGCACCTTATCTAGCTTGTCTGTCTCCTCAATAAAATCTGAGGATAATGATTAAGCAAAATACTGCAAATCAGTCTCTTACATAGACACAAGCATGTACTTATGTGGATGGACAGAAGAATGGATAGACAGAGGGGTGGATAGATATTTTACACAAAGAGGACTTAAATATACACATCATCCTCTGCTAGAAGTGAAGACTTACTCACAGTCCTCCTGTTTTCATTATAACATTCTCCTCCCCAGAGGAGGAAGACAGAACCAGGATGTGTAGCCAAGACCGTCTCTGACCGCTCACTGGGATCACCTTCCCTGCAGAGACCAAGTGTTCTGACCTCCTTCTTTTAGCGGCATCACATGCCTTTGTGTGTCGGAGCATACTCTGCCTGACTTGCTCCCCACAAGGGACATTTAACGGGTTCACTGTTTCTCATCATAAATGCAATCGTGACGAATAATCCTATGCACGTGCATCTTTTCATACACATGATTTCTTACAGTAAAATCCTAGAAGTGGGATTTTAGTGTCAAATGCACATTTTGTATGTTGATACATACGGCCAAAGTGCCCTCCAGCAATGTCATACTAATTCACATTTTTAATGAGACAGCCTTTTGCCTAAACCTTAATCAATACCAAGTTCAATCAATCTTTTAAAACTTTGCCTAATGGGTAGAAATGATAAGCCACCACTAATTTTTGGTTTAATTTGAACACATGGATTATTTATGAAGTCTAAACATCTTTTAATGCATTTACTGAACCCTTGCCTGACTTCCTTCCTTCTTCCTTCCTTTCCTTTTTTTGTAAATGGAGTATTTAAGTCCTTTACCTTAAATCAGTAGTACCAAATGTGTGGTCCCAGGAACAGCAGCAACAGAGTCATCTACGAACACATTAGAAATGCAAATTCTTTTTTTTTTCCTTTTGTGGAGACAGGGTTCTCACTATGTTGTCCAGGTTGGTCTCAAACACCTGGCCTCAAGCTATCCTCCTACTTCTACCTCCCAAAGTGCTAGGATGACAGGTGTGAGCCACTATGCCCAGCAAAAAATGCAAATTCTGAACCTCAGCTCTGTTGAATCAGAAAGTTGGGGTGGGCCCAGCCATCTGTGTTACAGTAAACCCCCCCACCCCCTAACCCCCACCCCCGTGGTGCCCACGCACACGGAAGTGCCTTAAATCACTGGGTTTTTATTTTCAGTCACATTGGAGACCCTCACTTCCTATACAGGAAACGTGTCTCCAACATCAGCATCCAATTTGGAGACAAAAAGCTTTTTTGATGAGCAGCAAGTTCAATATGTCCTCCTCAAAATGGCATTTACGGACGTGAGCATCATTTATTATTTCCCTTCATCCACGGTATTCTGAATCACTTCAACAAAACTCTTAGAGTCCGTGGTGTCACCGACGACACCACGCTCCTAACAGCCAAATCACAGCTCTAAGTGGGATTTCCCACGCGAGTCTGCCCAACACCGTTCCCTCATCTGAGGCCCACGATCCGCATCTCCTTTGGACCTCTAGGGGCACGTCCTGGTGGCATCCTCCACTCCCACGCAGGCTGGGAAAGTGACTGGGGCCTGACTAACAGCATCTCCCCCCCTCCCCTTCTCAATGTAACAGTTGGCTCAGCCAAGGGCACAAGACCCAAGCCCATCCAATTTTTGTCTCCTGACAACCTCGCCCACCTTTTCCCACCACTACCCCTCCTGAGTCTTATGTCAAATCTAGGGCCCCGTGGCAGGATCCCAAAGAAAATTCGGCGTCCCCGGCGTGAGAGCCCTGCCCACCCGAGCCACTGCCAGGAGAAATGACCTCTCCCGTGGCCACCCCAGTGGGCCCAGCCGGAATCCCAGGGGACGGGGCTGAGCCCATTTTAATGTTATCAGCGCCCAGTATAGACAGAAACGGGGCTCCGCACTGGGGCCGGCCAACACGACGGGCACTTCTGGATTAGGCGTCCTTAAATACAACGATCCCTGTATTTAAGATGCTCTGTGAGCCCCAAAGTGGACAACTGGTAGAGACATTTCGGGGGGTGCCAGGAAGGGATACACGCGGAGATCACGTGGGGACAGTCTTCAGCCTCACCCCACAGCTCCTGGTACCTGCGTTTGGCAAAAGCTGCCTGCGGCGACAGTGCCAGGCTTCACCCTCCCTCGCCGGCACCATCAAGCTCTTCAGGCCACACCTGAAGGACGCCCCTGACTAGTTCTCAGAGATGCTCAAGTGACTCCGTGCACCGCAGTCTTTCTTTTCTCCCTTGAGAGGATCACCTTCCCTCCCCCCCAAAATAAAGACACTCAGGATCATTTTATCTTCAGCCACGCACACTTTAATCAGCGTCTGCGGAGGGCTCTCGGGCGGGGCGGGCCCGCCAGGCGCCGGCTTCCTCTCCGGGTCCCACACGCACGCCCCCTGGCGCGCCACACGCAGCGTCCGCCGAGCCCATCCGCCTCACGTACCCCGCGCCGCCGAGAGTGGAAGACAGCGCCACTGCGACCAAAAAAGGAAGCAACACGGTTCGGCTCCCACAGAGGGGTTCGAACCTGTGAAGGGGGAGGCGCGGACGGGGGCGGGAGGGGGAGGGGGAGGGGAGGCCACGGCGGGGCGCTGCGGACCCGCTACCCAGAAGTGGGGCGAAACCCGCTCGCCTCCCGGTCTCCCGAGCACTCGGAGCAGGACGGGCCCGGGGAGATATTTTCACGCCATTAAACAATACAGCATGAAAAAAAAAACATTTCTCACGGCCCCTGCTTGGCAAGGGCCGTGAGAAAGCCTGGATGCGACACTGTGGGCGCGCGTGTTCACGCAGCACGGGACAGCCCCACCGGGCCCCGCGGCTCCGCAGGGGACGCCGCAGTCCGCAGGGCTGCGGGCCGCGTGAGGACGGGTGTGGGGCGGTCAGGCCGGCAGGGCGGTGTGCGCGCACGTTCACACACACACAGACTCTCACACACACGGTCACGCACACCACACAGGGTCACACACACACCTCCCCCACAGCCTCACACACGCTCCACACACCCCGCTCACACGCAGTCTCAGCTACACGTACACACATCACACACACACCTCCCTTCCCCCCCGCAGTCCTGCATACACACAGTCACACACACACACCACACACGGTCACACACACACCTCCCCCACAGCCTCACACACGCTCCACACACCCCGCTCACACGCAGTCTCACCTACACATACACACATCACACACACACCTCCCTTCCCCCCGCAGTCCTGCATACACACAGTCACACACACACACCACACACGGTCACACACACACCTCCCCCACAGCCTCACACACGCTCCACACACCCCGCTCACACGCAGTCTCACCTACACATACACACATCACACACACACCTCCCTTCCCCCCGCAGTCCTGCATACACACAGTCACACACACACACCACACACGGTCACACACACACCCCCACAGCCTCACACACGCTCTACACACCCCGCTCACACGCAGTCTCACCTACACATACACACATCACACACACACCTCCCTTCCCCCCGCAGTCCTGCATACACACAGTCACACACACACACCACACACAGTCACACACACACCACACACAGTCACACACACCTCCCCCACAGCCTCACACACGCTCCACACACCCTGCTCACACGCAGTCTCACCTACACATACACACATCACACACACACCTCCCTTCCCCCCCCCGCAGTCCTGCATACACACAGTCACACACACACCACACACACAGTCACACACACACCAGTCACACACACCACACAGAGTCACACACATACCACACCTCCCCGAGTCTCACAAACACACACCGCCTCCCCACACACACAGTCTCACACACACATCACGTGACTGTCCCACGGACTCATGCTCTCCCGCACACGCACTCCCCACATCTCACACGCTCCTCAGGCGCGTCAGTCCCAACTCGAGACTTCCTCCTCAGCCCCATGGCCATTCATACAAGGGCGTGGAGTCAAACAAGACGAATAATAATTATTAAAGGGTATAAAAACAACTCTTATTTAAAAGAAAAAAAAAGACCACGAGCCGGGAAAGGACTGCCCGGTAAAAAACACAAAGAGGAGCCAGGAAGCACAGGCCTCGCGCAGCGAAGACTGAGAGACCAGCCACGCGAGCGCTGCGCCCGCCTGGGCTCCGCTCCCTGCCACGCTCCTCTGCGGCCGGAGAAGCCTTGCTCAGTACGTGCGGGCTCTCTGTGAACAAAGCCTTCACGCGCTGTACAAGATTTGCCAGCCAGGATCTCTGGGACAGTATGTCCCACACACATATGTCCCTGTCACACATTCAATCAACAAACTTTTTGTGAAAAATTCTTCGAAATGGTTATTTTCTACAAATACAAAAAGGCACAACGAGCCCCCTCTGCCTCCGACACAGGGTGTTTTATACTGCCATTCAACCGGCGAATAGCGAGGAACAAACTCGAAGGAGAAGGGAGACTTCCATCTTCTCAGAAGCCACAAAAAGTTTCCTCTGAATCGTGGGATTTGGAGGGAAAAGAAACGCCCCTGAGGGGTAGGATCCGAGCCAGCAGAAGGAAACGGAAGTGTCACACAATTCAATTTTATCTCCCCCCTGTTCTATTTTCTTTTCTCCTACACACACTACAAATGAGCAACCAAGTGGTTCTTCTCATTTTATGCCACCAGCAAAGGGGCGGGAAGAGGAAATGGTCTTGCTCACCCCTCGGGCCAACCTAGGCCCCAAAACTAAGCGGATGGCGGATGGCGCCCCCTGGTGGTAGGACTGGGGCGCAGGACCTCCTCCCTGGCAGGAAGCAGGAAGGGGATGAAACCCAGTGAAGGAGACCCGCCCCAGACGACACCATCTCTGTCTCTCTTCCTTCCCCCGTTACTGCCAGCTACTCCTGACGTGAGCACATCTCTTAGTTCCACTCTCGTCCTCAAGAGAACCTGCCGACCTCCACTTTGGGTTATCAACTGTAAAGGTGGCCCATGGAATGTATTCAGGGCTTGATGTGTGGCCCCAAATGTCATCGCTATGGCCCTCTGGACGCGTATTAGGAACCGTGGCTTCACACACACCTGGTCCAGAAGTACCACAGTCTGAATATATCATTTAGTCAACAAAAGGGTTCCAGAGCCTTCTGAGGCCAGTGGACAAGCAGGTCTGCAAAGGCAAAGGAAATGTCAGTCATCTTCCTACCTTCATGTCTTGCCCAAGCCTTCCCAGTTTTGTTTTCTCAAACCCCCTATTTGGGAGCAATTCTGATGTAGCCATAGAAACGTAACATTTCACAGTTGTTAGGAAAGTAAGACTCACAGACAAAAATACTTCAGCAAAGAAACCCGGGAGAGGCATTCTGTCTGCTCTGTGTAAATGCAATACAGTGTGTGTGAGTCTTTGTCTACAGAAGGGGCTGGACAATGTTTTCTCAAACATTTACTTCCCTGAACTATGTTATCAGTAGGGAACAAGCCATAAAAACTCACTTTCTAGCAGAGAAACAGAAGCTGCCACTGGTTAATGAGACGCCTGGGTGGCACTCTGGAAATGACTAGAAATTTCCACTCTGGAAATGACTAGAAATTTTGTCTCCTCTGCTTCAGCTAGGGTCATCAGAACCGAATCCAAGCTCCCCCATTTCCTAGCTCTGTGGCCTTAGTTTCTCAATTTTTCCAGGCTTCAGTTTCTTCATCTGTAAAATAGAAATAATATCTACTTCACAGGCTCCATGAAAACATTAAATGAGATAATGGATAGATTTCAGGGTCACCGACACTCCTAACTTTTATATATTGTGTATATTTGTATTTTCTTTTCTTTACATTTTTTTATTTTAACAAACAGGGTCTCACTCTGTTTTCCATACTGGAGTGCAGTGGCCCAATCATAGCTCACTTGTAACACTGAATTCCTGGACTCAAGTGATCCTCCTCCCTCAACCTCCGAAGCAGCTAGGACTGTAAGTGCATGCCACCATGCTCGGCCCATTTTTTTCCATGTTTTCCTAGAGACAAGAGTCTTGCTATGTTGCCCAGGCTGGTCTCAAACTCTTGGCCTCAAGCAATCCTCCCGCCTTGGCCTCCCAAAGAGCTGGGATTACAGGTGTGAGCCACCAGGCCCAGCTGCATGTGTACTTTCATGTGGGCCAGAAACATTTTATTACATTATCAAGGGATCTGTGACCCGAACAAGCTTTTAGAGCTATTGCTCTAAAGCAAAGCATCTTTGCAAGACTCCTGGGAGCTCTCAACCTTCCCGGTGACAACCATTCCTTAGCTGCTGTCAGGCTTTTACTAGGACATGGAATATGAGACAGATATATGGGTTTTCTCAGAAACAGAATGATCCTGCTTTCAGAAAATGGATATGACTCTACAGTTTCTATGTATAACGACACTCCCAAATGTAAGAAAGCTAAATATAATTTCTTTTGCCTAGAATTGTTACTAATAACATATGCAGCAGACATACCAATAAGACTGATGAAGGCAAAAACTGTACTGTGTACAAGCAAAAAAAAGGAAAATTACATTCAAAGTACCCTTAACAAGTAAGACTTCTGAGAATGCAGAAACATCAAAGCGAGCCACTCTTGTGGTTAGTAGCTCTCCAAGGTTACCAAGCCTCCACAGGTAAAAGAGCAGGAAGACAAAGGAAGAGTAGAGACCAGTGGTTTATCATTTGCCATCCCTTATATTAAATCTGCGAGTATTTTAATATCATATTATTTCAAAAAATAAAGTCTGTCCCTGAAAAATGAAAGCCTGACTGACGGAGCATGCACATGACCCAAGAGCATCTGAAGGTGCCACCGTTTTGGCAGAGGAAGCGAAAGTGCTTAAAATATAACCTCAAGATGGATGGGAAATGGATCAGGACAGTAAAAAACCTTTGAGAAAAGCTCCGTTATGAATGTCCTTTTTTTCCAAGCTGCACACATCCATTCACAAGATCACCTCCGCTTGTCTGACTCTCTGGCATATGTCCTGCCCCGATATTACAAAAATATTCAGATTTGTATGCATTTATAAATGCTTTCCTCTTCTCATGTAAATTCCCACATTCATAATAACATTCACAGTGCCTGATCAGAAGGAGGCAGTCAATTAACATGTGTTGAATAAATGAGAATGAAATGAAAAAGAATAACATTTGTTCAATGAATGAGAACAAGGAGAAAAATAGCCAAGGGCTAAACAGAAAGAAAGAGAGGTTATAATATTGAATTTTTAAAATTGTGGTAAGAGAAAGTATTCCTTAATACTTAATCCTATTGCTGGAGTAACTGCTTAGCCGTTTTGAAAAAAATAATGTTAGAGCCTCACTAGTGATTCTAGAAATTTCAGATAGACTAAATGGGTTATTATAAAGAAAAGGAAGTCATAAAACAACTAGAAGAAAAAAGTTCTCTCATCTTGGGATAGCAAAGAGCATAAAAGCTAAAGAAGAAATCCTAGGCCGGACGAGGTGGCTCACGCCTGTAATCCTAGCACTCTGGGAGGCCGAGGCGGGCAGATTGCTTGAGGTTGGGAGTTCGAAACCAGCCTGAGCAAGAGTGAGACCCCGTCTCTACTATAAATAGAAAGAAATTAATTGGCCAACTAATATACACAGAAAAAATTAGCCAGGCATGGTGGCACATGCCTGTAGTCCCAGCTACTCAGGAGGCTGTGGCAGCAGGATTGCTTGAGCCCAGGAGTTTGAGGTTGCTGTGAGCTAGGCTGATGCCACAGCACTCACTCTAGCCTGGGCAACAAAGCAAGACTCTGTCTCAAGAAAAAAAAAAAAAAAGAAATCCTAAAGTAAAACATGACAGGTTTATTTATGTTAAAAATGAACATGATTACTAGGGGGATTTTTTGTTTGTATTTTTCGAGATAGAGTCTCACTCTGTCACCTAGGCTAGAATGCAGTGGCACCATAGTAGCTCACTGCAACCTCAAAGTCCTGGGCTGAAGTGATCCTCCTGCCTAAGCCTCCCAAGTAGCTGGGACCACAGGAGTGCACCACCATGCCTGGCTAATTTTTCTATTTTTAGTAGAGATGGGGTCTTGCTTTTGCTCAGGCTGGTCTCAAACTTCTGGCCACAAGGGAGTTGACTGCTAGGCCTCCCAGAGTGATATGATTACCGGTATGAGCCACCATGCCCGGTCTATGACTACTAAATTTTTATGTGATATTCTGGCTGGGAATCCTGGAACAGAAAAAGGACATCAGGCAAAAACTAAGGAAACCTTAATAAAGTATGGACTATAGTTAATAATAATATATGAACATCGATTTTTGAGTTGGAGAATAGAAAAAACAGTTTGTGTTTTTTACACAGAACAGTATTCTGGATTTCCTAAATTTTCAGATATTCTTTTTTAAAATGTGCTTTCTGATTATAAAAAGAGTATGTGTTTGTCTTAGAAAATCAGAAGAACAAAATGTTTATATATGCTACTGAATTACTAATAAACAAAAATGGAAAATCAAGCCCACCCCCCCACCCCCCCGGTTAAGCAGCCCAGGGTGAGCAGTTAGGTGCTGGGGAAAACCACAGTGAGCTGCGGTTTTAAGCACCCCGTCATTAGGTTGAGCCCGTCTTGAGAAAACTTCTCCCCACTTGAGTCCAGGGCTGCCGCCAGGACTTGGCCGACCCCTCAGCTGGAGGTCCCCATCTGTGGCTCCTGAAACCACGGCTGCACTCCCACCCAGCACCTGCCAGCCCTCGTCCACCTCTCCGGACCCACTCTTCCCAGGCCCCAGGCCCCTCCACCTCCACCTGCCCCGCACACCACCCCACACCACCCGCACGCACCTGCTCCCCTCTCACTCGGAAAGTCTGTGCCTGACTTCCCTACCCTGCAACTCACTCGCTGACTCGCTGTCAAGGGTCAGTTTCTTTCTGGAAACTGCGAGAGATCCGTCTCATTTCTCAGCCTCTGACCGCCACACACAGGGATGCTCAGCCTCCTGCCTGCCTCTCAGGGGCCTCTCAGGACTCCTCTTTGGAGTCTCAGTGCCGGAATGTCTGGCTCACAGCAGCTTCTCAGCAGATACCTCGGGGTGAAAAGGCTGGCTGGAGCAGGGAGGAGGGGATGGCAGGGAGTGAGAATTTCGGGGGCAGCACACCACCACCCGAAGGCAGGCAAGGCCACTGACTGTTCCCAGCCAAGGAAAAAATGTCCCAGAGAGAGCAAAAAGACAAAAAAAGGAAAATCCTCAAGAGACCCCAAACAAGCCAAATGATTTTGAAGAAGAACAAAGTTGAAAGACTCATCCTTCCCGATCTCAAAACTTACTACAAAATTACAGTCATCCAAAGTGTGATACTGAGGCCGGGCACAGTGGCTCACGCCTGTAATCCCAGCACTCTGGGAGGCGGGAGGATTGCTCAAGGTCAGGAGTTCGAGACCAGCCTGAGCAAGAGCGAGACCCTGTCTCTACCAAAAATAGAAAGAAGTTAATTGGACAGCTAAAAATATACAGAAAAAATTAGCCGGGCATGGTGGCGCATGCCTATAGTCCCAGCTACTCGAGAGGCTGAGGCAGGAGGATTGCTTGAGCCCAGGAGTTTGAGGTTGCTGTGAGTGAGGCTGACACCACGGCACTCTAGCCCGGGCAAGACAGTGAGACTCTGTCTCAAAAATAAAAAACAAAAAAATCCAAAACTGGTCAAAGCACTTAATAGACAGCCAAAGAGGACATACAAATTGCCAACAAGCACAATTACTAATCATTAGGAAAATCCAAATCAAAACTAACTGAGATAGCACTTCATACTCATTGGGACGGCCATTTAGACAACAGAAAATAACAAATGTGGGTGAGGATGTGGGGAAATTGAAACCTTCACGCATTATTTGTGAGAATAAAAAATGGTATAGCCACTATGAAAAACAATTGTTTTTATTTTTGTTTTTTTTAAAGACAGGGACTTGCTCCATCACTGAGGCTAGAGTGCAGTGGCACGATCATAGCTCACTGTAACCTTCAATTCCTTGGCTCAAACAATCCTCCTACCTCAGTCCCCCCAAGTAGCTGGTACTCCAGGCACAGGCCACCACGCCCAGCTAATTCTTTCTAATTTTTTGTAGAGACAGGGGTCTTGATTTTGCTCAGGCTGGTCTCGAACTCCTTAGCTCAAGTGATCCTCCCCACTTGGCCTCCCAAAGTGCTGGCATTACAGGCATAAGCCACCATGTCCTGCCAGAAAACAGTTTTGTGGTTCTTCAAAAGTTAAACAGAAAGTTACCATACTCAAAAGAACTGAAAGCAGAGACTCATAGATACTTGTACCAACATTCAAAGCAGAGTTATTCACAATAGCCAGAAAGTGGAGGCAACTCAAGTGTCCTTCACAGATGAATGGATAAACAGAGTGTGGTACAGATACACAGTGGAATACTATTCAGCTACAAAGAGGAATGGAATTCTGATACATGCTGTAACATGGATGAACCTTGAAAACAGCATGCTAGGCAAAGAAAGTCAGATGCAAAAGAACAAATATTCTGTGATTACACTTATATTAATACAAGGGACCTAGAATAGATAAATAGAAACAGAAAGTAGAACAAAAGTTAGGTAAGAGGGGCGTGGGGAGCTCAGCAAGTACAGAATTTCTGTTGGGGAGGATGAACAAGTTCTGGCTATGGATAGTGGTGATGGTCACACAATGTACTTAATGTCACTG
Source organism: Microcebus murinus (assembly GCF_040939455.1). NCBI lineage: Eukaryota > Metazoa > Chordata > Mammalia > Primates > Cheirogaleidae > Microcebus > Microcebus murinus. The sequence goes on from NC_134127.1 coordinate 3,827,738, forward strand.
AATTGTACATGTTAAAATGGCTAAAATGGTAAATTTTATGTTACATGTATTTCACTACAATGAAAAATTACAAAAAAAAGTACCCCACCATAGCCAAAGTGAGCCTCCTCAGAAGGTGGATCTCCCAGTTCCATGGCCTTGCAGATGGCACGGCTCATTCCTCGCCCTGGTTTTAACCAGTTTATTATGCACCCCACAGCCCCCTCTGGCTACTAACCAACTCAGACTCCAGATAATCCACTTCCTTAGCTCAGAACACCAGCAGCTGCACCGTTTTTTCCTTTCTTTTCTCTTCTTAACTTTTAATACTTGAACCATGTACCAGCTGGGAGAAGCTGTGGGTGGGGCGTAGAGTAGCATTCTTTTTTTGGGGGGACAGAGTCTCCCTCTGTCGCCCGGGCTAGAGTGCCGTAGCATCAGCCTTACTCACAGCAACCTCACACTCCTGGGCTCAAGCGATCCTCCTGCCTCAGCCTCCTGAGTAGCTGGGACTACAGGCATGCGCCACCGCGCCCGGCTAATTTTTTCTATTTTAATTGCTTGGCTAATTTCTTTCTATTTTTTAGTAGAAACAGGGTCTGCTCTTGTGGAGGCTGGTCTCTAACTCCTGACCTCAAGCAATCTACCCACCTCGGCCTCCCAGAGTGCTAGGATTGCAAGCGTGAGCCACCGCGCCAGGCCCAGAGTAGCATTCTTGATAATCTATCTCACTTTTTCATGATTTGCAGAGGATTTTTCTTCCCTTATTAACTCTTTACCAGCCAACTTTTCCTAAAAATTATATATTGCCACATCTCTTGGGCCCCTTCTCCAGTTAAATACTTTAATTCTTCTAACTTTTCATAATATAGCTGATTTTTCTGGGTCTTTTCCACAAACTTTCTCTCTCGTAATTATGCACTAAAACATTTTTTTTTTTTTTTGAGACGAGAGTCTCACTCTGTCACCTAGGCTAGGGTGCTGTGGCGTCAGCCTCGCTCACAGCAACCTCCAACTCCTGGGCTCAGGCAATCCTCCTGCCTCAGCCTCCCAAGTAGCTGGGACTACAGGCATGTGCCACAATGCCAGCTAATTTTTTTCTATATATTTTTAGCTGTCCAATTAACTTCTTTCTATTTTTAGTAGAGACGGAGTCTCGCTCTTGCACAGGCTGGTCTCGAACTCCTGAGCTTAAGCAATCCTCTCGCCTCAGCCTCCCAGAGTGCTAGGATTACAGGCGTGAGCCACCGCGCCCGGCCTATACACTAAAACTTTTTACACGGACATTTAAAAAACTTCTATAGCAAAGGGGAACCAACACGTTTTTAATGACAATAAAAATGGTGTGGTGAGTAGGTAGTGAACCATATTATGATTTTTAAAATCAATGGATTTCAGAAATGTTGCTCCTTAAGTTTACTTATTTTGAGCCATGTTTTCTTCTAAACCTCAAAGCCAGCACCTCCCTCTTCATATCAGGGACATATGTCCCCCAGTGACTTGCTCATCAAGAGGCACTCTAGCTTAGCTGTTGCTGACTCTGCAGTCCACTAGAACATTGTGTAGCCTGCGTCTAATTTACACCGTCAGAGAGACACACAGCAAAATCATTTAAGACTTCAGAAACTCCTACCTTTGCTACTGACTGATTCCATTATGCTATATTCCAAAGGCAAACAAAGATTGGACTAGAAATTTAACTAGTAAGAACTGACAACAGGTGCACATCTCACATTCCAGGCAGATAAGCCAAACAAGCACAGATCTATCAACTGCACACATACTCCCCGATGAAGCACGGGCTTTGCTTTATGCCATTCTTCAAATCTCTCTCAAAAATTATTCACTACTCTTAGAAAACCTGCCTTGGCCACACTGCCAAAAATAAACAGCTAAGAAATCAGTGATTTCAGACATGTCATCGGACTACTGTATTCCCAAATACAGTTCTAACCTCTTGGTAGTACAACCGTTCTGGAAAATAGAAATCAACTGAGGAAAAAATTAACTCAGAAAGTTATCGCCTTGCTTCTCTAAGAGGCCTTGTAGAATTAGCACACAAATCAACCTCCCCTTCAGAAGACAGGCCGCCTTACTCATGAAGGTATCTCCCAAAGAGCCCAGCATAGTATCTGCTTCATAGATGCACGCACATATAACCGTATTAATAATAATTCATGTATTTAGTACTAGGTGCCAGGTACTGTGCTAATAATGTGCACCACTTCAAAAGTTAGGTATGATTATTGCAATTCTAAACATGGAGAAGTTTGCCCAACTGAGGAGTTAAACAACTGTATCTCCAGTGCTTCCTAAAAACTAAGCTTGGAAGCAATCCAGTTGAAATTCAGCCTAGTCTTAATCACAATCCTGTGCAGCCTCCTTGAATAAATGATGTGAAATTTCCCCTAGCTTTTATCAAAGCCAGCTCATGCGTTTCCTTGGGTTTACAGAAGATTGGCTGCTGCGATTTCCAACAATAGTTGAGTTTTATCTTAAAAATCAGACATTTCTTTTCATGTACATTCATACTCTATATTTCACAACAGAGCTCTTGCAAGAGAGATTTAGCAGATTACTTTCACACCTCATTAAGTTATTTTGAAATACAAACTGTGGACATTCCGAAACACAATTTCTCCCTTAAAAGACAAAGACCAGTATCAATGCATTATATGTGTGCAAGTTTCAGGTTTCTTTTTTTAAAGGAACAATAGATCTCAAAAATGCCACAGCCTGAGTAGGAGAGCTTCCTTGAGGGCGGTGTTATCCGCCACGGCCATATGTCCGGCAGGAAGTCTGCAAGTCAGTGACATTGACAACGAATCCCCCACTTTCTTGTACCCTGGAGAGACTTGCGGCTTGGATATCTGAACAAGGCAGGCCTTGGATTAAAAGCCTACTCTTTTGCTCTCCACGTGTGTTACAAAGGGTGTGGAATCTCACATGTCTAAAGTCTTTCACTCGAGCATGCCAGGTGGCTTGCAAAAAAGCTGACTCATCAAGCAGAACCTGACGCTCTGATGAGACCTTAATCTCCGCACGGTCTACATGTGTTATGTGCTGCTTAGTGTGTCCACTTGAGTAGAGGAGGGCTGTGTTCCCAGGCAAAGACCTTGCATTCCATCGTTTTTAGGCAAGCTTTGCAAAATACACAAGGTACACCCAGAACCTCATTGGAGGGAGAGAGAGACCCTCTATCTATTGCCAAGCCACTGGCTAATTTCACGGTTGATCGATTGACACCCTAACCAGGCCTGAGCCGGGCACTGCATGCCGAGCTCGTTTCCTCGGCATGCTGTCAGTGAGTGCGCCCATTATCTGCTTTCAAGCTACACAGCGAAGCTGGCCACACGTTCACAGAAACTAAATGGTCAACTTTCACCCTTGGCTAAAACAGCACACGGCTCACAGATAAAGCTATAACTTGAGAGTCATTATCTACACAATCTCATGTCACTCAAAACAGCCTGTGAAGTAAGGATCGTGGTCATTTCCGTTTCACAAATGAGGAAACTGAGGCACGGGGAGGTTAAGGAGCAGGCAAAAGATCTCCAGCTATTAAGGAACAGAGCCTAGAACTAAAACCACCGCTGTCTGCCTCCAAAACTCTCAACTTCACCCGAATGTTATGCTGCCTCTTATGTTTGTTTTTTAAGAGTTACAACAATTTTGGCAACTTCATCTTATGAGATGACTGCTAATGCAGAGTTCCCCAATTCCGGGAAAATTAAAGAAAAAAAGAGGGGTGTGTTCTTCCAATGAGACAAATGTTTGGTTGTTTTGTGGGACAGTCCCAACTCTCGAGCGGGAGGCAGCTGCAGCGTGAGCTCTGGAATCAGACAACGGGGGTCAACTACTTTCTAGCTGTGTGAGCTTACCCAAGTTACTTGACCTCTCTGTGCTTCAGTTTCCTCACCGGTAAAAAGAAAACAATAATAGAAACTAACTCAGTGTTTTGGGGGATTAAATAACGCAGGGTATGTGGAAGCATTCTGCACACCTTACGTGGGGTCAATAAATCTCAGCTATTCTCATCATTAATAAGCTGCCTGAACTAGATTTAGATGTGAGATCTAAACATTAGGAGGCACGGCTAACACAGCCAGCGTGTGGGTGCGCCCGAAGCCACTATGCCTTGAAAAGATGGCCCAAAAGCCCTCCCACGGTTCAGGCCGCCTGAAGGACGGGTAAGTGTATCTTTCTCAAACTAAGCAGCTTTAACGTTTGCTGAATTAAAATGAGAAGGATGGATTCCTTGGCACTGACTCACCCCCAAGACACACAGCCACCCTAAAAAGTTTTGATCTAAACGTCTAAAGACTATCTGGGTTCTAACACCGTTATCCGCGCACCCTTCTCTGTCCAGAGGCACTGCCATCTCTGGAACCGTGAGACTTGCTCTCAATCACGTCCTCTAAAAATGTCCCTTCCCGGCTAGCATTACGCACAGTACTTGGTGTCCCCAGTTGTTGCTGTCCCAGAACAAAAGCCTAATTGCTGCTGCTACAATACCGGCCTTTTTCTGAGATCATCGTGAAGCCCTCGGAGCCAACGAGAGAGGGAGGAGTTCTCCCAAGCAGCCGGCGCGGGGCAAAATTCCTGGCGCCTGGAGCCAGCGGAGCCGAGTTTTCCTTTATCGTGGAGGAGACTCGGCTCCCTTGCTAAGATCGACCGACGCCTCCACGCACACGTGGATAGCTCCGCCTCGCGAACGCGTCCGAGCCCTTCAGGACACGTGCGTTCTCCCGCTCGCGCGAACCGGTCCCGCAAACTCGGGCCCCTTCTCCGGCCGGCGCCAGCGGGACGGGCGGGCGGGCGCAGGACCCGGGCCCCGCGGGACGGCCCGGCCGGAGGGGTCCTGGCGGGGCGCGCGCCCCCAGCGCCCGCAGGGCGAGGCTCGGGAGGGAGGTCCCCGCAGGGCGAGGCTCGGGAGGGAGGTCCCCGCAGGGCGAGGCTCGGGAGGGAGGTCCCCGCAGGCCAGACCCCAGCGCCCGCGCCGCGAGCGGGACCCTTCCCAGCCCTGGGACTGGACGGCGCCGTGCGCCCCCACCCGCGCGCACGCGACCCCCAAGCGGGCGCCCAGGGGGCTCTGCGACTCACGCGGTCTCTCGGGGTCTCGGGGGCGTCTCCCCGGCGGGTGCCCGCGCCCTCGGGGTCTGCGAGTGGGAGGCTCCCATCACTCCGAACTTGGCGCCCGGCTGCGCCCGCCAGTGCCCCGCGCGGAGCAGGGCGGGCAGCAGGAGGGGTGGCGCGGGCGGGCGGGGACCGGGAGCCCAGCCTCGGGGCCCGGCCGCCGGGAGAGCCGCGGCAGGAGCTTGCAAAAGTAGCTGCCAACTTCCCCGCCAGCTGCAGGGCCCGGCCGGGGACAGGCGAGCGCCGCGGCCACGCCCCGGGCGCGCGGAGCTGCGGAGGGCGCCTCGCCGACACGCAGGGCAGCAGGTGGCGGGGCGGGCCGGCGGGGCCGCGCGGGGGCCGGCAGGGCGGTGTGCGCGTGCACCCCCACCCCATCCCCCCACCCCGCGGCCCTCCGGGGCGTGGCCTCCCCGCGCGCTGGGCGGCCCGCACTGAGCTGCGCGCCCGGCGCTGCCTCGGCCACTGTGCGGCTCGGTGCTAGTCCTTGCGCCCTCTGCTTCTCCGCCTGGCGCGTGAGGGAGCACGTCCTTCGCTTCTCCGAATGTCGCCTTCGCCTGGAACAGCCAGGGACTGGGTTCTCCAAACTCCGTCTCAGGAAAGCATGCGCCTCTCCCTCCCGCGTCCTCTGCGATCCAGCCACGTCTGGGGACTCCCTTTGCTTCCCCTCACCCAGCCCCTCCTCTGCAGCCATCTGTCCTCATCCCAGCGCCCCCACCCCAACAGATCGGAACGCCCTTTCTGCCAGCCCCGTGCACCCTTCCAGACCCAACTCCGACCTCCCTTCTGTGACACCGTCCTGCATCCTGACGTTGACACAGGTGCCCCCTCCCTGCCTGTGCCCCTCGCTGGGACTGAGCTCCCCGACGGCGGGATTTGTCCTGTTCTCGCCAGTCCTCCAAGATGCCTGGCACCTGGTGGACACTCGTATTGTTTTGTTTTGTCTTGTTTTGTTTTGGGGACAGAGTCTCGCTTTGTTGCCCAGGCTAGAGTGAGTGCCGCGGAGTCAGCCTGGCTCACAGCAACCTCAAACTCCTGGGCTCAAGCGATCCTCCTGCCTCAGCCTCCCGAGTAACTAGGACTACAGGCATGCGCCACCATGCCCAGCTCATTTTTTCTATATATATTAGTTGGCCAACTAATTTCTGATTATAGTAGAGATGGGGTCTCGCTCTTGCTCAGGCTGGTTTCGAACTCCTTATGTACAGCAATCCGCCCGCCTCGGCCTCCCAGAGTGCTAGGATGACAGGCGTGAGCCACCGCCCGGCCCTCGTATTGCTGATAGATGCATTTGTTCTACACGCACGTGACCACTTGTCTTCCCAGTGCTACCAAGGCCTTTGTCATTTGCTCTAGCAAAGCATTTACCAATCTTATTTTGCAATTATGTCTTCACTTGTCTGTCTTTCCACCAGAATGTGAGTTCTTTAATGGCAGGAACGCTCCTTATCTCTGTATCTTCGCTTAGCACCTGGCACAGTGCTTGGCTCATGGTTTATGTACAATAAATATTTGCTATGCAATAAATATTTGCTAAATGAATGAATGAGTCAGTGGCTAGGCACACAGAATTGTCTTTAACATTAACGTCTTTCTTAACCGGAAGCTATAGTAGAATGCAGATGTATGTGGCTACATTTTAATTTTTCCAGAAAGAATCAGAGAACTCATAAAAGAGACATATTTGCAACAGATCTTTTGCGTGTGTCAAATTTTGACACATTTTTGCACATTATCTTCACTCTCCTTAGCCTGGTCCTAAGGTCCAGGATGGCAGACATATATAAGCAGAGTATTTGGGGGGGGGGTAGGAAAACAAACACTAATTATTAAAAGTGTAGTGAGACAGGAATTGAGATTTTTTGTGGGAAGAATTTCAAACAGCTAAAGATAAGTTGACTCTTGGCAGATAATTTTTTTCAAGTTCAAATTCTCCACACATTCTGTCTGGAATACTTGGGTGATGTGATGGAAGTGCCATTGATAATGCAAACATAACCCTGTCAGAGCCGTGGTTCCCACCAGAGGAACTCTCAGCCTCTCCCTGTGGGAAGGGTCTTCATTCTCAGCAGGTCATGCTAAGGAGAAACAGGAGGGATGGGCGACAGGAGAAGAGCGTGGGAATGGGAAGGTTTTCTTTCTTGGGTAGACAAGATGGGCTGTTGGAAAGAGTTTTATTATTATTAGTGCAGAAGGGCACAGGGGAGTGCCACTAAAATGCTTTAAAAAAAAAAAAAAGAGTATTTCCACAGAGATGGTACTAGTTTGCAGTAGAAAAAAAAGAAAGAAAAGAAAGAAAATAAAAATTAAAAGAAAAATAAAAACAAGAAAAGACTAAAGCCCACACCGTCCTGTGTTGCAGAGGAGACAAGAGGAAAAAAGGACTCTGCAATATAATGTGAAAGATTGTCTGCGTGGGGCCAGAGGGCATCTCCGCAAAGATGCTTGCTTGTGTGTTGACTGGTGTCGCTCTGTGTTTATTGGGTTCGAAGCCCTGGCTGGTACAGAGACACGGGCAGCTGGGGCTTCAGACCAGGGGGAGGGAAGACTGTGAAGGGAAGTTTTAACTTTAAGAAGTACATTTATGAGGGCTTTTCAGGAAAAATGCTCAAGACAAACCTGAGATCCCCAGACACCCCTCTAACCCCAACATGTAATAATTTGTCCTTCTCATGGAAGCAAAACCAAGATCTATTTCTCTATCTGGAGACTGGCTGCAGATCAACAACAAAAGTATAGATTATGGGATATCTGCAGTTCTTCTTCCTTAATGTTCCTTGGTTTAAAATCCTTCTTGCTTTATATTGTTAGGGACCGGCTTCCTGCACCCCGCCAGGCAGACGAACAAAGACACCAAGGATGCAATCACTCAAGAGGAGCTTTATTTTCTGGCTAGCCAGGGTCCAGGCCCTAGAGTGCCAGCGCAGTGGCCGCTCTTACAGGCAAGGACCCCGACCTGAATTGCGGGGTGCCTTTTATCCCCCCCAAAGGGCCCTAGCAAGGCACAAACTAATTACGCGCTGGCCATGAGCTGACCTTTGAAGTGATTAATTTTCTTTGAATTCTGCGCGATCCCTGCGCATCCCACCTCCCTTTTGCCTTTCTTCACAACCCAAGAGATAACTGGAGGTATGAGTATAAACAGATGTGTGCTGTTCGCTAATTGCCTCACCCTGCTTCACACGAAGGGGGGGGAAATACCTTTCTTGTTGTGCCACTGAGACGCCGCCGAAGGGCCATCGAGGCGCCCCCACAATATATTTCAATTAAAAACCAAAAAACTTCCTAATAATAATAAAGTATTGTTACTGTGCAATCACAATTTTTTATTATTATTATATTTTTCTTTTAAGTTGGGGTCTTGCTGTGTTGCCCAGGCTGACCTCGAACTCCTGGGCTCAAGTGATCCTCCTGCCTCAGCCTCCCAAGTAGCTGGGGCTACAGGTGCCCACCACTACAGCCAGCTAATTTTTCTGCTTTTTGTGCAGACGAGGTCTCACTCTTGCTCAGGCTGGTCTCAAACTCCTGACCTCAAGCAATCCTCCTGCTTCAGTCTCACAAAGTGCTAGGATTACAGGTGTGAGCCACCCCACCCAGTGCAAACCTTCAATTTGTAAAAAAAAAAAAATGTGGTATCTGAAAAGTGCAATGAAGCAAAGCACAACAAAATGAGCTGTGCCTGCACAAACGAGCAAAATGAAGCATGGAAAGGATAGACATGCCCAAGGCCACGTAACTAGGAAACAGCAAAGCTAGATTCAAAGCCAGGTAGCTAGCTCCAGAGCCGCAGCACAGGGCCTACCTATGCTATACTGCCTTCGTTCTTACACTGCACACCCCATTTTACGATAAGCTCCACTTTAGGGAAGTGAGTGTTGTATCCAGTATTTAAACCCAATCATCTAGACTACAAACCTTATGCTCCACATGGATTTTCCCCCCCAGCAATCACGCCAAATGAGTATTACCCCTCAAAGTAGCCACCTTGGTAACTTACATGCTTATCTCAGGGGCCGTATTATCGACCCTCATTTGGAAATTATTTAACACATCGACTGCCAAACTATAAAAATTTTTTTTTCCTTGGAGCCACAGTGTTTTATTACAAAAACAGAACAAAAGCTTCAGAAACAAAATGATCCTTTCTAATGTAATGAAAAAAATTGTTATTTTTCATTGTTTTCTGTGCGTGAGTTATATGCAACTTGAAAAATAGTTCAAGCAGCTCCCAGGGTAAAGAGAGGTGTGAATTACATGTGCTTCAGGAGGCCCCAGTGTGGCAGTTTGGGGAGGTGGAGCCGAGTGGGAGGTGTTTGGGTCCTGGCAGAGGATCCCTCATGAATAGATGAATGACCTCCCTTGGAGCTGAGTGAGTTCTCTGTTAGTTCCCTCTAGAGCCAGTTGTTAAAAAGAGCCTGCACCTTCCTGCTCTCTCTCTTGTTCCTTCTTGCCACATGGTCTCTGCACATGCTAGATCCTCCCACCACAAGTGGCAGCAGTCTGATGCCTTCACCAGATGTCCAGTCTTGAACCTTCCAGCCAGCAGAATCATAAGCCAAATAAACCTTTTTTCCTTATAAATTATCCAGCCTCAGGTATTCCATTTTTTTTTTTTTTTTTGAGACAGAGTCTCACTTTGTTGCCTGGGCTAGATTGAGTGCCGTGGCGTCAGCCTAGCTCACAGCAACCTCAAACTCCTGGGCTCAAGCCATCCTCCTGCCTCAGCCTCCCCAGTAGCTGGGACTACAGGCATGCGCCACCATGCCCGGCTAATTTTTTCTATATGTTTTCAGTTGTCTGGCTAATTTCTTCTAATTTGGTCTGTAGTTCTTTTTTCTTAAGGTATCTTTGTTTGGTTTTGGAATCAAGATAATACTGGAATCATAAAATGATACCTCTTCTTTTATTTTCTGAAACAGTTTTTGCAGGAATGGAATCATTTCTTCCATAAATGTTTGATAGAATTCACCAGTGAGGCCATCTAAAAGGTTTTAAGTTACAAATTCGATTTCTCTAATTGATATAGGGCTGTTCAAGCTTTCTATTTCTTCTTGGGTGAGCTTAATAATTTATATCTTTCCCAAAATGTGTCCATTTCATCTAAGTGGTCACATTTAATGGCATAAAGTTATTCATAACAATAATGGACTATTATTCTTCCAATATCTCAAGGATCAGTAGTGGTGCCCCCTCTTTCATTCCAGATATTGGTGATTTCTTTTTTTCTTCAGTCAGGCTTGAGATTTACCAATTTTATTAGTTTTTTCAAAGGACCAGCTTCTGGCTTTATTGATTTTTCTTTTTCTTTTTTTTCTGTTCTCTATTTCATTGATTTCTGCTATTACTTTTATTATTTCCTTCCTTCTAGTTGCTTTGGGTTTAATTTACTCTTCTTTTTCTAGACTTTATTTTATTTTATGAGACAAAGTCTCACTCTTGCTGCCCCGGCTAGAGTGCCGTAGTGTCAGCCTAGCTCACAGCAACCTCAAACTCCTGGGCTCAAGCAATCCTTCTGCCTCAGCCTCCTGAGTAGCTGGGACTACAGGCATGTGCCACCATGCCCGGCTAATTTTTTCTATATATTTTTAGTTGGCCAATTAATTTCTTTTTATTTATAGTAGAGACGGGGGTCTCGCTCTTGCTCAGGCTGGTCTGGAACTCCTGATCTCAAACGATCCGCCCACCTCCGCCTCCCAGAGTGCTAGGATTACAGGCGTGAGCCACCGTGCCTGGCCTTTTTCTAGACTTTAAAGGTGAAAATTAAGATAATTAATTTGAGACTCTTTTTCCTCTCATAGGCTTTCAAAGCTACACATTTCCCTTTAAGTGTTATGTTAGCTACATCCCTCGAATTTTGATATATTGTACTTTTATCATTCAGTGCAAAATACTGTCAATCTGTCTTGTGATTTCTTCTTCAACCCAAGGAATATTTAGAGATGTATTGTTTAGTTTCCAAAAATTTGGGATCTTCCTAGTTATCTTATTGTTTTTAGTTTCTAATTTAATTTCATTGTGGTCGGAGAACAAATTATTTGATTTCAACCTTTTAAAATTTATTAAAACTTTTTTATGGTCCACAATATGGTCTATCCTGGTAAACACACCATGTGCATTTGAAAAGAATGTGCACTTTGCTGCTGTCTAGTGAAATGTTCTATAAACATCAATTAGGTCAAGGTGATTGATAGTGTTGTTCAGATTTCCTGTCTTTGCTGATTTTCTTTTAGCTTCTGAGAGACATTAAGATTTCCAATTATGATTGCTGACTTCTTCCTTTAACTCTATCAATTTTTGCTTCCTGTATCTCGAAGCTGTTATTGGACACCAATTTGTGACTTTCATGTCATCTTGATCAATTAGCTATCATCCTGACATGCCCTTCTTTATCTTTGGTAATACATTTTGTTTAGAAATCTATTCTAATCTGATACCAATATAGCCATTCCAGCCTTCTTGTGCTTACTATTTACATGATTTATCTTTTTCTATCTATCTATACTTGATTTCCTTCTGCCTTTATATTCAAAGTACGTCTTAGAAGAGGCTTATATTAGTTTTTTGGTTTTTTTTAATGGACTTTATTTTTTAAAGGAGTTGTAGGTTCAGAGCTAAATTGAGATGAAAATGCAGAGCATTCCCAAATACCCCCTACCTCTGACACTCACACAGCCTCCTGCTGTGACAGCTGCACCAGAGTGGCGCCTCTGTTACAATCAATGAGCCTGCACTGAGGCTTCCTTATCACCCAAAGCCCGCATTTTACATCAGGGTTTGCTCTGGGTATTGTACCTTCTATGAGTTTTCGCAAACGTATAATGACATGTTTCCACCATTATATTAATAGTATCCTACAGAACAGTTTCACTCTTCTAAAAATCCTCTGCGCTGTACCTGTTCATCCCTCCCGTCCTGCCAACCCCTGGCAACCACTGCTCTTCTTATTGTCTCCACAGTTTTGCCTTTTCAGAATGTCACATAGTTGGAATCATAGAGTATACAGCCTTTTCAGATTGGCATTTTTCACTTGGTAATATGCACTTAAGCTTTCTCTGTGTCTTTTCATGGCTTGACAGCTCATTTCTTTTTTAGCACTGAATAATATGCCATTGTCTGGGTGCATCACAGTTTAGCCGTTTGCCTACCGAAGGACATCTTGGTTGCTTCCAAGGTTTGGCAACTATGAATAAAGCCGCTATAAACATCCGTGTGCAAGTTATTGCATGGACATAAATTTTAAGCTCATCTGTGTAAATACCAAGGAGTGAGATTGCTGGATTATATGGTAAGAGTATGTTTAGTTTTGCAAGAACTGCCAAAACTGTCTTCCTAAGTGGCTGCACCATTTTGCATTCCCAGCAGCAATGGATGAGAGTTGCTGTTCTACATCCTTACCAGCATTGGATGTTGTTAGTGTTTTCAATTTTGGCCATCCTATTAGGTGTGTAGTGTTCTCTCATTGTTGTTTTAATTTACAATTCCCTAATAGCATAAAATGTTAAACATCTTTTTGTAAGTTTATTTGGCATTTGTATATCTTCTTTGGTGAGGTGTTAAATTTGTTTTTGTATCTATTTAAAACCAATCATCTATCTTAGTGTTTTAATTAGATTGTTTAGTTCATTAACTTTTAATGTAATTATTGATATGGTTGGGTATGGGTCTATCATTTTTGCTTTGTTTTCAGTTGTCTCCTCTGACATTTATTTCTCCATGTCTCATTTCTCACCGTTTAAAAATTACTTAATATTTTAAAAATTATTCTATTTAAATTTTCCTAATGCTTTTTAGCCATAGTCTTTGCCTTATGTTTAGTGGTTGATCTATAATTACAAAATACATCACAGCCCATTCACAATAGATAATGTACTTCTTCATGTAAATTCTACAGCTTAAAGGTACAATTTCTTAAATACAAAATTTATCAGAAGGCGTTAACAGGTAAATGAGTATGTTAAAGGAAAGAATAAGTAAACGTTAAGATAGGTCAATCAAAATTACTCAAAATTGATACCAGAAAGGAAAAAGATTTAAAATAAGATGGACAAAATCTCAAGGACTTGTTAAATGATATCAGACAAACATACATGTAATTGGAATCTCAGAAGGAGAGAAGAAAATGGAGTAGAAAAAATATTTGAAAAAATAACAAAACACTTCCCAAACGTAATAAAAATCAGAAATTTGCAGATACAAGATACTAGATAAACACTAAGTAGAATAAACATGAACTCTACTCCAAGATACATGGAAGTCAAACTGATATAAATCTTGAAGGCAGAAAGACAGCAATAAAGAAAAGCAATTTCCATTGGATTCTTTATTGTATCTATTCTCTGCTGAAACGTCCCATTTCTCTGCTGAGATTATGATTCATCAAAAACAAGTTTTTTTTCTTAATTTTTAAAAATTTCACTGAAAATAGCTATAAAGTCCTTTAAAACTACAAAAACACTTTAAAACCCTTGCCTTTTTTTTTTTTTTTTTTTTTTTTTTTGAGACAGAGTCTCACTCTGTTGCCCAGGCTAGAGTGAGTGCCATGGCGTCAGCCTAGCTCACAGCAACCTCAAACTCCTGGGCTCAAGCGATCCTCCTGCCTCAGCCTCCCGAGTAGCTGGGACTACAGGCATGTAGTCCCATGAGCTGGGACTACAGGCATGTAGCCACCATGCCCGGCTAATTTTTTTTATATATTAGTTGGCCAATTAATTTCTTTCTATTTATAGTAGAGACGGGGGTCTTGCTCTTGCTCAGGCTGGTTTCGAACTCCTGACCTCGAGCAGTCTGCCTGCCTCAGCCTCTCAGAGTGCTAGAATGACAGGCATGAGCCACCCCACCCGGCCTGGACTATTTTTAAAGATCAAAGAATACTAAAAATATTTTGCTATGGGCCCTGAGGGCAATTTTAAGGAATAAGAGCCAAAGGAGTTGGGCAACTGGAGCATCACTGCACAGCTGGGATAAGTTTGCAATCTCTCAAGGTAATAGAGACCAATATTTCCTAATATCTGTTCTCTCTCTCTCTCAGTAAAACAAGCAAAACAAGAAACAACCCAGGTTTTTAGCCAGGCATGTGGCTACTGTGAACAAAAACTACATCTCCCAGTCTCTATGACACCCAGGTGTGGCCCTGTTACTAAGTTTTAATCAATGGGATGAAATAGAAGTGTGGAGTTCAACTTCCAGGAGGGACAATTAATGGGGAATGGAGAGGTGACACCTTTTTGGGCCCTTTTCTTCCCCCTGCTGGCTAAAATGCTGATGGATAGCTGAATGCAAGTAGCTGTAATTAATCTTGAGGTAAAAGCCATGTGCTGAGGTTGCAGGAGCCTGAATCCCTGACACCACAGAGCCTTTGAACCTGCCCTGGACTGCTCACCTATAGATTTCTTTTATGTGTGGGAAAAATAAATTCATATATCATTTAGGCTGGGCACAGTGGCTTACACCTATAATCCTAGCACCCTGTCCAGAGGCCAAGGCAGGAGGATTGCTTGAGGCCAGGAGTTCGAGACCAGTCTGAGCAACATAGTGAGACCCCCCACCTCCACAAAAAAATAGAAAAATTAGCTGGGCATGGTGGTGAGAGCCTGTAGTCACAGCTTCTCAGGAGGCTGAGGAAGGAAGATCGCTTGAGTCCAGGAGTTGGAGGTTGCTGTGAGCTATGATGCTGTCACTGCACTGTAGCCTGGGCAACAGAGTGATACTCTGTTTCAAAAAACAAACAAACTAACAAACAAAAAAAACTTATATATCATTTAGCCACTGTTATTTTGAGTTTCTATAAGATTCAGCCAGATCAAATCCTAATCAATACTCTGACCATTACACTGGGGAGAAAAGGAGTTCCATTATCTTGTAGTCAAACCACCTTTACTTGCAAGGACTGTATTACTTGGCAGCCTTGCCTGCAGCCGCTCCACCCTGCTCCATAAATAAGGAGTGCTGTGTAAGCAGTCCTAACCCTGACACTTCCCAGGCCTCAAGTTCATCTCCATCTGGAACTGTCCATAAAACCGTCCCCTAAGCTCCCACCCCAGCCATTATTGCCAAGCAGATCCACCCCTATTCCAAATAAATCCCCTCTGGCAGAATGTTTCCATCCTCTTCCCCCTCAAAGCTGTCCTGAGTTATTAGTGCATTCATTCATTCATTCATTCATTCATTCCACAAATGCATATTGAATACCTGCTTGGGTATCTGTCTTGCTCTGAATTCATCTTCGCGAAGAGGTTGGATGAGACGGGAGTTTTCCAAATTGTGCTACCAGCCACCAGATGACGCTCCCATAAATCCAAACCCTCGCTCACTCCATCTCCCATTATTGTTCTGGCACCACCTGAACACAACACAATTCAAAAATAGGAAGCCGATTCATAGAATAGAGCTGGGAAGGCCCCAAGAGGCCATCTAGTTCCGCCCTCCTATGTGAATATAAGAAGGCAGAGGCCCTGAGGTGGCAGACTACGGTAGAGACCTGCCCGAGGTCACGCAGACAGTGGCCCGGCCAGGAGGAACCTGGACTCAGATTTCTCCACCCCCACCCCGTCCTTTGTTCTTTCCTGGATCATTCTTTCCTTCATTCGGGCTTAATGTAAATACAAAGATTATATGTCTGTTATTTTCGTTAGAAAACTTTTTACTTTAAAATCCATCCCAGTTATCAAAGAGAGGATTGTCTTTGCATTTGTACTCTGAACACGCCAGCCACCAAGTCCAGCGCCTTTTCTCTGGCCTTGGAACCCCTGGGACCTGGAGAATTAAGTCAGGTGAGAGTCACATGCTTACTTGCAAGGCAAGTCTGCAGAGCCAGCTTCCAGCCAAATGCCCTTTGCCTAAGGCTTGTTCCCACAAACTTCTCTACAATTCCACCAGCCACTGTATGGGCGACTATTCTCCAACGCCTTGTGCTAGCAAAGCCGAATTCTGGCCAAAAACCAACAACAACAACAAAAAAAACAAAACAAAAAACTGTCTTTGTTCCGGTTTCAAGGTGATGCGACTGTCACTTATAATAAGTAGGCAGCTTCCAGAAGACATCCAGGGCTCCAACCTTCGACCTTGCTCTCCTGCTGTGAACACAGCTGCCAGTGCCGCTTCAGTCTGCAGTTTCAGCAGGAGGAACAAAGCACTTGTTTTTCATAAGCTTCTTTTGTTTTGTATTTCATTTACTTGTCATTTCTATTCCTACATAATGGTGTGCCCTTTATGAGTGTTTTATTGAATTTTTTTTTTAAAGCAGGCTATTTTTTGTGCCCTGTCATTGTTTTCAGAGACAAAAATCTGCCCAGAATTCATACATCCTGGACTTAGTGACCCACAAGTGCCTTCTTGAACTTTCGCTACCTGTTTGGGTCTCATCCAGCTTTGGGGGAGTGACCTGGAACAACCTTTGGGTATTTAAACAGGATTCTAAGCCCACTGACCGGTCCGGGGTGTGGCAGGGTGGGGACAACCCATTCACCAGTGTTTTATCTCCACTCTCCACCCAGCAGGTTCTGGTTTTGGTCATTCCACCGAGAAGAGCCAAAGTGGACAGAAAAAACAGAAGGCTGGCAAGAATCCCGAGGGCCTGGGTTCAAGGAAGCGCTTCAGTTTGTGAGCCTTTGGAATTAAAACCAGTATGCACAGTTTATTGTGTAAAAATAGCATCATGGATATAAAAAAAAACCACTACTGTTCTCCAGCTGGGCAAACAGGGTCTATGAAGCCTGAAAACGCTGCAAAGAAGCAGCAAACATTCAAAGGAAATCTCTAAAGGCAGACAAAGTAAAACAAGTTCTTTTGGCTTAGAAGTTAAGGCTGTCCTTAGAGGCCATGTAGAGACCTTAATTATTTACCTTAGGACACTCGGGAGCCAGAAATAGCTGCCAAGTTGCAAAAAAAAAACAAAAACAAAAAAAACCAACAAACAATAAAAGCAGGCTTTTAACCTCAAGCAGATTAAATAAAAGGTAGAACAAAACACCAGAGCCATTCTTTCTTCAGGAAGCCTGAAAGTTTTCTATTTTCCTGCAGGGAAAGACCAGAACTGCAGGGGAATGACTCTGCAGCTGCCCGTGGAAATCCAGGGCAACCACGAGCAAGGGAGTTAGGAGGGAAGAAAATAAAAATGTCGTTTCTTGCCAGGTGTGGTATGTGCATAGATCAGGAGCAAGTGCTGCTGTTTTGCTTTCTCCGTGTTACAAGGAGGGAACACTTCAGACAAGGATTCGGCTTGTACAGTCTTAACTTTGAAAGTTTCCAGTTTCTTGCTTGTAGTCACAAACTTTTTATTGATATCTATGTTCAACTCCTTGATCCATATTGCTATGGGTGCTGTAACCACTTTTTTTTTTTTTTTTTTTTTTTTTTTTTTTTTTTTTTTAGCATCTAGGATCTAAAAGGGTGTGGACAGCAGAAGTGAGAGCCACAGACATTGTCTTCTAGCTCCTCTGCCCCTCTACAAATGGTCCCTGGGCAAAAGGAGGTGTTCTGACATAACAGGGTGTATGTAGACAGTCAATGCAAGAAGGAGGCCGAGGTCTGAGCAGGGTGGGCTGAATGTGAGCAATGGAATACCTGGGTTCGCTGAACCGAAGCAGGATCAGGGGCGGTCACAGGACCCAAGAACTGGAAGGAGCCAGTGGGAGCCTCTGGTCCCAAATCCCACCCAATGGCAGATCCTCTGCTCAAGACTCCTGACCAGTGGCCCGCCAACCTCTGCCTGGAATTTCCAAAGATATTTCTGGCACGCCCAGAGTGGCAGCACTCAGATGCCTGTGCAAGAAAGGATTTAGCAAGCAAGCTGCAAGGAATGTGGTTAGCTGATAACCGCCAGCTGTCCGTGCCTCCGTGGTCTGTCTCAGCTCTGGTGACATCTTCTCTGGCAGTCCCCAGACGGTGGCCTAGCAAGGCAGCAGTACAAAGGCCTGGCCATCGTTGCCCAAGAGGGGACTCCGGGAAGGGGCAGTCTTTGCTTTGGAGCTCCCCACGAGGCCGGCTGAGACTTTGGCAGACCTGCACCACAGCCTGAAGCTCTCCTGCCCAATCTTGCTTTCGCTCCCTTTTCTTCCCCAGGTGTTGTTCCTCAAGAAGCCTTAACACGTGAAGCACAGGGGACTTTCTACGGCATGAAACTGTTCTAGGTGATATGATGACGGTGGAAACATGACATCTGTCAAAACCCATGGAACTTTATAGCACGGATGTACGCAAATTAAAGAAAAGTCATTTAGGAGGGTCAGGGGATCCCTGGATGGAATGCAGACTGGACAAAATAATCTAACCGAATCACAAATGTACGAAACAACCTCACTAAAGATAGCGTAGGGAGAACGATGCTGACTCGGGTGCCTTTGGGAACGAGTGGAGTCTGTTAAGAGGAAAGGCAAAAGAAACTGCACATAAGCACTACAATCTACTTGATGAAGGTGTTTCCCATAGGGGCGCATGCTGACAATTCTAATACCATTATACATGTACACTGCAATCAAACGACTAAAACAGTGGATGGCAGGTGGTGGGAGCCACGTTTCTCACTGTTGGAGAAGTTACAAGTAAGCAAGGGGAGGTCTAGACTGATCCTGTAGTCAAGGCTTAGAGTTGGAGACATCAGTACAATATAAATCCATGTTTAGCTTAATATATATATATATATATATATATATATATTTTTTTTTTTTTTGGAGACAGAGTCTCACTTTGTTGCCCAGGCTAGAGTGAGTGCCGTGGCGTCAGCCTGGCTCACAGCAACCTCAATCTCCGGGGCTCAGTGATCCTACTGCCTCAGCCTCCCGAGTAGCTGGGACTACAGGCATGCACCACCATGCCCAGCTGACTTTTTGCATATATATTTTTAGTTGGTCAATTAATTTATTTCTATTTTTGGTAGAGACGGAGTCTTGCTCAGGCTGGTTTCGAACTCCTGACCTCGAGCAATC
The DNA here is from genome assembly GCF_040939455.1 of Microcebus murinus. Lineage (NCBI taxonomy): Eukaryota > Metazoa > Chordata > Mammalia > Primates > Cheirogaleidae > Microcebus > Microcebus murinus. The sequence continues at coordinate 3,846,772 of NC_134127.1, forward strand.
CGCCCGCCTCGGCCTCCCAGAGTGCTAGGATGACAGGCGTGAGCCACCGCGCCCGGCCTACCTTAATTGTTAATGGGGTTTGGTCAAGGGCTTTTGAGATGGCGAGGTTATGCCGTGGACCTTGAATACAATCCTAAGCACCATTATCAAGGGAAGCAGAGGAAGAGCTCTCCAAAGAGGAGGAGGCAATGTGACTCTGAGGAGGTAAGTAGTGAAGCAGTGTGGCCACAAGGAGTGCTGGCAGCCACCAGAAGCCGAAAGGAGCGAGGCCCGGACTGTCTCCCGCGGCCTCCGAGGGAGCACGGCCCTGCTGACACCTGTCAAGTGCAGTGACGCTGATTTTGGACTTCGGGGCTCCAGCACTGTGAGAGAATACATTTCTGCTGTTTTAGGGCCACCAAGTGTGTGGCCACTTGTCACAGCAGCCACGGGACACCAGCACACCCACTTCCCAAAATTCAGGTACCTCTTCCTTTCACACAGACTCTTCTCTTTCTTTCTTTCTTTTTTTTTTTTTTTTGAGACAGAGTCTCACTTTGTGGCCCAGCCTAGAGTGAGTGCCGTGGCATCAGCCTGGCTCACAGCAACCTCAATCTCCTGGGCTCAAGCGATCCTCCTGCCTCAGCCTCCCGAGTAGCTGGGACCACAGGCATGCGCCACCATGCCCGGCTGGTTTTTTCTATATATATTAGTTGGCCAATTAATTTGTTTCTATTTATAGTAGAGACGGGGTCTCGCTCTTGCTCAGGCTGGTTTCGAACTCCTGACCTCGAGCAATGCGCCCGCCTCGGCCTCCCAGAGTGCTAGGATGACAGGCGTGAGCCACCGTGCCCGGGGCCCAGATTCTTCTCTTTCGATAGTAAACAAAACCATCCCTGCGTGTCAGCCAGGATGCTGGCAGGTAACCCTTTGCAATCCGAGAGTTCAATAAAGGGCCTGTTTACAAAAGTCTGAGCAGGGTTTGGGAGACAGCAAGAGACGGTGCAGTAGCCCAGGGCCTGGGGTCAAGGGGGAGGGGGGGGAGATGCTGTCACTGTCCCGGGCCTGAAGCGCCAGGCTGCTGATGGGAGGTGTAGCCTTGAGTCGGAGGTCGCGGCCAGCCCGCGGCAGCAGCAGCAGGAAAGGAGCCAGCGCAACTGCAGACAGCTTTGGAGAGGTGGACTAAAGATATAAGACTAAAATTTTTTAAAAAGAAAAAAAGAAAGGAGCGAGCGCAGCAAACCCTTCCCAGTGTGCTTCCCTCCCTCTGACTTCCCTCTGCGTGCGCCCTCCACTAGCTGGATCCAACCGGAAGCCAGAGAGGCGAGGGAGCCGGCCGGCCAGCCTCCTGGGCACAGCGGAGTGGAGACGGCGCAGGGACGGGTCATAAGCGCCAACGGCGACACCCAGCACCCACGGAACCGGTTCCTTCTCGAGACTGTCCACACACGCCAGCTTGGCTTTATGAAACTCTGTGACCCTGGGCAACTCACCGCCTCTCTGGGCCTCATTCTCCAAAGCTGGAAGACGAGAGGTTTGGGACAGAGAGCGAGATCCCCCCCAGCTCCGGTGCTCGCGATGTCAGAAGCGGACTGAACGCCTTCCCAGGCTGGGCTGAGGCCTGCTCAAGTCCCGACAGCTCCTCACTTCCTGCAGCGCACGTGCCTGGCCCTTCCCCTGCAGAGACATGTCTCCGCGTCTGTCCAAGCGCGCCTTGTGCGACGGGGCCACTCCAGGACAGGGGCAGGCTGTGCTCACGTGCGGCGCGGGCGTGCTGGGAAGGGAACGGTGACGCGCTGACAGCCAGCCTCCAGAGGCGGGGAGGCGGCCAGTGGGCGCACCTGCGTGTTCCCTGGAGAGAATTCCAGGGTGCCTCGGCAGCTGGCCACAGCCGGGGCAGCCCTCGGGCCGGCAGACCAGTCAAAGCCTCGGCTGCCAGCTGCCTCACAGGTGGTAATGATTAGCCAGAAAGTCAGACTGTGGAAAGTTCCAAGGGTCCAGGAGAGTCCGGTGTTGAACAACAACTGAGCCCTGCTTTGCCCCGTTGGTGCCTTTTGTTGTGTGTTGTGTCTGCTTTTTTCAACGCTCTGGCCTGCTAGTATCTCTTTGGAATCTCCTTTTCAAAACAGAGGGTGAGGCCGAGAAGAGAGCACCTTCGCTGCCTCCCCAGAGCTGAGGGCGCAGAAGGTACAGAAGCCACCTCCTCTCCCCACCCTCATATGTCTTGTGTGGGCTGGGTAAGGGGACAAGCTACAGACTTTTCTATTTTTTTTTTTTTTTTGAGACAGAGTCTCGCTCTGTTGCCCAGGCTAGAGTGAGTGCCGTGGCAAGTCAGCCTAGCTCACAGCAACCTCAAACTCCTGGGCTCAAGCGATCCTCCTGCCTCAGCCTCCCGAGTAGCTGGGACTACAGGCATGTGCCACCATGCCCAGCTAATTTTTTCTATATATATATCAGATGGCCAATTAATTTCTTTCTATTTATAGTAGAGACGGGGTCTCACTCTTGCTCAGGCTGGTTTCGAACTCCTGACCTCAAGCGATCCGCCCGCCTCGGCCTCCCAGAGTGCTGGGATGACAGGCATGAGCCACCACGCCTGGCCAGTAACAGACTTCTCTCCCTTCCCTCAATCACCTCCCCCCTCCCCCCAGTTAATAAATTAGGACCCTGTGTAATGACTGCTGGGCCCCAAGGAGTGCTGTTTTATAGCATGTGATGCGGCCAGGAGGGCTAAGGAGGACCTAGTTTCCGAAATCCTTAAAACCCTCCCCAAACTGCCAACTAACTCCTAAAGTCCACTGCCGCCCTGTTTCCAGCAAAACAGCTGATTCTTGTTATAAACGCACCCACACTTGGGCGGCGTGCACTGTCACAGGGCCCGGTGGGCGAAGGGCCTAGAGGCGTCACAAGATGAGGGAGGAAGGGGACTGGAATGTGGGGATGGCCGAGCAGCAGGCGGAGGGAGAGCCTCGGCCGCCAGGGAAGAGAGCAGGACAAGAGAAGGGGCTCTGGGCACTGAGGCATGGCATCTCACACTTCACACCGTCGCCTGCAGCTGCCCCTGTTGGGTTGATGCCATAACTGACCTGAAAGTTCAGGCAAGCAGCATCCCCAACAGGTAGCACGTCAAAAGCTTGCGACGCGGGCCCTGGGACCCTCTGGAGGGAGCCCGCCTTTCCAGCCGCGGAGCAGGAACCACTGGGGACTGCGGAGGGAGCCTGCCCGGGAGCCCACCTGCTCCAAGCGCATCTCCTGTTCGCTGTCACCGGGGAGCCCAGACGTCTCCCCGCAGAGCTGCACCAGCGCGTGGATTTACTAGCCACTTTCAGACGGTCTGCTAAAATCGAGCAACGGTCAAAGGGGGTTCTGATGGACAAAAAATAAATAAATAAAAAATAAGAGGATCAATTCTGGATATGGGATACTGAGGGTATCAGAGGCGGAGCAGGGCCGGGTGGGGAGTCCACAGCGGAGACCTCCCCTGTCTAGTCAGGGAGGGAGGAATGGGGTGCACGGAGAAGAGCCGAGAAGACAACTTGCTTCCGGACCATGCCCACCCACACCTGCAGCCCAGCCACCTGGGGCAGTTCCCTTGCGGAGAGGATGCAATTGTGCAGCGCCCCCTGCCGGGCGCCCTGTGCACCTTCCTGCCCTGTTCTCCAAAGTGCCCCAGAGTGCGGCGCTCAGGCGCTCAGACGTGGGGTGGGGTGGGAGGGGGGTATGGCTGGGTCCATCAACTTCCACACACAGTACTCTTCAAACACACACACAGAAGTGGCTCAAGTCAGGGAGGATTCGATTCACTAGAACTATAATGTCAAGTTTGAGCACCCACGCCCCGATGAGAGCATCCTGAATTAGAGTCCCAACTCCAGCACTTAGCAGCTGCCTGCCGATGTGCACCCCACCTCCTCCTCCAAACCCTGCCACCCTCACGTGCAGACTGGGATGACAGCAGTGCTCACCTGGCGGGCAGGCCTGAGGACTGAACAAATGAAAGAGGCACAGGAAACACTCAGCACAATGCCTGGCTAGTAGTAGGAGGTGCTCAGTCAGCACCAGTCATTGATTTATTTCTCACCTACTGGGACTTCCAGTAAGAGCTGGCAAACGGACGCGCACTAGCTTCACGATCACTATCCATTTAATCCAGACTTAGGCTGTGCTCGCAAATTTGTTCTTTGAGGAAGCCAGAACATTTCTTTTGTAAGTCATGATCTTCTTGCTGTGTGCTTTTTTCTGTCAGCTATATTTAGGTCTTAAATTTTATATCTCAATTTAAAATCCTTCCAAAAGTACAAGGGGTTCAGCCAATTCCATTTACACACACACACACACACACACACACACAAAAAACCACTCAAGATTGTTTTGTTTTTTTATAACAATAGGTCAAAGGAGGGACTAATTTCTATTACTACAAAGGTAAATAAATTATACTTACTCCATTTAATCGGAGGATCTAATTTGGCAACTAATGACTAGTTTTCCAGCTTTATGTCTTTAACCTCTGGGAAGACACCTAAACTCTTTCCTGTAGGGGCTTGGCTGTCTCTTGGGGCCCTTCATAGCTGGGGGTCCAGGCCCAATCCTCCTCCCCGGCTCAAAGTGAAATGACAGTACATTTGCTGGTATCCATTTTATAGTTTCAAACACCAGCTACTTCTTACTTCCAGACTGCCACCCAGCTGCTTTTCCTTAGGTTAATTCAACAACCTCTTTTACACACAATAACATATTTGTCCTTTGGTTTTTTTGAGACAGAGTCTCGCTTTGTTGCCCAGGCTAGAGTGAGTGCCGTGGCGTCAGCCTAGCTCACAGCAACCTCAATCTCCTGGCCTCAAGTGATCCTCCTGCCTCAGCCTCCAAGTGGCTGGCACTACAGGCATGTGCCACCATGCCCGGCTAATTTTTTCTGTATATTTTAGTTGGCCAATTAATTTCTTTCTATTTTTAGTAGAGACGGGGGTCTCGCTCTTGCTCAGGCTGGTTTCGAACTCCTGACCTCGAGCAATCCGCCCGCCTCGGCCTCCCAGAGAGCTAGGATGACAGGTGTTAGCCGCCTGGCCAACGTATTCATTGAGTGCTTACTATATGCCAAACACAGTTCTAAATGCTTTATGTGGATTAAGTCATTTTATCTTCATAATAATCTTTGTGAAATAGGTACTGTTATTATCAATATCACCCCTCTCCATGGGAAGCTAAGGCACAGAGGGTTATGTCATTTGCCCAAGATGACCTAGCCAATATGTGGCAGAGCTGAGACTGGAACCCAGGCAGTTTGGCCACAGAGCCTGGCTCTTTCCTGTTAAACCACATGACCTCTCAGACAGGAAGTGAAGTTTATCAGGGATGCAGTTTGGACAGAAATCCCAGCGCCACTTAATCACAGGGGCGCTCTTCCTTCCATAGAACATTCTGTCCCGGCCCTGGGACTCTGCTCCTCCCAGACTGTTCCCCGGGGGCATTGTTCACTAAAACAGGAAAGAACCACACTCACAACAACGATGTCAAACAGGCTGCGGAAATATCCAGGGCAGTGTGGTGGCTCAGAGGCAGGAGGATGGGGCTCCAATCCTCCCTTTGGCACTAACTGGCTGGGCGCCCTCGGGCCAGTCACTCAATGTCCCTCCCTTTGGATCCCACCTGGCAGAGTGGGGACCACACCGAGAGCCACTGTACAGGGCTTCCGTGAGGATGACAGGAGCTAACCTGCGTAATGCGGTCAGCATAGCGCCTGGCTCAATAAGTGAGCTGTTAATCGTTAAGGAAGATCAATAATTAGCTACGATGAGCGTCGACCACATGGCCCATAACCGAGAGCTCAGTGGAGAAGGGCACGTTCGGAAGAGAGGCGGCGAGAGGCCAGGTTGTAACATAAGCTCTTTGGGGCTCTGCCCTTTGTTAAGTCCCTGCAGGCTGCCCGAGCTGGCCCAGCCCAGTCCCCCGAGCCTGGCTGGCACGCCACCTCCAGTGGTCCCTGGGACAGGAGTTGATCATTAAAGGAGGCGGGTGGGAGGGCAGGGCCAACTGAGAGCCTAGACAGGGGAAGTGAGAAAACCTCTGAACACCAACTCCGTCCCCGTCCCCCCCCCCAGCAGTCATTTTCAACGCAGGCCAGCAGTTCTGAAAATGTTTTAACAATTCTCTTTCAACAAAAAACCTCAACATAAAAGTCAGGTAAGTGGCCGGGCACGGTGGCTCACGCCTGTCATCCTAGCACTCTGGGAGGCCGAGGCGGGCAGATTGCTAGAGGTCGGGAGTTCAAAACCAGCATGAGCAAGAGCGAGACCCCCGGTCTCTACTATAAATAGAAAGAAATTAATTGGCCAACTAATATATATATAGAAAAAAAAATGAGCCGGGCATGGTGGTGCATGCCTGTAGTCCCAGCAACTTGGGAGGCTGAGGCAGGAGGATCGCTTGATCCCAGGAGTTGGAGGTTGCTGTGAGCGAGGCTGACGCCACGGCACTCACTCTAGCCTGGGCAACAGAGCAAGACTCTTGTCTCAAAAAATAAATAAATAAATAAAAGTCAGGTAAGGGCGGAGCACCTTGGTGGCAGTGGGAAGAGGAAGCCCCTAAGGGCATCCATGGGCTCCATGTGAACTTCTCCCCAAAGGGGACCCCGAGACCCTTTGGGAGATCAATGATGTCTTTGTCGCAGCCCTAAAGACGTTTTCTAAGAGAAACGAGCGTACCTAAGATGTGAACGCCGCCTGCAGGGAGCTGAGTCCAGTGGGAAGGCAGCCACAGCCTCCCCTGGCTGACAAGGTGCAAGTCCTAGCAGGGCCCCGCTGCCACCTCCTGCAGAACTCGCAGGCTGTCCAGGTGAAAGGGATCCCTCGGCGGCTACACTGCACCCTACAGTGACCAGGAAGAGCGTGCCCGCACTGGGCACCTGCCCCAGTACAATCATCTTCCAAAATTAATTTACCTCTCACACCGCCGCTGAGAGCTGGAGTTATTATTATTCTATTGTACAGATGAGGAAACTGAGGCTGAGGGCGTTTCACTTGTCCCGAGTCACCCGAGATTCAAACCCGTCCATTAGGTTCCAGAGCATAGCAGCACAGACGCACGGCCGAGGCTGCCTCGCTTCAGACCTCTGCCTCCTCCGACACTTACTAGCTGTGCCTCTAGCCTCAGTTTCCGCATCTGTAAAACGGGCACGGATCATGATAATATCTACCACCCTTAGCATGGCACCTGGCAGGTGGCACGTGCACCGTGTCAACATCACTGTGCTGTAGCAGGTAATCACTATCCTGTTCTATGTGCTTCCTCATTTATTCAGCCTGTTGGAGACCAGTGCAAGGCCAATATACGGGAAAGGAACAAAGTGCGTGGGACAGACAGCAGGAGCCCTAGGGGTTCAGAGAAAGGCCACTAGAAACGCCTCACTGGCGACTGCTTCATAATTTTCCAGTGCTCTCTGCACGGAAGCCACGCTGAGTCCTGCGAGCCAGCCCAGTGTCAGCAGGTGTATTGCCAAGGCCAGCCTTCCAGCCACCAAGTGCTGGGAGCAAGTTCCTAACAAAGCCGGGCGCCACAAGCAGGCGTCTGGGTTGGCCAGTTGGCGCCCCAGGGGCAAAGTTCCAGGCCGCACCTGGGCTCCATGGGCAACCTCACAGCACTGGCACCCGAGGGCCTGCGCCCCACCCCCACCCCCACCCCCACCCCCACGGCTGGAGAAACAACTGACGCTTAAGTCCCCAAGGCAGGCGGTGGGGGCAGGGAAGGGCGGAGCACCCTGGGCCACAAGGACACACCGGTGAGGTCCTGGGAAACAGCAGGGCCCTGGCTCATCGCGGTGAAAGCGCCTTTCCCAGACCTTCCCCTGTCACTTCTCCCTCAACCCATTCCACGGGCGCCCGAAGGTGTTGGCCACTGCTCTCCCACATTTCAGGGACTGGGGCGGAGGGAACGTGAGAAGCGGAGAGATCGGGGGCTTCGCACCGTCCACGTCCCAGAATTCTGCCAGGAAAACTTCCCCGCCAAACCCCACGCGCTCGCGACGCGCGGGCATGGAGCTAGCCGCGGGAAGGGGCAAAGGGACGCCCGCCCCGGCCAGTCCTCGCGCCCACGCGGGCCCTGGTCGCCGCCCCGCCGCCCACCTGCCCCGCCCCACCTGCCGCCCCCAACCTGCCGCCCCCCACCTGCCCCGCCCCACCTGCCACACCCCACCTGTCCCGCCCCACCTGTCCCGCCCCACCTGCGGCGCCTCACCTGCCGCCCCCCACCTGCCGAGCCCCACCTGCCGCGCCCTACCTGTACCGCCCCACCTGCCGCGCCCCACCTGTCGCGCCCTACCTGTCCCGCCCCACCTGCCGCGCCCACCTGCCGCGCCCTACCTGCCGTGCCCCACCTGCCGCGCCCACCTGCCGCGCCCTACCTGCCGTGCCCCACCTGCCGCGCCCACCTGCCGCGCCCCACCTTCCCCGCCCCTCCTGCCCCGCCCCACCTGCCCCGCCCCACCTGCCACGCCCTACCTGTACCGCCCCACCTGCCGCGCCCCACCTGCCGCGCCCCACCTGTCGCGCCCTACCTGTTCCGCCCCACCTGCCGCGCCCACCTGCCGCGCCCTACCTGCCCCGCCCCTCCTGCCCCGCCCCACCTGCCGCGCCCTACCTGCCCCGCCCCTCCTGCCCCGCCCCACCTGCCCCGCCCCTCCTGCCCCGCCCCACCTGCCGCGCCCTACCTGCTGCGCTGCCCCGCGCCCTGGCCCCGCGCCCCTGCAGCGGCGACTGCACTTGCCGGGCGCTGCGGGCGGAGCTGCGGGCCGAGGCGGGAGGGCGGTCTCCGACCGCGCCGTCCAGGCGGGGGGACGTCCGTGGCTCCGGTGCCCGCGGCTCCCGCGCGGTGCAGACGCGGGACGGGAAGGCCAGGCGCGCCCGCCCCGCTCTGCCCGCTCCGCCCGGCTGAGCCCCGCGGGTTCCGCCGCCGCCTTGTCCTTTCCCTCCGGCGCTGTAGTTTTTTCCCTTAATGGAACGTCAGCTTCGTTCTTGACGTGCTGGAAACGTTTCCCTCTGCCTAAACTTGGCTCAGGAGCGCGGTGTGCTTGTGAGAGAACGTCTCCTATTACAAAGTTCAGTCTAAAAAAAAAAAAAAGAGAGCTGTTTTGCCAACTTTTGTACTGGGAACATTTTTTGTTTCCCCTCCTGGTCTTCTGGATTCCAAGAAACATACACACCCACATCCCTCTGACTGGTGGGTTGTTTTTTTTTTTTCCTTCTAATTGAAAAATAACAACTATTAAATAGCTGGTAAAAGATTGCAGGGAAGATGTCCTTAAACTGTGAGCTCAATAAACACACAAACAAACAAATATGTTTTAAACAATAAATTTTTTTAAAAGTCTGTGGGCGCACAGGGCTGCCCAGTTCAGCCTTGCCTTGTTGTGTGTGTGTGTGTGGGGGGGTGCCTAAGGAGGGGTTGGTGTGGTCTCCAAGGCCCTCTCTTAGTTCTAGGTCTTTCTATGATGGTCACACAGGAATTGGCTTCCTTTCCCAAACTGGGGTCCTGTTCCACCCTACAAACTCTGTCTCCTATCCCGAGACAGGAGCCCACGACCCCTGGTTGTGATTTTTGGAGGTGGGTAGGGGGATGAAGTGCAGACGGCTGAGGGGCTGATTGTAAGATTCAGCTGTTGGTAATCGCCCAGGTGGTGGCATGTCTGTGAACTGTCAAATGCCACCACAAATTGGGAAACTTTCGGGTATTGGTTGACCCCGGCAATAAAAACATGGTAGTTCTCTCACTGTGCTAATTGGGATTTGTTCACAAACAGGAAATGAGAACGTCTCCTCTGTTCTACGTATTAAGAGAAGGTGGACATTAAACAAATTAATAGTGTAAGCAAGATTGTATTATAAAAAAAATATTTTTTTTGCCTATTCATCAGGTTAGAAAGTTTCAACTGTTTTTAGAAGTATCCTTCATGCACAGAAATTATACTGTGTGCGTAATAGACTAAGGCTAGCAATTTCTAGATTGTTGAGTTGATGTACTGATTACATATTATTTTCACCTAGTTGGTAAAGCAAGACTGACCTAGGTGATATTTTTCTGTTCTAGCATGAGTTTTGCACCTGAACTTGAAAATAACTGAAATGCATTTATATTCTGAAATTTAGAGATTCTGTCATTTCAAAATTGTTTTTGTGTGGAGAAAATACTAACCCATCATTAAAAGTATTTAATTAGATGTCTACTTTATACCCTAACATATCTAAGCATAATATTAAAAATAAACTTAGAACTCTATTTTTCTTTCTTCCTTCCGTTTTTTTTTTTTTTTTTTTGAGACAATCTTGCTCTGTCACCCAGGCTACAGTGTCGTGGCATCAGCCTAGCTCACAGCAACCTCAAACTCCTGGGCTCAAGGGATCCTCCTGCCTCAACCTCCCAAGTAGCTGGGACTACAGGCATGTGCCACCATGCCTGGCTAATTTTTTTTTTCTTTCTGTTTTTAGTTGCCTGGCTAATTTTTTCTATTTTTTAGTAGAGATGGGGTCTCCCTCTTGCTCAGGCTGGTCTCAAATTCCTGACCTCAAGTGATCCTCCTGTCTCCGTCTCCCAGAGTGCTAGGATTATAAGCATGAGCCACCAGCCCAGCCCACAGAACTCTCTCATTTGGTTTTTGTTCTCAAATGATCTCAAGAACTCTGAAAAGGAGACAGACTGAGTCTACTTGATATCTAACCAATAGACAACCTACATTTTAAAAACATGCATTATGCCCCATGTAAGGGCAAAAGTCTAATGCCACAGACTTGAAGGGTATACGGCTCACTGGGTGTGGCTTGCCAGAGATGTGGGGATGTAGCCAAGCAGTGTCAGTAGGGTGGTACTTCTAATTCTTACCCTGAGAGCAAGATTCAGTAGATTAGTCACCTCTTTTCAATGGTTAAATTAGTTGTTTTGATATCATGAATATATACACAGGTATAACAATCTCACATCGGACAGCAAAAGACAGAGCAGAAGGTGAGATGCAAATCCAGGCTTTTCAAGGTTAAAGGTGAACAGTATTTCATAGAAGGCCAAATCTTGGATTGGCTCGTGGAGGAGGGATCACACCGAGTTTAGCTAGCTACGTAGCGTTGACTGGCTGCCTGCTGTGTGGGCCGGGTCTGTTTGCAGCCTCCTCAGATAGAAAACAATTTTTCTCACAGCAACTCTGTAAGGTATTGTTGCTGTCATTTCACTTGTCCTCAAACTGTGAGCTCAATAAATAAATATTTTTTTTTTAAATAAAATTTTTGAAAAAGCCTGTGGGCTCACAGGGTGCCGCCCAGTTCCGCCATGTCTATGCTATGTTCGTGGCGTGTGGTAACGGGGGTTGGTGTGGTCTCCAAGGCCCTCTCTTAGTTCAGTGTTAAGGTTGTTCACGATAGGAGATTTGGGGTTTTATTTTAAGATTCATTTTATTCATGATGCCCGTCTAGTCTTGCAACTCCCTCCCATGTTCCACGTTACAACTGCAAATACCATGGATGTATTCATTCCAGTCAATAAATATTTAATGATTATCAGTGTGCACAGCACTGGGCCAGGGTACCAAGGCTCCAACCCTGCACGTAGGGATGTTTGTATTCTAGTAGGGAGAGGAACAAACATACCTGTATCATTTGACCCAAGAGTTCCATTCCTAGGTATATGCCTAAGAGGAATGAAAACAAACAGGCCCACACAAAAGCCTGTACACAAATGTCCACATCAGTATTATTCATAATAGCTGCTTGTGGAAACAACCCAAATGTTCATCAACTGATGGGCGAATAAACAAAATGTGGTGTATGCATACTATGGAATATTATTCAGCCATAAAAGGAAATGAAGTACTGATACATGCTACAGCACAGATGAGCCTTGAAACCGCTATGCTAAGTGAAAGAAGCCAGTCACAAAAGACCAGATATCATACCATCCGTTTTTATGAAATGTCCAGAATGGGCAAATCTATAGAGACAGAAAGTAGATTAGCAGTTGCCAGGAGCAGGGGACATTTGAAGGGTCAGCTAAAGGCTTCAAGGTTTCTTTTGGGAATAATAAAAACTCTAAAATTGATTGTGGAAAAGGTTGCACAACTTTTGTGAATAGGCTAAAAACCACCGAACTGTACATTTCAAATGAGTGAATTTAGGGTGTCTGAATTACATCCAAATAAATCTGCTGCAAAAACAAAACACATACCTGAAAAAAATAACGGTCTGTGTTTATTCTGTAACCCGCTCCAACTTCCAAAATGCCACGTGCCATGCAGCAGTTTCTTGTTTTCTTGACTTATTCACTTTTGAGGATTCATTTTGAGAAATTCAAGAAACTGAGAAAAGAAAAGACGATATGGGAGATTCGAGGAAAGAACCATCTCTTGCAGGAACAGGTTATTCTATATATTGTGACTATCACATTCTTCGAGGAGCTCCCTTCTTTGGGGAAACACGCATCCCCGAGGTCTCCCCATCCTGCCTTCTACCAAAATACATATTCCAAAGAGAGTTTTTCGAAGTGTAATCACACTGAGAATTAGAAGCCTGACAATGATTACTATATTTGCATATAATTAATGAACAAATTTATGAAATAAATTCACTCTAATTTTCAATTTCTCGAAAATGCCCAGACTCTTACTTTATTCTGTTGTAGGTACGTTGGGAGGTGCAGGAGCTGAGAGTCCAGGAGAGAAAGCTGAGAAACAAATCCAGTAGCAGTTCCCGGAGCTCCAAGGGGATGTACAGGCACAGGAAGGGCCCCGAGGGGGAGGGAGGAGCGTGCCGGGGAGGGCAGGCCACCCGGAGCGGCAGGCCTCTGTGGTCAGTGGAGGTTTGAAGCAGACCGTAGTGTTTGAGAAGATGTATTCTGGCGGTACTGGGAATGGTGCAACTAGCACTTTCGCTACCGAATTCCTGGCAATTGGATGAAAGATTTCATTATTGTTACTGAACTATCATTTGCACGGTCGCAGAAAGGAAAGACAATTCTGCTGCTCTTCTTTAGGGAGACCGCTACCAGGACGGTTAACTACTGCTGGGGACAGGGAGCAGGGCCCGATGTCATTGTTGTGTGTGTCCAGTAGGTGGAGGCATTGCTGTTCGAGAAAGAAAAGTCATCGCTCCAAACTTGGTCTTCCCTGAGCCCAGAAGGGACTGCCTTTTTTTGCTCCTTTTTTTTTTTTCTTGTAGCTGGGCAACAGGCAAGCAGCCAGAATTTTCCAGCAGAAGGAGCATGAGCTTTGGAGTCAGACACATCTACGTCCCAATCTGGACTTCTGCCCTCAGCCGAGTGACCTTGGGGACATCACTCCACCTCTCTGAACTTCAGTTCGCTCATCCCAAAAGTGAGGATTTCGCAGGTCCACCACCCTTTGTCCACATTTCCAAACTTCCAAGCTCTGAAAGCCAGAAGCATTACATAACCCACGGGTCCTCAGGACCCGACCCGAACTGACCTAACGTGTTGCGTTATGCTACTTAGTGTGACTGTTCTCACACTTTGCGGCAGAAAAGGGTCTATGTGTTCCATTACAAAGTGTTCCCCCGGCCCGTGAGGGTCTGATATAATACAATGTATACTGTAATGTGTTACTTTTCTAAAATCTGAGAAGATTCCGAATCCTGAAACATGCTTGGCTTCAGGGCAGGAGATTATGGGTCTGAAATACTGTCTGGAAGGGGTGTTGCAAGGATGAAAGGAGGCGATTTGCCTGCGGCACCTGCACCATCTCTGGCCCCCTAGGGCTCCCCTCCCCCACCCACGCCTATCAGATTTGGCGTCTGGCAGGGGGAGAGAGAGCCTGGGTGGGGAGGGGGACAAGCAAAGAATCCCTCTTGATGCATTCATATCATTGTTCGTTGAACAAACACATATTAAGCACCTACTTACTATGAGCCAGATACTTTGCAATTAACAAGCTTATGGTCTTCTGCTGAGCCCGTGCACACTAGGGGCAAAGCCAGGGACTGTCTTGGCTTCCACATACTCTTCAGGCTGGCAGGAGGCCAGAGGGCGACTGGATAAGGCAAAGGTAAGAGACGGAGGGAGGCGGCTGCCGCAGGTGCTGCTAAAAGGAAGATCCTGCTCGTAGGTAGACTCAGCCCACGCTGCGGCTGCCTTTTCAACCCGGCCCTTTTTACACTGGCCTTGATTCTCGCTCCGAAGATTTCATCTGTTCAAAACTTCTGCCGTGGGGTAGGGATGGCTGACGGAGGCAGAGGGCAGAAGGGGGACTTGACTTCACTCACACCCGGACGCTCCTCAAGTCTCGGGAGTCAGCAGCAGGAAGCCTGGGGCAGTCGTTCTGCTGCCAGTGTCCCCCTCACCCTGCTTTATTTATTTATTTATTTATTTATTTATTTTTGAGACAGAGTCTCTCTGTTGCCCAGGCTAGAGTGAGTGCCGTGGCGTCAGCCTCACTCACAGCAACCTCAATCTCCCGGGCTCAAGCGATCCTCCTGCCTCAGCCTCCCGAGTAGCTGGGACTACAGGCATGCGCCGCCATGCCCGGCTTATGTTTTTTGTATATATTTTTAGTTGGTCAATTAGTTTCTTTCTATTTTTAGTGGAGATGGGGTCCCGCTCAGGCTGGTTTTGAACTCCTGACCTCAAGCGATCCTCCAGCCTCGGCCTCCCAGAGTGCTAGGACTACAGGCGTGAGCCACCGCGCCCAGCCTCACCCTGCTTTTGATTCGTCCCCATACCGGGGCCTGCCTCCTTCTCCGTCCCCTGTCTACGCTCCAAGAATTGGACAACTAATATTTATAGAAAAAATCAGCCGGGCATGGTGGCATATGCCTGTAGTCCCAGCTACTCGGGAGGCTGAGGCAGGAGGATCGCTTGAGCCCAGGAGTTTGAGGTTGCTGTGAGCTAGGCTGACGCCACGGCACTCACTCTAGCCTAGGCAACAGAGTGAGACTCTGTCTCAAAAAAAATAAAAATAAAAATAAAAAATAAATGTTGGTCAATTAAATGAATGGTGGTGGAGATCGATACTATTGTATTAATGAAAGACCTTGGAGCTCTTGGGAGGTATGAGGAGGTTCTACATAGCAGAAAGTGACATAAATCTGCAGCCACTGCAAGAAGAAATCTGAGACCTATTTTAATGTCAGGTCCTTGCCCTGCATAACCCATTACTTCGTCCCTGGGGCAGAGGCTGAGCTCGTGGGAAGCACACTGGGCTGGAAGTCTCAAAGCCTGGGCTCCAACCCACCTCTATGAGCAGCCAGCCGTGTGATCAGCTGTGTGTCACATGTCAGCGTCACCCGTACTTCTCTTATCCAGGCAGCAAAGAGGTGGAGCAGCCAACCCCTAACGTCCCTTCCTGTTCTAACATTCTGTGACTTTATTTTGGATGCATAGGGCTCTGACAAGGCATGATGACATCTAACCAAACTTGCTATTTCTAAAAATAGGATGTAGATGTGAACGTGCACCAGAGTGTGAACAAAGTCAGGGATCATGGACAATGATGCCACGGTGAGGGGCGGTGGTGGACTGCTCTTCTACCTTGCAGATTGATTCCTCTTCTGTCTTCAAGAAGTCCTGTTTTAAAATTAAGATTCTTAGCCAGGTGTGGTGGCTCACACCTGTAATCCAAGCACTGTGGGAGGCTGCGGTGGGAGGATCACTTGAGGCTGGAAGTTCAAGACCAACTTAAGCAATATGACAAAATCCCATCTCTACAAAAAAAGAAAAAAGAAAAATTAGCTGGGCATGGTGACCCCATGCACCTGTAGTCCCAGCTACTTGGAAGGCTGAAGCAGGAGGATCACTGGAGCCCAGGAGCTTGAGAGTGTGAGGTTGTAGTGAGCTATGATGACGCCACTGCACTCTAGTCTGAGCAACAGAGCAAGACCCTGTCTCAAAAAAACAAAAAATGAATTAAGATTCTTCTGGGTCCCATTGGTTAATCCTGACAACCATAGGATTTCAAGGCTGGACAAGAGGTAACACTTCAGTTATCTTGCCAAAACCTTGCAGGGGTTGCTGACAAGCAACTGGATGGGACAGGCTGCGACTGGCACCTGGGTGATAAGCCCCGGTGAGAACTGCAGGCTGTTCACAGGGGTGTAGGAAGGCGCTGTAGTAAAATCTCTCCTGCCTCGTCAGTTTCTGGTCATTGTCAGCAACCCTTACCCTTGTGCGAAAGCAGAGCTTCTGTCCCAAATACAGGGCCGAGGGATTCTGTCCTTTCTCTGGGCTTCTCTTCACCAATCTCTCACTTGCAGAAGCCCAAGACCTAGGTGCCTTCTCTCCTTCCCCACCTCTAACACCCAGTCCGTAGTAAATCCATCCCCAACCTGCCACGCCTCACCACGCCCACTGCCGACACTCGGAGGACAGTCACTGTCGCCAGAACTAAAGCCACCGCCTCCTGTTGGGGCCCTAGCCCCCCTCTCGTAGACCCGAGACCACGCTCCACGCGGCAGCCAGACGCAGCTTATCTTCCCCGGCTGAAAAGCCCCCGTGGCGTCCCAGGGCTAAGGCAGGAAAACCCAAACTCCTCACCATGAGGGCGAGGGCGGTGCCCACCTCTCCACCTTCTCCTGCCGTACCCCAGCCACTCTGGCCTTTCTGTCTCGCAAACACGACACGCAGGTTGCTGTTTCAGGGCCTTTGGATGTGTTATTGCCTCCTCCCCTAGATCTTGTGTGATCCCCAGGCCCGCCCCCTAACATTAGTGGGTGCCAGGGACAAGAGTATGAATGGAAACCCATACACCGAATCTCTATGGTTTGTTTTTGCTTTTTTTTTTTAGACAGGGTCTCACTCTGTTGCCCAGGCTGGAGTGCAGGGGGGTGATCACAGCTCACCGAACCCTCAAACTCCTGGGCTCAAGAGATCCTCCTGCCTCAGCCTCCTTAGGAGCTGGGACTACAGGTGCATGTACCATGCCTGCCTAATTTTTCTTTTTTGTAGAGATAGGGTCTCGCTATGCTGCTCACGCTGGATCTCTAAGTATTTAAAAGTTATCAATCACACTAAAATCTATTACATAAAATACGTTCTATCCTTCTACTATGATAAATTGCCTTCATAATGACAAAATTGAAAGATATGTGTAAATGTATGGTTTTTATGACCACAAGTGAGCAAAATATAAAAGACAATTGAATTTATTACTGTGCATATTTGAGTGTTTTATGTTGATTGGTGATATTTGAATGAGTAATAAAATAAAATACATTATTTATAGATTTCTATATGTTTATTCTACAAGCTTCATTTTTTGCTTTCATTTAAGAGAAATCTCTAATATAATCATTTTCAAATAATTTGTGTTCTAGGTGAGATGATTTAAAATATTTTTTAAACGTTATTGTCCTTAAAGTGTACAAAGTTCAAATATACTATCAATATATAATATATAATATAATATACTATTATTTAAAAATAACTGAAAGTAAATATAAAAAATTAAAAATTAAAATGGCTTTCATCTATGCCTTCAAAAATTATTTTTATCAGGTATTCAAAATTATTTGCAATTTTAAAAATGCATATTCTAATTAGTGAACATGAAAAATTTAAACTAGAATGATTTATGTAAAGCTGAAAAACTTTTTGGAATATTTAGCTAAATTATATTAAATATTCTTTTTTTTTTTTTGAGACAGAGCCTCACTTTGTTGCCCAGGCTAGAGTGAGTGCCCTGGCATCAGCCTAGCTCACAGCAACCTCACACTCCTGGGCTCAAGCAATCCTCCTGCCTCAGCCTCCCGAGTAGCTGGGACTACAGGCATGCGCCACCATGCCTGGCTAATTTTTTCTATATATGTTAGTTGGCCAATTAATTTCTTTCTATTTATAGTAGAGACGGGGTCTCACGCTCTTGCTCAGGCTGGTTTCGAACTCCTGACCTCGATCAATCCGCCCACCTCGGCCTCCCTAAATATTCTTAGTTTTAAAAAGATTCTCAATTTCCACGTTCAATGTCCATCTGGTTGTCAAGGTAAAGAATTGGTAGGTTTCCAGCATTTTGCATCTAAACCAACATGCATGCACACTTAAGAGAAACATAAACTATTTAACACTGCAAAACATGCCTCTGGCCCCGCGTGCAGATGTTGCAAACACCACTCTCGGCCTTGGGCAGTTCCAGACCACAAGGAAGAGCAGCAGCAAGGGACGCTCAGAACCCCGGGAAGCAGTTCTTCTCTATGCAGCTATCTGTTCCGTGGACGCTGTCGGAGAAGAACGGTCGCACGAATTAATTAACCTGTCCCTTCTCTTACCTGACTTGCAAATTCTCTCCTTACTCATCTGTGTCTGACTTTGGTAACACCACCACCCACAACCCTGGCAGCTCTCAGAGGAGGTGTCTGAACAGTGTTGGACAATCAGAGCACTTGGAGTCCTCCGAACCCCGGGGCCCAGGGGTTCCCGGGGTCCCCAGGGTAGCTCTGTCCACGAGGTCACTGCCTTCTTCCCTGTCTCACGGGGCACCCCCCTACTGGAAAACCTTCCCTGACCACCCTGAATAACTGAAGTGGCGCCTGCCTCCCCACCCCGGCCATCCTGGATGCTCTAGTGCCACAGGATCTCTTCGTAGCAACGAACGCTTTCTGAAATCACATTATGTGCTGTGTGTTGGTGGTTTATGATCGTCCTCTATCTGCCATAGACTCCGTCATGCCCTCAGGCCCTCAATAACTATTTGTTAGCGATTGAACATCTCTTGCCGTGAAATTCCAGAGGCATTACAGCAATGTCCGTTTACGTGTGTGATGGTGTCACGCTTACGAGCCTATGAAGGACAAAGGGAATGGCTGGGGCTAAGAGAGGGTTGGAGCTGGGACTTGAACCCAGTCTCCTATCTGCAAAATTAGGGTTCTGTCCCCTGCACCACTAGAGAGAACAAGGAGCCTTAAGGGTTTAGCCATGGTGACCAGCCATACACACATCTTCCACTAGAGGGCAGTGGCTGCGCGCACATGGACAGGGGACCGATTTGGACCACTAGACCATGGTGCCCATGTCTTCACCTAGGTTTTGGGTGTGGTCGGGACATTCTGACCACACCAAGACAATCGTACCAGCTCCATAGATCTTATTAGCTCTGTGTGTTTCTAGAAAGTCTGGAACTTCGTGGACGGACCTCTTGCCTTCACCCGGACTTCTTCCAAGTAGAAGGTTAGAATTTAAAGCCAATACAACCATTTGTTTCTTTCTGCCCGCAGAAACCTTATTACCAGTGCTTCTCAATCTTGACACTACTGACGTTTTGGACCAGAACATTGTTTTGCTGGGGGGGGGGGGGCTGTGCCGTGCATCGTAGCACCATCCCTGGCCTGTGCAGCTCCTTGCTGGTAGAACTCACAACCCAAAATGTCTACAGACATCACCAAATGTTCAGGGCTGGGGTGGGTGCGGGCAAGGTAACAAAATTAAAAATCGCCCTGGTTTGAGAACCACTGCCTCATCTTTATAAAAAACAAAAACCAAACCACCCAGGGAATAGATGTCATGGAGTCTAGCCACGGATTGTGCTGCAGGAGACAGCCGAGGAGGAATTCACAAATGTTCCCAACACAGGATCTTGTGATTTCCATGTAAATGCCTTTTCTTCCAGTGACATTTAATTTTTTATCATCTCCAAATGGTAATCGTTTGCAAATTAAGTGGTGTTTATCCTCCTGGCTATGAACTCTAAACGAGTGCAGGGGTTTTTTTTTTTTATTGTTTTTGTTTCTTTACTTTTTTTTTTTTTTCTTAGTCTGCACAGTTCTCAGTCCCTAAGAGCCATTTATCTCCCTTTTATTGTTCTGTTCCTCACTTGGCTTCCCCTCCACCAGACAGGCTTAATAACTGGCAATCATCACATCGCAGGGCAAGGCAGCCGGCAGCCACCCCCACAACGGGGGAACCGGAGCCCAAAAGCTCTGGAACCATTGCTTCTTTTGTTTTCCCAGACAGACTCCAGTTTTGTCTCTTGGCTCTCCCTGAATAAAGAGAATCTTAAAACATCATGTGGCTGCAAATGGCTTCGTATAAGCTGGAAAGCAGCAGTAAACAGGAAGTCACGGCAAAGGAGAAATAAAAGTGATCAATCAATTAGGCCGTTAGAATGACTTAACCCCCCCCACACACACACCGCCACCACCCCCAAGGCATCTTTGGGGAAACTGGGCTGCATTCATCAGGCCTGGGCAGGCAGGCCGGGGGCAGAGCCGCCAGGAGGGGGCCCTGCAGAGAGCCAGCAGGGAGGGGAGTGCCAAACCACCGCGAGAGCCAAGGATCTGCCAGGGGAGGCACAGCAATGTGGCCCACATGCAGCGCGCAAGTCATCGCAGCCAGGTTGCAGGCCTTACAGGGCAAGCTTTTATCCTGCCCTGGAGTCAGATGAGAGGCCACACTGTGGGCAAAGAGCACACGTGCCCTGGCATTCCTGCCCCACACCTGGCTGCTCTTGTTGTACCCGGGACTGTCACATCCAGAAAAGGACCCCATGGCATTCTGGAGACGTGGGGGGGGGGCACTGAGATTCCCTCTTCGTGGGAACCCGCTGCCCTTCCCAGCCACCACCCAGCGCCTGCGGCTGGCACGCCCGGGATCCTGGCCCTGCCAAGCCCCTCAGAAGGGGCCCATCATTACCCCGCCCAGCGGTCTTCCTGAGAACAGCATCACGGGGAACTGGGGGAAGGAGCTAGTGACTTCTTAGACTTCGATCTTAAAGGGACACCTCCCAAAACTGAGAGAGAGAAAGAGAGACAGTGAGGTATGAGGCTCTCGGTGTCTCATTCCACAAGGATGATCGGACTGTACAGACAGGGATGTAGAAGACAAAGGGGGGTGGGATGGAGGATGTAGCAAAGCAGTGTGAGGCCAGAAGATGAGAAACACACGCTGAGGCCAGTTTCCGAGGCCGCCGGGGGGAGGCAGCGTACGCAGCGCATGGAATACGCCACAGAGAAAGTGACTCCCTCTGCAATCCCAGTTCCTCTAGTCCAGCCTCTATTTTGTCACAGGCTACACTGCAAATGTCGCCCAGGCTAGAGTGAGTGCCGTGGCGTCAGCCTGGCTCACAGCAACCTCAAACTCCTGGGCTCAAGCGATCCTCCTGCCTCAGCCTCCCGAGTAGCTGGGACTACAGGCACGCTCCACCGTGCCCGGCTGATTTTTTCTATATATATTAGTTGGCCAATTAATTTCTTTCTATTTATAGTAGAAATAGAAGTGGAAGTGGCCCGGGGTCTGTCCCCAGGCCAGAGGTTCAGCCGTGATCGCGGGAGGCCTGCGTTTTCCATACAGACTACGCAGGACAGGAGCAAAACAACAGGATGGTGGCAGAGCTCCGCCCTTCACGCTCCTGAACTGGAGACCGCTCCCGAACAGGTTGTCCTGCAACAGCTGACGCCCTTGCGACCAGATCCCCAGAGCGTCAGAGATCCGGGTCAGGTGTGCAGAGGTGGCGGGTCCCCAGCGTCTGTTCACGCAAAGGCCCAGCTTCTGGAAACGCTCTTGCACTCTGGGCCCCGGCTCCCGTAACCGAGCGGCTCGCGGGAAGCACCACGGCTGCTCTCCCCCCCGCAGGACGCCTCCTCCCAGCCGCTCGGACCTCTCAGCCCCGCCGGCCTCTGGTGATTCTCCGTCTTCTCTAAAGCAGGAGCCACAATGCTCTGACCACAATGCAGACTCTGCAGCAGGCTGGGCGCGGTGGCTCACGCCTGTCACCCTAGCACTCTGGGAGGCCCAGGCGGGCAGATTGCTCGAGGTCGGGAGTTCGAAGCCAGCCTGAGCAAGAGCGAGACCCCGTCTCTACTATAAATAGAAAGAAATTAATTGGCCAACTAATATATATATATATAGAAAAAATGAGCCAGGCATGGTGGCACATGCCTGTAGTCCCAGCTACTCGGGAGGCTGAGGCAGGAGGATCGCTTGAGCCCAGGAGTTTGAGGTTGCTGTGAGCTAGGCTGACGCCATGGGACTCACTCTAGCCTGGGCAATAAAGCAAGACTCTGTCTCAAAAACAAAAACAAAAAAAATGAAACTATAAAAGCACACACATATTCATTATAGAAAATGTATAAAATAGGCTGAGCATGGCAGCTCATGCCCGTAATCCCAGCACTGTGGGAAGCTGAGGTGGGAGGACTGCTTGAGGCCAGGAATTTGAGATCAGCCTGGGCAACATAGTGAGACCTCATCTCTAAAATAAATTTTTTTAAAATTTTGCTGGGCATGGTGGTTCGTGCCTATAGTCCCAGCTACTCGGGAGGCTGAGGCAGGAGGATAATTTGAGCCCAGGAGTTTGAGGCTGCTGTGAGCTGTGGTTGTGCCCCAGCCTGGGTGACAGAGTGAGACTCTGTCTCTGAGAAAAAAAAAAAAAAAGAGAGAGAGAGAAAAGAATAAAGAAGGAAATTTAAATCACAGGTAATCTATTCCCAGACATTAGTGAGCACACAGAATACTTAATTATAAACTGCATAAGTGCCATGAAGGAACGGACCAGTAAGAGGATAAATCAGGGAGGGCCGATCTAGAACAGCGGTGGCCTCTCCTAGGCTGTGACATTCAGGCTGAGACCGGAAGGACGAGGAGGGCTGACACGCATGAAGAGAGGGAGGAAGCATGTAACAGGCAGGCGTATGTTAAAGAATGAGTGTCTTAAAAAAAAAATCATACAAATATAAGACGAACATCTGTTGAAGATTTTAAGTAATTAATTAATGAGGTGAGCTCTTACAACCTGTTCAAAGGGAAATTCAAAGCACCACACTTACTGGGGCGGTCAGGGCTGCCGAGGGGGTGGGTGCAGATGGGTTGCCCCCCACTGGAAAGAATCTGTCGGCTCATGAAAAATCATCGTGTGCGTCACTCTCAGTTACCCACAACATGCAGAGTTGTGGACCAGCGCAGAGGACGAAAGACGGCGGTGACCGGGGTGGGTGAGTCAGGGTGCCCACAAACTCCCGCCCGCTCCTATTTCAAAGCCTCTCACAGTTTGTCCTGGCATGTGCAAATGTCCTGGGGACAAGACAAGCTTGACAGAACTGGAAGAGGGGGGCGCTGCTGGCGTGAAGCGGCAGGATTAGAGCAGGTGAGGTAGGGCTCATGGGGTGCGTTCCCATGTCTAGCTTGCTCCTTGTATGTGCGCGTGTGTGCATGTGCGTGTATATATGCACATGTGTGTATGTGCGCGTGTGTGTATGTGTGCATGTGTGTGCATGTGTGTATGCATGTGTGCGTGTGTGTCTGTGTGTGCATGTGTGTATGTGTGTATGTGTGCATGTGTGTATGCATGTGTGCGTGTGTGTCTGTGCATGCATGTGTGTATGTGTGTGCATGTGTGTATGTATGTGTGTGCATGTGTGTATGCATGTGTGTGTACGTGCGTGTGTGTCTGTGTGTGTGTGTGTGAAGGTAAAGCTTTCTTTTTGTTTTTAAGATAGTTTTAGGTTCACGGGGAAACTGAGAGGGAGGTGCAGGGGTGTGCCGTGTACCCCCGCCCCGTCCCCCACCAGAGCGGTGGTTACCATGGACACGTCGCGGTCGCCCAGAGTCCACGTTTACATCCGGGTGACTCTCGGGCTGTCCGTCCTGTGGGTCTGGACACTCGGGGAAACCCTCTGTGCTCTGCCTGCTCGCCCCCCGCCCCGTGCCCTCCGACCCTGTCTCCACCGAACACCGCAGCACGAGCTGTCCCCACGCCGCCAGCCGTCCTGGAGCAGCGCGGTTGGTGCTGGCCGAGCCCCGGCCCTGGGCTGGGCGCCCGGGATGCGGGCCCAAGCCCTCCGTCCGGTCCGTTGGGGTCGTTCCCACTCAGAGCCCCGCACGTGGGGCTTTGCGCTCGCGGGTCTCTGGCCGTGTCCTCAGGGCGGGCGCACTGCTCAGAGTGGAAAGTCCAGAGCGAAGACCAGTCCGAGACCTTCGGACCCGCCGGGCCTGGCGTAACCGTGGGGCCTGCAGTGGCAGAGGGGCAGGGGCTGGGCTCCAGAGGTCAGTTTGGGGTCACAGCTGGGAGCTGATGGCTAAGGCCGTGAGGAGGGGCTGCGGGAGGTCACCGAGGCTGGCAGGACACCCACGCCCAGGGGCGCACACACACACGCACATGCACACACACGCGGGTAAGCGCGACAGAGAAGGGAGGGAGCCGTGTCCCCGGCTGTTAAGCAGTGTCAGTCGGATCCCGCCCTCTGTCCAGAAAGGCCAGGACGGAAGGGGCAAACCATGGGGTTTGGCCAGAAGCAGCTCACAGTGACCTCCAGGCCGAGGGTGCCAGGAGCACGGTGGGGGCGGAAGTCGGCGGTTAAGGGAACGGGAGAGGGAGGCATTGAGTGCCGGCCACACTGGGCAAGATTTAGGCAGCGCGAGGAAGAGAAAAGTCTGGAACTCAGCTGGAAAGGAGGGCGGAGCCTTGTTTCCGCGAGTGTGTGTCTTGTCCCTGCTCCAAGCCGGCCGCTCCCGGCCGCTGCCCACATCCTCCGCCACAGCTTCCTCCGCTTGTTTTCCAACCCCAAGTGTTTTCTCAGCCTCGGAGGGGATCGTGTGGCTTCCCGGGACGAGCAGGGAACCCGGAGGCTGGCACGCAGGAAGTGCTTGCTAAGTGTCGCCATTGCTGTCCATTAAGAGTCCTCAGGAACAAACATACAAACGAAGGGGACAAACGCGGAGCAGGTGGCCTGAAAGTGGGAGTGAGATGAAAGAGAGGGCGCTGTCCTTAGCGGGGCACCAGCAGAAGCACAACAGGCCATTTCACCTTTCCTGGGCCTTAACTCCAGACCTGCTAGCGCTGTCGCCTGCGTGAGGCTCCCCGAAGGAGGCTGCGTTTTGTCAGTCTGCCTTGGGCTTTGAGGCTCTCTCGTCAGGGATTTCTTTCTGCATTCTCCTTGGTGGCTTTGGGGTCAGCCTGAGCTTTAGGTCTGGCCCTGCCCTGGGCGCTGCAGCAGGGGGGACCCAGGGGGACTCTCCGGAGTTCCAGGTCTGGGGAGAGCGGGCGCCCGGGAGGGAGTTGAGCGCAGGGGAAGGTGCGAGAGGGTGGCACAGGAGGGGACAAGAGGAGCCTCCCGGCCCAAGTCTTCAGGAGGAGGCTGTGAGCGAAACCCCAGCCATCCCCCCGCAGGGAAGAGCTGGCAGAGCGGAGACGACGACGGGAACAGGAACCGTGTGGGCTGAGAAGCGGAGGAGGCAGGTGCAGCCTTTCCTGCCGAGCACGGTGACAGAATTGCCCCGGTGACAGAATTGCCCCGTGCCACCACGAGCTGTGCAGAAGGAGACAATCAGTTTATTTATTTCGTCTGCACCTCTGCCAGCCTCCCCGGCCCTCCTCGCCCTCCGGTTAGAAGGCAAAAAAAGGGACTAACTGTCCGAGATAGTTTAAGGCCTCCGTAATTGAACGGTGCCTTTGGGTGGAGCTCACTGTCTCGTGGATAAAAATGCTCCCGGCCCGGCCCCTCCCTCCGCGACGGCTGCCTGGGGTGTCGCTCCTCAGCTCTGTCTGGGAGGTGCGGTGGCTCTCGAGAGGGAGGGCTCGGATGCGTCCTCAGATACGTTCTCTGAGGTTCCGGAGCTTTCTTTCCTGTGTCTCCCGGGCCACCAGGTGACACAGAGGCTGTTGCGCGTGTGCTCTGGCCTCTCTCTTGGCTTGCCCGGAGCGCGGAGCACTCCCAGATAAGAGGATTGAGCCTCGCCGTGGCTCTCCTGGTGCTGCAGGAGCCGGGAGGACTGACTGACGGCGACTGTCCTCGGGTCCCCGTGCGGTGATTCCACTCTGCCCGGTGGCGATTCCTGTCATCGCTGGTTGTGTTTCTTTTTTGGGAGCAGAAGCCCTGCTGTGACAAAAGCCGACCACCTCACTGTTTGATTCGATAACCGGGCTAAATGTCGCCTGTGGGGTGATGGGGGGGACGCCCCCGTTAAGGCTGCCCATGGAACGAGACAGGAGCCCCCGGAATCCCTCTGCGTTAACTGGCGTGTCCGACCCAAATTGTGCGGAGCGACCCGTTGTTTTGGAGTCCTGTGGAGGTGGCGTTTGTAGCCAGGCCTGAAAACCTCGAAGAGAGGCCTGCGATTTCAAACCTTCTATTTTTTTTTTTTTTGAGACAGAGTCTCACTCTGTTGCCCAGGCTAGAGCGAGTGCCGTGGCATCAGCCTCGCTCACAGCAACCTCACACTCCTGGGCTCAAGTGATCCTCCTGCCTCAGCCTCCCGAGTAGCTGGGACTACAGGCATGTGCCACCATGCCCGGCTCATTTTTTCTATATATACATTAGTTGGCCAATTAATGTCTTTCTATTTATAGTAGAGACGGGGTCTCGCTCTTGCTCAGGCTGGTTTTGAACTCCTGACCTCGAGCGATCCCCTGCCTCGGCCTCCCAGAGTGCTGGGATTACAGGCGTGAGGCACCGCGCCCGGCCGATTTCAAACCCTCTGAACTCTGTGTTCAACGAGTATGGAAAGTGTCGGCCGTGGAGATGGCCGGGGTCGCTGGGGGAAATGTTGCCAAAAGAGAGACTTCCGGTTCTCAGCTTCCTGTGCCGTATGTGGTGAGGTGACAGGGGCTGTCTGCATGGGGGCGCCACAGCCGGTGAAAGCAAATACGGTCCTCAGCCACCAACCCCAGGCCAAAGGATAGTTGCTGACAAAGAGCCAAGGGGACCAGGCTCCTAGGAACCCAAACAGCACACAACGGGGGGAAGCCGCCCTTGGGCCCGGAGCTTCCTTCTGTTTAGGAGGAGGAAAACTAGGCCTGAAGGAAAGTGTTCCTGAAGCAGCAGTGTTGACATTAACAGATCCCATCTGGAAGTCGAGAAAACTCGAGATTTTGTTTTCACAGATTTGTGCTGAAAACCATCTCCAGCCAGGGAGCCTTAGACCCCAGCAGTCTCCAGCGGGGCACTAAGATATAAACAATCGTTTAGCAAACCCTGGAGTCCAAGTGAGGGATGAAGGCTGTGTCTGCTCTTTATTTAAATCAAGAGATGAGGTCGGATAGGACCAAGATGTGATAGTTTGTGGCGATGCATTTTAAGTAATTTTTAACCTTCCGAGACAGGCAAAATGTATCTTCATGACTCTTCACTCCTTCTTCGAGGATCTAGTGTCTTCACCCTGGCCCCCTATTTAATCACTCTCTCTGCGCCCCACCCCCTGCAATACTGCCTTTCGTGGGGGACAATGATTCAATGCGGGAGAATGATTTGATGGGTTTGTTAGCCCTTTTCCCCAATTACCCTGCCCTCTCCCCATATTTGCATCTTAACAGGGCTTTCTGGTGATCACACTGTGATTCTAGAAGAATTGTCTGAACTGTGGGAATTTGAGGCAGCGATCTGGTGGGCCGTGCGTGGGGTGCGTCTTGGGAGTGGGGAGACCTCTCAAATGGCCAATCTGCAGACAGTCACCTGCACTGGAGCTGGCTGGAGCTTCCTTCGCTGGGCCTCCTCCTGGCTCCTGCCACATCCTGGCTGGCGCTGAGCAGGGACGTGGGCAAAAGCCTTGCTTTCCTGCCTGGCGCAGGGCATGCGCTGTTCCGTGCTGTTGGCTGAGAGCAGAGAGTACAGGTTTTCCCGGGTAGCTGGGTGAAAAACAGGCCCCATGCAGAATTCTCTGTGCTCGTTCCCTGCCTGCCTGCATGTAGCTGTTTCCAGACAAATTTCCCGACCTGAAGACCTCACTTCTCGGAGACGCCCAGGCCTGGCTTCCCTCTCTCTGGCCCTCCACTGAACTGGGACTGGGCACGATTGCAATTCCACGGCTGACCAGATGCTCTCGGTGCTTCCTGCTGCCCCACGCCGGCCTGTGGGTCATTCCTGTGCGAAGGAAGGTCACGGGCTTGTTAATTAGCTGGAAAGCAAAGACAGACAGGATACGAATGTTCCTAGAAAGAGACTAGCGTAGTGTGACGTCAGTACTGTGTCCAGTTACTAGCAGTGATTATGGCTGTTCCCCCTTCCTGCTTCCTGAGGACAACGGTTCAGCACGACCCTGAGCACAATTAAAGCGAACTGCGCTAGACAGAGCCGAGGTTAAGGGGGGTGGACTTCAGAGCCATAGCACACCGAGTTTTCATTTGACCTCTCAAGGAGGGGGCTTGCGAAACTAAAAGTGAGAACACACAGAATTTGCTAGTTTTATTTTTATTTGTATGCAACACATACATTTGCATGATATTTCATTTCTGGCAGTTTTGCATTCATAAATTTCATTTGAGTCTTACCAGAATCGTTTGAGGTAGATAAGGTGGGAATTAATATTTCTCTTTGATGAATGAGATATCTGAGGCTCACAGAGCTACTGCAGGTAGTGACCAAAGTAGGACTAATCCCAGGTTTCCTGGCCCACAGACCCTGATTTTATTGTATCAAATCACTTCTTATTAAAGACCCAGAAAGAGCTGTGGGGTGGTCAAAACCTATCAAATCTGCTCAGATGGACATATGCTTTTCCCCCTGTCTAGCATCCCTTCCTTTGGGAATCACCCTGCCCCCAATTCCTTAATACTCATTTAGATTGGCTGTGGTGAAACCTATTATGTCCCTATCTGAAGATATGGAACTAAGGCTTGGCCAATCAGAGTTTTCCATTATCCTGGCCATTGGCTCAGGTTTAAGCACAAGACCTAAGCTAGCCAATCACAATCTTCTCTGGGATTTTTGTTAAAGCTCTTGGAAAGATACACAGTACACTCTTTTTCTGGGTCCTTACTGACATAAAGCAAGAATCTGTCTGGGAGTGCAGGCAAGCAGAGGCAACCAGAGCAGAGTGACGGGGAGAGGGAGTCTTTATGTTTTTGTGTTTTTTTTTTTTTTATTATTATTAGAACCATTGAGTCCAGCTGTGCCTGAAACTCTTCAGTGAGCCAATAAATTCCTCTTTTGCTTAAGCCAATTGGAGTTGTGTTTATGACGCTTGCAAATGAAAGGAGTTATTGACTAATAAAACTGCCATTTCTGTCTCTCCCAGAATTAGGAAATACCTCTCTGCAGCCATTTGTTTGCAGTATGCTTCATTCCTTCCCACAAAAAATAGAGGTAGCTAATAAAAATACATGGAGAAAATAGGCAAAAGAGTAAGTTTGATACATGAAATATACATCAGATATATGTATAGCAAATCTTTATACTAAATTGACAACATTGTATTTTAAATTATAATACTGAGTATTATTGAGGGTGCTGGGAAATGGACACTGCTGGAAAAATTACAAATTGACTCGAATTTTCGGGAGAGAAATTTGACAATGCTTGTTCATATCCAATGCTTGCCTTTGTATAACCAACCAATCTTCTTTTAGGAAATAATTAAATACATAAGGATGTATTCTAAGATTTAGCTATAAGAATGATTGTTATTATCACCAAAAGTTGGAAAGTAGCCTGAATATCCGATAAGTTATAGGTCAAAAAATGATATGTCTACCCATTGGAATATTGTTCCTTTATTAAAATAATGATGTGTACTTTTACATTTATCGACCTGGAATAATATTCATATATTGCGGAATAGCTTTGGACTAGCGCATTTAAATTTTCCCTAGGCTGCAGCAAGATTCCAATGAATAGATCACTCTTGATCCCATAGCCTTACCCAAAAAAGCCTATTTATTGGTTGTGGCAATTAAAAAGGGAGAAGTATAGAAGTGGCAAAAATTTGCCCCTCTGTTCTTAAAATTTAAGCATTCTTGCTTGGGTAAAATTTGGTTGTCCATAGATACGAGGTTAATTGTCTCCTGTTGGACCATGTGCTAGCTGTACACTCTCCATTTTTCAAACGTTTGACTAGTACTGGGAGATTATTCACTGGCATTGAGTCGGGTTTCAAAGCATCATCTATACTTGGCCAACGGCCACCAAAATTTATATATGCTCAAACCAGTGGTCTATGAGAAGAAAATGTTCAAAGTTCTATTTATGGTTAACCCTTTTTATAAAGTTTTCTCTTTCTGATATGTTTTATAATGTACATAATACAAAAGGATAGTGTATAGCAAAGATCGCTAAAATGGTTTTTGGTGGTAAAGATGTGTTCTTGTTGTCTACTGCTGTATAACAAACAAACTGAAATCTCTGTAGCTTAAGACATGATTTTATCTTGTTCACAGTCCTGTGGATCAAAAATCTGTGAAGGGCGGCTTATCTTTGTTCCAAGTGGCATCAATTGGAGCGGCTCAACTAGGTCTGGGAGACCCTCTTCCAAGGTGGCTTACTCATACGGTAGCAAGGTGGTGCTGGCTATTGCTTGGGAGCTCAGCCAGGGCTGCTGGCTGGGGGAGTCTCAGTTCTTTTTTGCATGGTTTCGCTAATGGGCTGCTTGGGCTTCCTCACAAAATGGTGGCTGGCGTCCAAGAGACAGGAAGTAGGGTCTGCCAGTCTCTTAAGGCCTGGAGCAAGAAGGTGCTACAGTGTGGTTTCCATTGTATTCTATTGGTCAAAGCAGTTCAAGATCCCATCCAAGATTCAAGAGGTTAAAGATGTAGACCCCCATCTCTCAATGAGTTGCCTGTCAAAGAATTTGCGGCCATCTTTAATCTGCCACATAGCACGTGACCAAAAATGGCTGAAGACCACTAATTGGGACAAACAAAATATGTACCAGCTGCCCCCCATCTGGGGCTCAGCCCTCTTCTATAAGGAATTCCTGGCTGTCAGAAGTCGATCTGCTCCACTAATGCAGCTCTCAAAGCTCTTTCGTGAGAAGTGAGGCTCAGACTTTTCTCTTAATGGCTTGTTTACTCTATAGTCAGAAGAACACATGTGGGACAGTGTGGGGGAAACTGGTCTATTATTGGTGCCACTGCTTTATCTTAATAAAACAGAGTTTGTCCCGGCGCGGTGGCTCACGCCTGTGATCCTAACACTCTGGGAGGCCGAGGCGGGCGGATTGGTCGAGGTCAGGAGTTCGAAACCAGCCTGAGCAAGAGCAAGACCCTGTCTCTACTACAAATAGAAAGAAATTAATTGGCCAACTAATATATATATAGAAAAAATTAGCCAGGCATGGTGGTGCATTCCCAGCTACTCGGGAGGCTGAGGCAGGAGGATCTCTTGAGCCCAGGAGTGTGAGGCTGCTGTGAGCTAGGCTGACGCCACGGCACTCACTCTAGCCTGGGCAACAAAGTGAGACTCTGTCTCAAAAAATAAAAAAATAAAAAAAAATAAAATAAAATAAAACAGATTTTGACCAACAGTAGAAATAAAATACTTATCTAGTCAGGTCTTGGTGACCTGTACAAAATTTTCTCTTTTACACAGTATCCCTTAAACCAAAACATATTGAATATCAACCTAAACACAATCAGAAGGACTTTCAGGAGTCGAAGGGGCATAATTGAGACAGTGGTCTACCAGCAATCTCCCCGGGCCCAGACTGACACTTGGCTATTCCTTTCTTATCAATCACAGTAAAATACGCACAAACGGAACTTTGAGATTTCTCCTATATAACAGGACGTACTCTTGAGGAAAATAAAGTCGGTTACTAAAAAACAGTACAAATTGGTTTTTGCAAGGAAATGTGTATGAGAGACAGGAGTAAATTCATTCATTGTTTTCAATCCTGACCCTGCCCTTGAGGGGCAAGAGCCTGCGGCTTCCAGAGCAGGGCGACGGGTGAGGGTGCAAATCAGAAAAGGGGAGACAGTTGACAATTGTCTTTCACGAGAATGGAAGAGATGACTGCAGGAGGCAAAAGGACAGGGATAATTTTGCTACGCGAGCTGCAGGGGGCTTCCTCTGGGTGGCCACAGACCTTCAGTAAAACTGCATCCCGGTATTTGGCCATTTTTCTGGTGTTGGGTTGTATTACTCTGGGGAATGATTCCGGGGATGTTGATACACACGCAAGGTAGACACAGGCCGGTCACCCGAGAGGAACGACTGAATAGAAAAAGTCCAAGACGGACTCATACCGAATCACGAATATCTCCGGGAAGTAGATTACGAATGATATTTATTTTATTCCTCCTTCATTTTTGTAGTCTTAAATTTTTCTACTAGTTGGGTCGCTCAGAGGAAATTATTTTGAAACGTACACGGACGTTGTACCCAGACAGCTCCGTGTTGTTAGAACTCAACTCCACCACTTCTTAAGCTCGTGCTTTTGGTCAAGTTCCTTCACCTTTTTAAGCCTCAGCTTCCTAACTTGTGTGAAAAGGATAAAATGAGTCCTTTCCTTTTGGTGGTTGTGATGATAAAATGAAATAATTCGTGCTAAGTCCCTTGAATGGTGCCTTAGAACTGAGTAGACATACGATAAATGGTGAAAATTATTATTTTTGGTAATAACTAAAAGTTTGCTGGTGCTTCTCGGCTGCTGAAAATGACTAGCTTTTTCCGCTCGCTGCTGAGGAGCTGTGGCGGCCTCTGGCTGTGTCTGTACCCTCTAAAGAACCAGCGGGGTCAGTTCAGCCGAGTTTTACCCCTGTCACCACAAGTCATCATCAACAAAAACCGCTTTGAGCACCTACTGTGTGCCGGTCATTTAAGTCCTCTGGAAGTTAGTCACAGTGGATGCGGCCTCCCTCTCGGTGCTAGGTCAATCCTGGCCCCCAAAAGCTCAAGCGTTTCAGCCCCTAAATTAAAACCACGTTAAGGGCGGGCTATAATTAGAACTGGGCCCACATGTTCTTAATTCCCGGCGAAGAACACACATCACATCCCAGGGCTTGCGCACCAGCCCAAGCGCTCTGATGTGGGGTTTGGGTTCCTTAGCTCTGTCATGTGACAGGCTTTCTGATGTGGTTTCTGTTCCAGTAAGTTAAACTCTGGCATCTCAGAACGGGCCCAGCCTGCCACGCTGAAGAGGGATTCTGAGCACAGACCCCTGCCTGCAGGCAGTGGGACCGCGGACCACCACGGGGCACCCAGCCAGGGCCGTTCCGTGTGGCAGGGCCCCAGGAAACTAGGGTTTCCTAGTTGCTGCCCCAGAGCTGGCCATCCGAAACAGCGCTCCTCAAAACAGTTTTTGGTCTCCGTCCTCTTCAGTGGGAGAAAAAAAACCAACAACAACCCTCTGCACCCTGCTCGAGGCCACACAGGCGAGCTGGTGAGGAGTCACGGGACGTCTACGCCGGCCTGGGTGCGGCCTGCCCTGTGGTGCCTGGTATTTATTCATTGCATGAAGTAAATAAATAATTTATGCCCAAAACAAAGGCTCAGGCTCGGCGATCGGCATCTGGTTCTCCTCTCTGTGCGGGCACAGAGAGGACCCGCCTTCCCAGCCCCCTCGGGTGGGGCTAGGTGACCGCACGCCAGTGGGATGGGAGCGGAGGTGACACCTGTCGCTCCTAGGCTGAAGCCCTGGAGCACAGAGGAGCGCGGGAGAGGTCCGGTCCGCGGAGGGGACGGAAGGAGTCGTGTGTTCCAGAGGTTGCAGGTGTGGAAGGTGGAGCCTCCAGCAGCCTGGATCCTTGAGTGACTGATGGAGCAGAATTCCCCCCCCCCACGCACGCGCATGTGCGCGCACACACACGCACACACACACGCATGCACGCACACGCGTACACGCATGCACATGCATGCACAAATGCACGCTCGCGCGCACACACACACACACACACCCTTGATTTGCAATGTAGCATGTGCAAAAAATAAACTTTTTGTGTTCAACTTTGGGGGTCTGGGGGCAATTTGTTATCAAAGCACAACTAGCCTACCCTAACTAACACACGCATCTCGTAAACACTCGTCACGTAGGGACCGGCCTGCGGGCCATCTGTGGGACCTGTCGCTGGGAGGAGGTCGAGGCTGTGGACAGTGAGCGATAGAGGACAAAAGGCACGCTGCCTTCACGGAGGGTCAGCCGTCCCAGTCACCACGTTCGAGGGGCCTGGAACGGCAACGTCAGGCCCGGGGTGGCGGGAGGCAGAAGGAAGCCTCCAGGTGGCACTCGGTCTCGGGATGCGCTCATCCCAGGCACGCCAGAGTCCAGACCCAGGTCAGCCCAGCGGGCCAACCCAACACCCAAAGAGGGACCACATTCCCAGCAGGCTGTTCATCCTGGCCCCATTGGTTCCAATCCCGAGTCAGCTGGTGGCGTGTTTTCAGGGCCCAGAAAGTGAAGGAAGCTTCACAAGTCACTGCAAATGCACAGGACGTTGGACAGTGAGGGGCCTGCCTCTCCTTTGACCCCGAGTGCCAATCACCCGCTCGGGAGCTAAGCCCTGCTCCACCCCCACCTGGGGCCCTTCGCAGCCGCCGTGAGGAAGACCCTGACAGGCACCGCGTGAGAGGACACTGGGCTGCTCGACCCGTTTCCAAACCACAAGTGACCCGTGCCCTACCTAAAGCCACCGCCGTTTTTCAGTAAACTGGACAGAGAGAGACCTGGGACAGGAATGAGGAGAGCCTTTTTCCTCTTGTCATCTTGATGATGTGGTTTGCGGTGACCGAAAGACAAGATGGGCATCTCTCTTCTGCCCCGCTGGCCTGAAAGGAGGCGGCATTCGGCCCACAGCAGAGCGACGAGGCACGCCACCAACCTCCTCGCAGCGCCAAATGGTCTTATCGAAGCTGGAAGGTGGGTAACCTTCCCATGCCTCCCTGGCCTGGAATGGCGGAAGGATTTGGACTCCTGTCTAAAACTGTCTTTGCAGAAATCTTCTTCTCTGAATCAGCGGAGAACGCAGAGCCCAGAGCCTGGCAGTGTCGAGATGGAAGAGTTCATAGGGTCGTATTTTGCTCCTTTGCAGAACTTTTATGCTAAAGTCTCTCAGGGTTTTTAATTTTTATAAGGTAATTATTTTCAAAGTCAAAACGGTGCAGTTTCCCCTCACTGAAAACCTCCTGCTGCAAGATAAATGGGACCCCGTTAGAAATCACTCATCACTCTGCTTCGTCTACCCTGCGCCGTGCTGGCCAGGCTAGCTCAGACGTCGAAAACCATGGCTTCATCTCCAGGTACGCTGCTGCAGCATAATTAAATCAGATGTTAACGCGGTGAGTCCATTTAAACAGGGATAAATTCAAAATGCAAGCACGTTTTTACTTTGATCATAATGCACTTGAAAACGCCCGTGCTTGTAGAGTAGAAGGCAGGTTTCTGACCCTGCCTCCCTCCGCTTTGACTAAACAGAGGATTTGGAGAGGTTTGAATAGTGTCAGTTGAAAAATCCATGGCAATAACCAACCTGGACGTTCCCTACCTTTCAAATGCACATCCATGTCACTAAAAGTGTACTTCAACTGTGAGTTCCACATGTCACCTCGGTACTCCGTGAAGCGAAAGATAAAGCCGCACATTCTGAAACGTACCGCAGTTGCATTTTATTTTTCAGGCAATATGATTTTCCTGTGCTTTAATTCCCAGGTGTGACTTGTAGTCGTGCAAGGATTACCGGAAGCCGGACGTGGCGGGCGGAGGCCCTGCTC
This sequence comes from Microcebus murinus, assembly GCF_040939455.1. NCBI lineage: Eukaryota > Metazoa > Chordata > Mammalia > Primates > Cheirogaleidae > Microcebus > Microcebus murinus. The sequence continues at coordinate 3,882,069 of NC_134127.1, forward strand.
GGAGCCCCAAGGCCGGATGCAAAAGCAGAGCCAATGACGCCTGTCATTATTGCCACAGGTCGGGAGGAGCGAGGCCAAGGACAGGCCATGGTTTATGGGGCTGCAGGTGGTACCCTGTGGCTGGAAAAGGTACCCCTGACTTTAGCTTGGCCCCGTGCTGAGGGTAGCACAGTGACCGCCAGAGGTGGATCCATTCGGGCGCTCATAGCAAGCGCTGTGAGCTCAGCTTGGGCCCTTTCCCCAGGCAACAGTTAGAATTTTCAATACTTCAATTGAGCTCTTAGGTAAATACAGGTGATCTCCAAAAAAAAATTACAACTGCACAAATAATGCAAGGGAGGGAGAGGCTTGCGGTTCAAGTGACATCTCCTCGTACGCCAGGGGAAGGTGACGCCGACTTAAAGTCTCTGTCCCACTCCGGTCCAAGGTCATCAGAGAACTGTGTGCTGCGACGGAGCGTGGAGATACTGCAGACAGAGCCTCGCCGCGCTCACGGAACGAGTGGCTCGGCTGGCTGCCCGGCGCGCCACACCTGATTGAAGGGTGCCCCGAACTCCGCTCCCGCCTGCCAGCCCCTGGGCGCTGAGACTGACGTGCAGAGTGGCAGAACAAACCCTGGGCAGCTGGCGGTCGAGTCACAATTGGCCTCAGTCCTGCCTTTCAAAGCTTTGTTGTCTTATGAGCCATCCATACGGATGACACGTCACTGCAGGGCCAGGCAGGGCCGGGGGCGGCCCTCACCTTCCAGGAGCCGCGGCTCACGGTGGATGGACGCTCTTTGCCGTTGACGAGGCTCCCCCGCCTCTCCCAGCCCCTCCCTGTCGGTCGGCCCAACGAAAATAAGAAAATAAACGTGCGGAGCTCAACAGTGACTCCATTCAGGGTGACTGCCACCCCTTTCCACAGCCCAGGCCAACGCAAAGTAACTCAAGACTTCCTTCTCTTTATTGGACCACAGAACAACCGCTTTGGCGATTAAAGCCTGGAACCTGTGCAGGTAGCATTTCATGGAACGCCATTTTCAGGGATGGTGAAAGCATCCCCGACGAATCGGGTGTTTATTTTGACCATCACACATAAATGAAGTATGGGTTCTGGATACACCGATGATGATGATAAGTGATGAATACCTTTCCTGTGTAAAGCATTTATGGTTTACAAAATACTTTCACGTGAATGATCTCCTTACAGTCGGAAGGTGGGACATGCGTTATTGTTACGTTAATTGCATGAGGAAACTGAGACTTCTCGGAGGTTAAAAATTCTGCCCTGAGTAGCAGATTCGGCATTGCTTGTACGATCAGCACCAGGACTCCAACTCCCGTACTTTTTCCAACTCGCTCCACTGTCTCTACCAAAAACAAACAAACAAACAAACAAACAAAAAACCTTTCCCTTTGTTGAATACTTTAAATTTTATAGATTGTCTTAGTACTCATTGTTTTATTTGATGGGAACAATACATAGCGCACACTTGTTGAATCATTGCTAAGTTGAGTCACTGTGTTGAGTATGAAACGCTCAACACAAATTATCTCACTTATGAGGCAGGTGCAGTTGTCCCCGTCTTTGTGGATGAGGAAAGCAAGGCACAGAGAGGTTCTGTAATCTGCCTAAACCACACAGCTCGTGGGCGGTGGAGCGGAGATCTGAACGGAGGCGGCGTGGCCCCAGGGCCCAGCCTGCAGCGCCGGGCGGCCTCTCGCTCCCACCCCGCCTGGGGGAGCGGCACGTTTGCGGCTTCTCCAAGCGGTGACTGAAGCGGGTGGTGGGCGGAACCGTCCTCGCTGCCGAGATTTCGGGCATCGGGTGGGTGCACGCCGACTGTGCTAGCGGGGAGATCAAGTTCGCTAGGTGCGGCTCTGCCCCGGCCCCACTGTGCGGGCACAGCCCCGCCTCCCGGCCGGCTGCACCCCCTCCATGGGGCACCTCCGACCCAAAGCCATCGAGTCCCTTCTCCCTCGCTTCTCGTACCCGCAAGTTACCAGGACTTCCTTTCGCCTCCTTGTCTGTGCTTCTAGGACTTTTGCTTTGTCCTCTTCTTTCCTATTGCCACCACCACAGTCCTGTCGAATGACCAGACAGTAGCTGTCTTGTCCTCAGTCGTCCTAAAAGCTCAGGGGCCTCATCGCATGGCGTGCTGTGGGCCTCCGGTGGCACCCACCGCTGCCACGATCGCCTGTTTCTCCCACCCCCCGTTCTCCCTTCTGTCCTGCAGAGCAGGTCCCCGCACCATCCTCAGACCGTGTCCGCCTTCTCGCCTCTGTGCCTTCACCATTGGCTCCCTCGTAAGTCCCCTCTCTTCTCTTGCGCTTGTCCCGGTAGAGACCTGCCTCCAGTCTTCCATGAATCGTCTCAGACTTGTCTTTCTTCTTGAATGCTTTTTGTTGTTGTTGTTGAGACAGAGTCTCGCTTTGTTGCCCAGGCTAGAGTGAGTGCCGTGGTGTCAGCCTAGCTCACAGCAACCTCGAACTCCTGGGCTCAAGCAATCCTCCTGCCTCAGCCTCCCGAGTAGCTGGGACTACAGGCATGTGCCACCATGCCTGGCTAATTTTCTCTCTCTCTCTCTCTCTCTATATATATATATTAGTTGGGCAATTAATTTCTTTCTATTTATAGTAGAGACGGGGTCTCGCTCTTGCTCAGGCTGGTTTCGAACTCCTAACCTTGAGCAATCCGCCCGCCTCGGCCTCCCAGAGTGCTAGGATGACAGGCGTGAGCCACCGTGCCCGGCCTCTTCTTGAAGTATTATTGTTCCTTTAGAAGGTGCCACAGAGCTTAGTGTTTAATCTGTTTTCTGTTTGTCTCTATTCACCTCCTTCATACAAAGGCTGGTTCACTTTCTTTGGTAGACTTCTTGTTCATGCGCTTTCTTGGCAGCTGAGAACCCAACTGCCCCGATTCCTATCGCGGTCCAGGGTAGCTGGTTCTCTCAGGAGGCACGATTAAAAAGGGGTAGGCTGGGCATGGTGGCTCACGCCTGTAATCCTAGCACTCTGGGAGGCTGAGGCAGGAGGACAGCTTGAGGTCAGGAGTTTGAGACCAGCCTGAGCAAGAGCGAGACCCTGTCTCTGCTAAAAATAGAAAAAATTAGATGGGTGTGGTGGTGCACACCTGCAGTCCCAGCTACTCGGGAGGCTGAGGCAGGAGGATCACTTGAGCCCAGGAGTTTGAGGTTGCTGTGAGCTAGGCTGACGCCATGGCACACCTAGCCCAGGCGACAGAACAAGACTCTATCTCAAAAAAAAAAAAAAAGAAAAAAAAAAAAAGAAAATTAAAAAAAATAAAAGTAAAAAAATAAAAAAAGAGGTAGAGGTGAGGATGAAGGAAGTCATTGAAGTGAAAGACCACAGCAAGCAGAATCTGATTTATGAGGATATCCAAAATCCATGGATGCTAAGTCCCTGATATAAAATGATATATTTGCATATAACTTATGCACAGCCTCCTGTATGCTCTAAATCATCTCTAGATTGCTATAATGCCTATGTAATACAATGTAAATGCTGTATAAATAGTTGTTATGCTTACTGGTTTTTTTGTTTTGTTTTGTTTTGTTTTGAGCCAGAGTCTCACTTTGTTGCCCAGGCTAGAGTGAGTGCCGTGGCATCAGCCTAGCTCACAGCAACCTCACACTCCTGGGCTCAAGCAATCCTCCTGCCTCAGCCTCCTGAGTAGCTGGGACTACAGGCATGCACCACCATGCCCGGCTAAGTTTTTTTTTGTATATATATTTTTAGTTGGTCAATTAATTTCTTTCTATTTTTTAGTAGAGATGGGGTCTCGCTCAGGGTGGTTTCAAACTCCTGACCTCGAGCAATCCGCCCGCCTCAGCCTCCCAGAGTGCTAGGATTACAGGCGTGAGCCACCATGCCCGGCTTGCTGACTATTTTTATTTGTATTATTTTTATTGTTATCGTTTAATTTTAATTTTTTACGTTTTCAGTCCCCGCTGCTTGAACCCGCAGACGAGAAACCCACAACGTGTGCGGCCATCTAACGCAGCGCATTAGAAAGCGGAAAGTGGCTCACGGCAGCTGTCTCGGAATAACTCATGAAACGGTTTTACCGGGAGTCGTGGGCGCTGCTAAGCTTCGTTCAGAGTCGACACGTGAAATGGCCACTCATCAAAGCGAAACTTGCCCTGGCCAACTTCTGAGGGGCTAGCACTTTGAAGACATAATCGTGACAATAGCAGAGGTAGAATGCATGCAGCACTTGGAAAGTGTGTCGTCCTAGGAGCCAAACCCTTTCGAGTGGGAAGGAGTTCTGCTTGAAACAGGGATAGCGTTCTTGGAATAATAATAACATGCTTTTCTCTTTTGTGTTTCACTGACCGACCTACCTTTCAGCCTCCTTCCCATTTTCCCAGAGGCTGATGTCTACCTTTAGATTTCTGCAGCGTGAATGCAACAACAAAAAAAGTTAATATTGAGGTTTTTCACAACCAAAAATAAGATTTTAATAGAAATAATAATTGCAAAAGCTATTAATCCTAGGCTTTGTGGAGAGAGAAATGGGAGTTTCCAGATTTCTGTGGGTCCCACGTAGCATACAAGAAACAAGCCTGTGAGCGGGACTCTGATGTCAGAGTCATTTCCATCCCTGCAGGAATGGCTGTTTATGGTAACCGGGCGGGGAGGCGGGGCACTTTGGGGTAAGAGGAGGATGATAAACTGCAGGGGCAGGAGGCCTGCCCATTTCTGGTCCCAAGGGAACCATGAGAAGGAGAGGGGAGACAGACGCTGGAGAGACACATGGATGTTGATATTCGGTCTCTGCGCTGCCCAGAGGGGAAGGTGTGTTAGATAAGTTAAAAGGAGTCCTTTCCCCCGATTTCATACCGTAGACTCTGCAGGGAAACACGGGGCTCCCGGGCCAGTCTGGGAGCGGCCCGGTCAGAGGGAACTCATCAGCACCGCGTGGGCAGGCGGTGGGCGGGCTGGAGTCCAGCTTTCCCAACCTGCCCCCGGTTCCTGTGTGGTGTGGAAAGAGCCCAGGACCTCCTGCCTGGGCCCTGGAGGGGTGGGGCACAGATGCTGGCTGAGTCTGGCCGGAGAACTGGCCAGAGAGGAAGACTGTGGTGGGGCAAGATGGTTCTGTGGCCAACGGCTGCAGAATGACCCGCCTGGGCCCTGGCCAGGGGCCCGCAGCAAGGGAGGGGCAAGGGGACCACACTAGGACAAAGGGAGGCTGGGCTGTGACTCAGGCAAGAGAGAAGATGAACCACTCACACCCAAACCCCAGTCTTCGGCGCAGACGCTGGCAGAGTGCCAAGGAATGGGACACGCCGCATGGCAGTGGTCACCAGTCCAGGCAGTGGCCCGGGTCAGCCACCCTACAGCGGGCACCGTGAGGATGCAGAAGACACCACGTGGCATGGAGCTTGCCCTCCTTGCGTGCCCGTGCGCCATCTTGGTGAGGGAAGGGAGGGAGGGGGACAGCTGAGACGCTGGGCATTTCTCCAAAGGAGACATCTCAAGGAATCCATCCCAGAGCCTGAGACTGGGCCGAGATTAGGGTACATTTGGCTTCCCGCGTCACAGTGGGCTGGGAGCTGGTGGGGAAAAGTCGGAGTTTTCTACGGTGCTCCGTGCTCCACCCTGAGTGGGGCGAGTGCCTTGGTGACCCGCGGCGCGGTCTAAACGCCTCCTGTGCGAAGGGCGGGAAGAGGCTCCTCTGGACCTCGAGCCACGGCGGGAGATGGCCGTGTCCGTCTGACACATGCAGGGGCCAAGGCCCGGCTGGGAGGGCCCCGAGGCAGCTGGGGGGCAAAACTGCGGTGGGGGCTCGGGCCCGCAGCGCCACCCCCCTCCCGCGGGGCCGTGAGTGTCTCCGACCACTGCACAGAGGCTCTGGACGACAGCGACAACAGCGGGAGGCTTTGTGCTCAGACGCGCACCTTCTGTCTCCCGTCTCCTGTGTTCCGGCCCCGCCACGTCTTCCGGGCCTCCTTCCGGAGAAGCCCACGGCCGGAGATGTTCCCTTGGCACGGTGGCGCCCGGGGGTGGCGCGGCGCTACGCTCCTGTCATTGCGCCAAATGTTCCAAATGGCACCGAGCTGACAGGACAGCCACTGAGAACACAATGTCTCTTTTTCCTCCTTCATTTTCTTTCTCCCAAGGATTACCCAAGATTGAAACCTTTATTGGCTGCAGTTTTCATCCATCTGCGAAATCACGCATCAGAAAGAGAAAGGGGTTGGCGACCACTCCCGTCCCCCCCCCCATGTCACTTACCTGACGTTAGCCAGATGCGGGCACGGCTCGTCTCTGCCCCACGTGCTCTGCGCAAGGATGCAGGAGAGGAGCCCGCGGAGCTGCGGTCTCTGTCCCCTGCTTTCTCTCTCTGTCTCCCCCCTCTTTTCTTTTTCTCATCCTAGGACCGGATATACAAGTTCCAGAAGAGGAACACACATCCCCAGAGTTTGAACTCAAATCTGGAATTCATATCCTCTGCAAATGTACTTTACTAAAAGGCAGGGATCGGGAAAAGTTTTGGAATTACTATATTGGAGAGGCTGATTGTGTACAGAGGACTTGGAATTAGGGATGATTTTGGACATACCGTGCAGGCAGCTAGCTCTGTGGACGAATGGGAAAACGGGGCCTTTGGCGCCAGTCCCATCCCAAAGACTTTCAGACCGGCCTTCAAGAGCGTGTTCCCAAGTGTGAAAAGAAAGCAGGGAAGTGCAAATACACCCATGCGTCTATAATTATCACAATCAGGTGAGCTGAGACTTTTTTTTTTTTTTTTTCAGGAACTGAACCGAATTCCAGGCATCACACTGTCGGCTTGAGATTAATCTTCGTAAAATCTGCTTGCTGACACTTCTGATATTTAGTGCGACCTCAGGTGGCTGCCAGGGGTGGAAAGGTGTGAGAAGTTGTGCGTGTGCATGCCTGTGTGTGTGTGTGCGCGCGCACATGTGTGTGTGCGAAGCAGCTGAAATGTTAGCTGAGGCCCAGGATGGGAACCAACCGCAGCTTCAACTACAAGGGAGGGAGCCAGGCGAGGCCACGCAGACCCCACTGGGGCAGGCTGCGGCCCGTCCAACCGGCCGTGCTCTGGACGGGGAACCAGGAACGCGTCCGTTGTCCCCTCAAGGCCTGGGTGGTTTTCTGCCAGTAAACCGTCTCCGGACAGTTTCCCCCCTGGGTCTGGCATCGCGTCGTCCCGAATAGCGCCCGAGCTCGCGGCACTGCTGTGATGAAAACCACCGCGTCGTGAGAGTCGGCCAACTCAGCCGCGGGACAGGGTGGCTTGGGGCTCGCATTCTGGTGACAAAGGAGGAGCCGAGCCCTTTAGCCTGTCACAGACAGCGGGGAGCCCCTCCCCACCTACAGGAAGCCCCAAGACTCTGAGAGGTCCCAGAAGGACAGAGGAGGGCCCGATGTTTCTGGGCTCATTTAAAGAGGAGCCATCGCCGTGTGTGCTAGAAGGCTGGGAGGGAAAAGGTGGGAATGTCGGCCGTGCCACTCCCGGTGGACCTCGAGCCAGCTTCCGCCACCGCTCACGTTGGCTGCTCAAGCCCCATCGCCCCTCCCCCCGCTCGCTGTTCCCATGCCCTATTTCTCCCGGTGCTTTCATCTGAAATGTCCCCTTTTTCGGGACATAAGGGAAGGCCCTGTGAACATTTGGATGGCCAAGGTCCCTGACCTTTTGCGCTGGCTGTCTCTCTAAAACGTTTGCGTTGCTGTCTTAGTGACAGCAGCTGTAGAGGGGAGTTTGCAGTCCCCCCCCCAGCCCCCAGTGGCTCCCGGAGAAGCAGCAGCGGGATCACTCCCCACGTCCCCCTGCCTTCTGGAGGGGTGCGGGTCTGCACCCCACGCAGACCCCCCCCCCCGGGTCCTGGCCTCCCGAGAGAGAGGGACGTGGGCCGGAGCCCGTGCCCACGGCTCTGCAGGAAGGGTGGCTGCTGGCACCCCAGGCTTCCTGCCTGGACCAGTGACAAGACGCTGCTGACGCCCCCCCTCCCCCGCAGGGAGGTGGTTTGGAATGTTTGTCCTGCAAACTCTTAGGTGGCTGTGTTCCGTTCCACCGGAGGTCGTGCGGCTTAGAGGGGAAAGATGCCTCTCTGCGGGTGGCTGAGGTCACGGCCACACAGCCGGGCAGCCGCGTCGGCAGAGCCCCTCTCTGCAGAGAGGCCGGGAGCCGACGACGGGACATGACGTTGGCTGTCAAGCGCAGAGGGGTGTGGCACCAAGAGCCAGGGGACCTGGGATGCGCAGGCACTTGGCCATGGGGACGTCTCCCATGAGAAGGCGCAGACCCGAAACGACACTCGCTTCCTGAAGAGCTAGCTCCTTCCAGAATCCTCCTGTGCCAGAGCGTTCTAGGGAGGTTGCTCCCCACGGGCTCCTGGTAGCCGCGTTTTTCATCACTCGGCGTGGGCGGCGGGTCTGTCCCCCTCCCTTCAGCTCGGGTCATCCTGTCGTCTGTTTATAAAAGCCAAAAACTTCCCCCAAGTGCACCGGAACCGTCAGGCCGGGCGCGGCCAGAAGGACTGTGCCGGCTGCCGCGCAGCCACGTGGGCAGGGCTGCGGCCCTGACCCCGGCTCTGGGAGCCGCTTTGCCCCGTGGTCTCCCTGCTGCTGCGAGCGCCAGGGACAGGAACTCGGCCCCCCACCCTCCACCTCTCAGCCCGGTCACTCCCGTCCTCTTGGCTTTTTTCTTTTAAAATTGAAGTATAATTCACATAAGGTGAAATGCACTAATCTTTTTTGGGCTTTTTGTTTTTTGTTGAGACAGAGTCTCGCTTTTTGCCCAGGCTAGAGTGAGTGCCGTGGCGTCAGCCTAGCTCACAGCAACCTCAAACTCCTGGGCTCAAGTGATCCTCCTGCCTCAGCCTCCAGAGTAGCTGGGACTACAGGCATCCACCACCATGCCCGGCTCATTTTTTCTCTATATTTATTAGCTGACCAACTAATTTCTTTCTATTTATAGTAGAGACGGGGTCTCGCTCTTGCTCAGGCTGGTTTCAAACTCCTGACCTCAAGCGATCCTCCCGCCTCGGCCTTCCAGAGTGCTAGGATGACAGGCATGAGCCACCTCGCCCAGCCTCCAGTGCCTCCTTTTAAAAAGTTGTCAACTTGAAGCTCAGAAGGGTCGAGCAATTTGCTCCTGGCCACACAGCCAGCAGGGAGTGGTTCGATGGCCGGAATCTAGCAGTTCCAGTCTTGCTGTCCATGCTCTTCCCTCTGCCCGGGCTTTGTTAGCAACGCAAGCACGGCGTTTTCAGGAGAGCACCAAGCTGTGCCCCGCTGGAGTGAGAGCCGGTCAGGATGCAGACCACACACGGTCAGAGGGTCAGAGGGGCAGGTGCGTGGAGACCGCCTCTATCCTGCGTACACTCAGTCCGGGTTCTAGATTCCAGGCCACTTCTCACCTGGGGGGGTCGCCCCTGCCTAGCAAGCTCGTGGCATGTGCTCTCTCCCTCCCTCTTGTGTCCCTAAAAGCAAGTGAGCAGTGGACAGCCTGCACCAGCCTGCAGGCTTAGCGCGCCCGAGGACCGTCCCCAGAGCTGTCAGCACGGCCGATTCTCAGGCCAGCTGTGCTTCGGTAATGGCCTGTGAGAGGCGCTCTCTTTCTATGTCCTCCACCCAGGAAGTAGGTAACATTCAGCAGTTCCCACAGTTCCACCCCTCTCAACACCAGACCCTTCATTGCCTGGAAGAGCCCTCTTCCTTAACTGCTTCCTTCCCTGTCATCGCTGCCCGCCTGGTCCCTAGAGCGCTGGGTTTCTTTAGATCCTGATTCTACCATTCGATTTGTTCGTCTAATCTCTCCTCCTTTCCTGAATTGTCCCTTAAGCCCTAGATGACCTTACTGTTGCCGGTCATTTAACACGGCCCACCCACGCCGAGCAGCCCTCCAAACACACCCTCTGCCGAAAACCCTCCCGCAGCTCCGCGGAGTAAAGTCCAAAGTGTCTGACTCCTGCTTACCTGCCGGTTCCACCACCCAACTGCCCCAGACGTCCCCTCTCCTTCCTCCACGGTTGTCCTGCTGTCTTCGCATCTTCTCGCATATGCAAGCTCTGCTCCCTCTGCCCGGAAAAGGCCTGCCCGTGGGCCCACCTAAGTTCTCAGGACTCACATCGAAGGTCCCTGCCTTAGGAAACATCTGGGCCTCTCCCGACAAGCCCCTGCCCCCACCCCAGTGGGCCGCTCCTTCTTCTGTGGCCGTGTCTTCTGTCCCCGACCAAACAGGAGCCGCGGGTCTCCAGAACCTGCGTGGGGTGGGGTTTGGGTGCACATTGTGGGGCCGAGGGTAGGGCTGTTTTGTTTGTTTGTTTTGTTTTGAGACAGAGTCTCACTTTGTTGCCCAGGCTAGAGTGAGTGCCGTGGCGTCAGCCTAGCTCACAGCAACCTCAGACTCCTGGGCTCCAGCGATCCTCCTGCCTCAGCCTCCCGAGTAGCTGGGACTGCAGGCATGCGCTACCATGGCCGGCTCATTGTTTTCTATATATATTAGTTGGTCAATTAATTTCTTTCTAGTTATAGTAGAGACGGGGGTCTCGCTCTTGCTCAGGCTGGTTTCGAACTCCTGACCTCGAGCAATCCGCCTGCCTCGGCCTCCCAGAGTGCTGGGATTACAGGCGTGAGCCACCGCACCTGGCTGAGGGTAGGGCTTTAATCCAACATTTTCCTGCTAAAATAAGATGCCAGTAAACCTGCTTATTGAGTATCTTCTCTGTGCCAGGCGCTGTTTCCAGTGCTTTCTTTCCTATTAGGCTTGTTTGTATAGAACTATCGTTTTCTCTAGTATTGGTTACTTAGAGTGCCCTCATGTCCGTGCAGTGTAATAGCTTAGGTTTCAGAGGGTCGCGTGTAACTTTTAATCACAGCATCTGCAGGATTCAATAAGAGCAATCGTCTCCCATTGCTTTGAGGGTCCCAGGTCCATGGAAGGCAAAGCTGTGTGCTGGACATGTCCGATTCATTCATCTGAGCAGGATTTTTTTTTTTTTAGTTTCTTTTTATTTCTGGTAGGCTTTTAAAATGCTAATTGAATTATTTGAAGAGTGGAAAAAATTATGTAAGACACACAAATGATTCCATACAGAGAAATTTATTTTGAAAGCAACCTCTCAGGACTGTGTGCCCTTCCAGGCATTTAAAATGCTGCAAGGTTTGAAACCTTAAAATCTGTACCCCCATAATATGCTGAAATAAAAAAAAAATTTAAAAAAAAATGCTGCAAGGAGCATTGTTTTTATGGAGAGAGGAGTCACACTGCCCTAGATTCATGGTGCAGGGCACAGTTGAGTGGCCTCAATGCAGAAAAGAGGCCAGCAATGAAGCCCCCAGACTCCCAGTGACCACTAGAACGAGCTGGCTTTTTTCAGGAGAGAGTCAGCTTAGAGCCACCAAAAAAACGTCCTTCTCCTTGTTCATTAATCTCCTAGTCAGGGGAGTGGAGACAGGGGAGTCACTTGAGATGGGCATGGAGCGCAATATGATTTTGCCTTCCTAGGAAGAGCCATCCTTCACAGAAATTGCACCCTCCAACCTTTCAAAGGATTAAATGCCACGAGACAGGCAGCATCTGGTTCGAACTGCAGCGAATGAACGTGGGTAGCCAGACACCGCGGGGTGACAGGCAGCTGCTGCACGCAGAGGGGGTTGGCAGAGGGAAAAGGAAACCTGGGCGAGGCACGGTGAGCACGGCGCACCTGTGGCTGTGTCAGGGAGGGCAGTGAGGCCATCTCTGCACTGCGGGGACAATGTGCCCCTCTGGGCAGGTGACCCCACCAGGCAGGCAGCCGCCCTCCTTCAGGGGTGCAATTCGGCTCTCCTTGACTCCGGGGACCAGAAAAAAGGGCCGGGGCACCGAGACTCTCCCTTCTGAAAGCCACTAGCAACAAGCCAGGGCCACTCATTAATGTTCAGACTCCAAATTGGCTTCTTTGGGGGTTTCTAAAGAGCACAAGGGAGCGGCTATTTTTCCAGAACTAGATAAGAAGTAGCTGAAGTCTGACTTCTTTGTTTTAGCCTCTTGCTTCTTACCCTCCCCCGTTTCCACCCTCCTCCTCCTCCCGGCAGCCCCCCTCCTCAGACTCTCATTACTCCCATGACCTCTGCCCTTTGACACTCTAAGCAAGGATCAGATGCATGCCATTCACACCTCCGTGTAAGGTTAATCCTCCCTCATCCCCCAGGTATTCTGTTTTAGCTTAAATGAAAGGCTGCCATCTATGAAAGGAATTTCAGGTTGGTTGACGATAAGACGCGGAGTCTTTGGGTTTTGTTTTTGGCAGGTGAAAATCCAATTCTGGAGGTTTTCAGTGAGGCCTGCCTAAAAGGCCATGCCCTTTTCTGGAACTTTCCTGACCCCGTTGGGAGAGTTAATATCTAAGGATAGAGTGCCCAGAAGTATCCTATGTGCTTTGTTTATATATTTATTATCTCTTTTAAAGTTAATTTGCATTTCCATCAAAGTCAGACATGCACAGGTTTTAGGGGTTCTCAAAGATGGCTAAATTTTAGACTTATCCGGGGGAACTTTTTAAAATCCTAAAGCTTAGACTTCACCGCAGACTAAATAGGAACATGCTGGAAGTGTGGCCCAGGTGTTTCTGGAAGCCTCCAGGTGTTTCTGGAAACCTCCATGGGAGCAACCTCCTTCTCCCGTGTTCGGGGAGACAGGGACGTGATCCTGCCTTAGATTTGACGGAGACAGTTCCATAAGGCGTATTTAAAGCCAGGCCAAACTAGACAGTGGAGACTTACTCCTTATTTCGCACTCCCTAGAAACAATGAATCCAACTCTCTGAGCTGATTATTATAGAGCATTTACTATTTCTAAATTATGAACTTATATTGCTACTTCTTGATTTTGGGGAGGGGGGGATTTAATTACCTATGGACTCCCCACCATGGAAAATAAGGTTCAGTTCTCTGATACCACCATCATCACCCTGTCACCGTCCTGTCCATGCTTGACTTCGATGTGTTTCCCTGGTTCTTGGGCTCTGGGCTTGGGAGAACCGCAGGACAGAGACAGAGGTGACAGACACTCAGCAAGTACTCGCGAAGAATTTATTGTGAGGAAAGTTTAAGGGGTGCAAAGCGAAAGTACATTTCCTAAGAGAGTGGAGGAGACACTGTCTTCTTTCTATGTTTTTCCTTTTATATATGGGTGGTGTACATTGATAGAAAGGTGTAATTTCTTATGACTCTAGCTCACGGGTTTGGGGGTCTGGATTTTTCCAGGTATGGACGTGACTTAAAGGTTAGGTCCCAGACATTCCTTTCTCCTATATGTCTGGTGGGGAAAGTCACTGCTCATGGTGTTTTTCTGTCTTCTGGTTAGTGGTCACTGTTTTATGGCTTAATCAACCCATTCTTTAAGGCTGAAACAACTTTTTCCCTGGTTATTTTTCTGTGACTATTTCCTTATCGTTTTTCTTTAACTGTGTTCCTCCTCCTTGTATATCCGCCTCTGTCACTCCATTACCTCTTGTTCTCTGTCCCCAACAACCCCAGTCCCTACGTCATCATTTTACTCTGAATCCTCAAGGTCTTGACTGGTCTGAAAATTCATTATTCTCTCCTGGAGTTTGGCTGGATGTAGAATTTTAGGCTGGAAATAATTTCCCCTCAGAATTTTCGAGGCATTGCTTCATTGTACTCTAACTTTCCGGGTTGCTATTATGAAACCCAAAGCCATTTTGATACTCGATGATGTGCTTAAAACTGTTCTCTCTCTCCCCCTCCCTCCCTCTGAAAGCTTGTTGGATCTTTTCCTTGATCCCAGCATTCTGAAATTTCACGATGATGTACTTGGTGTAACTGTTTGAGTCCACTGTGCCAACACTCAGTAAACCCTTTCAGTCAGGAAACACAAGCCTAGCGTCTGAGAAATTGAGTGGTTTCATTAATGATTTCCTCTTTCTGTGCATTCTGTTCTCTCTGCTTGGACCTCCAATTGTTTAGATATTAAATCCCTGGGATTTGTCCTCTAATTTTCTTATTTTTCTCTCCTAGTTTCCAATTTTTTTCTCTTTTTGTTCCACTTTCTGGGTGATTTTTTTTCATCTCTGTCCTCCAACTTTTCTTTAAAATTTCAATCTCTGATATATTATTTTAAATTTCTAACATCTCCTTCTGTTCTCAAAATGTCCCTGGCGTAGCATACCCTGCTGAGTTTTTGTTTTGTTTGTTTTGTTTTTGGAAAAGGGTCTTACTCTGTCACCCAGGCCAGAGTACAGTGGCATCATCATAGCTCACAGCAACCTCGAACTCCTGGGCTCGAGTGATCCTGCTGCCTCAGCCTCCTGAGTGGCTGGGACTACAGGTGTACCCCACTATGCCAGGCTAATTTTCCTATTTTTCATAGAGACGGGGTCTCACTCTTGCTCAGGCTGGTCTTGCACTCCTGACCTCAATTGATCCTCTGGCCTTGGCCTCCCAAACTGTTAGGATTGCAGGTGTGAGCCATCACACCTGGCCCCTGTTTTTTTTTTTTTTTTTTTAAGAGTGTAATGTCTTTTCTCATCGAAGACTTTGGAAACCACCCAGTGTGGCTCTGCTGCTCAAATGTAAGACCATCTCTGAGAGTCACACATACCTGGGTAAGTTCAAGGGACAGGGGAGAGATTTTACCAGCATAATATATGGACAAAGACAGTACACAAACCCAGAAAACACTGCCTCTTCTAATTACACAGGAAGCCTCCCCTCCCTAATTGGCCTTAGAAGACCAGAGAGCAATGAATAAGTCCTTTTCTGATGGCTTTGGAATAATAGCAGAAACATTTGTTCCAATTCATAATTCCTTTGTTAAACACAAATTATGTACAGTTGTTCCAGCACCGTTTGTTGGAGTTCGGGTTCTCAGGCTCTTTCTGAGCTACAAGGGTTCCTTCCAGGTTTCCCTGTCGTTCTGCTGGGACCCAAAGATCCAGGAGGAGCTTACAGCTGTGGCTAGACTGCCATGGACCCCTCAGAAATGCCTGTCCCAACCTTGACCCCAGAATCTTTACACAGGCTCACTGGAGAAAATTCTCAAGACAATTCAGAGTCTCCTCATACCTTCTCTTAAACTTTAATAAGGAGCCTTAGTCAATTGACTATCAGCGCTGGCATCAATTTCCCTTCCCTTCCACCAGAGGATTTACCCCAACCCCAACCCCAGTGAGAGGCTAGAAGAGAAAGAATCTCCCAGGTTATGAGAGGTGGCGTTAGCATGCCTTACAGGAGAAGAGGAGTGAGGACGATGCTATCTGAGCGGAGGGACAGGCTGGCAAGACTGCGCTACCTTTTAATCAACAGATTTGCTCGGCCTGAAAGACAGCTAGCAGACACTGCACTTAAAGGAACTCAGAGTGAATCAAGAAGTGAACCATTCAAATGTAGGTGCGATTTCTGCATGCATCACAAATGGGATCCTTTGGAAAATGCTAGAATAGAGAATTATGACATCCTGCCAATTTTGCCATGAACCTTATTCTTATGCTTTCCTTTTTTTCCTGGTAATTTTATGAAGCAAGTTGAGAAAGCTACTCTTTGTTAGGATAGACTGTATAGCAATAATTTTGATAATCTAGGATGAGTTCTGATATCTTTTTCTTGTGTCTTTTCCCTATTACCTTGATACTAGTAATTTATAAGGGATCTGTGTAGTTTGAATGTATTTGAATAACTTCAGTGTTCTTTAGCTCTACTTTTTTGATTTCACCCAAAGAATCCCCAATAGGTCTGAAATATTCCCATGTGTTTTAGTAACCTAAAGTCAGTGTGATAAAACTCAACATCAAGAATTTGCATCATGTCTGTAATCCTAGCACTCCGGGAGGCCGAGGCAGGCGGATTGCTCGAGGTCAGGAGTTCGAAACCAGCCTGAGCAAGAGCGAGACCCCATCTCTACTATAAATAGAAAGAAATTAATTGGCTAACTAATATATATATATAAAATCAGCCGGGCATGGTGGCACATGCCTGTAGTCCCAGCTACTCGGGAGGCTGAGGCAGGAGGATTGCTTGAGCCCAGGAGTTTGAGGTTGCTGTGAGCTAGGCTGACACCACGGCACTCACTCTAGCCTGGGTAACAAAGTGAGACTCTGTCTCAAAAAATAAATAAATAAAATAAAATAAAATAAAATAAAATAAAAAGAAGAATTTGCAGCAAAATGACTTGTGGGAGAAGAATGTGAAGGAAACATTGGGTAGTTTTGGCTGGAGCTTAATTGATTAGATTTTCTGGTTTTCAAAAATTGCAATAAAAGGAAATTTTGATGTGCTATATTTTTACTTCATAGTAGCAAATAAATGTGTACAAGCAGTAAAATTGAGTACCTTTTTTTAAAAAAAGACAAAATATGTAGTGACTGATATGTCAACAATAATCTCTTTACTCTATATGCAACTTCTCACTTTACCATAGGTGTTGACAAACTCTGTCTCATTTGGTCCTCATAAAGACTGGGTAGACAAACAGAATTCTCCCGTTTAACAGATGAGGAAGGTGTTCTTACTAAAACATGCTGGCTTGCTAAAGCACCCTATAGCTGTGTAATCACAATTTGCCATGTATAATAGTATAGTGAGATGGCAAGAACATTGGGGTGGGAATCAAGAGACTGGGTTTTAATGTAGACTCTGCCACTAATTCATTCAGTGAATTTGGGCAATTCCATTTCACTAACATTTATTGGGGACCTCTTATATACCAAATAGTGTGCTAGGTGCCAGAGATACTATGCTGGCCAAAATACAGTTCCTGTCCTTCAATTTCTGGGAAGAAAGATATAAAGGGGAAAAAAGCTAGTTTTCTATAACCATTCATGAATATGATGATACATGAATGAATGCCTTGAAAGACTATCCAAGCGTATAATTAATTCCTGGAGAGGAAAGATAGTGAGTTTTCACACAGAGGGAAACAAAATCATCTTTATTGTGTTTTAAAAATTATAATACCAATACAGTGTTTCAAGGATATCCAACAAAATATGATATGTAGAAAATGAAAGATCCTTACAACTCCTTTCCCACCCAGACATGAGCGATACTATCTAATGTTTCTTGGATGACACTGATCTATGCTTTAAAGGATTGGTGGTGGTTTGCCTGGCCTGAAAGGCGGCAGAGGTTGGGAAGAGAACTCAAGGCAAAGGAACATCAAGAACAAGTGGGAGGCAGAAGGGCATGGCGGGTCTGGGGCAGGGGCTGTAGTAAACTGTGGGGAGAATGGCGGGGAATGAGGCAGGAGAACAAAGCCACTGTGAGAGCAAGAACGATTCCCGCCATGCTGAGGACCTGGGACTGCCTTCTGCAGCAACTGGGGACCCCTTGAAATATTGTTAAGTTGGGAAGTGGATGGAGTCAAGTTTGCAGTTTATATGCCAAGCAGGTGGCATTGTGGGAGGTGCGTTAAGGGTGGGGTGAAGCAACAGCAAAGTCAGGGGGACCAGGAAGGAAGCAAGCACGTGGGTGAAACTGATGAGCCGGAACTAAGGTCATAGAGAGAGGACAGAAAGGAAGGGATCGATTTGGTGGACCTCAGGGATGTTGTGTTAACAACAAACAAACTAATTGGAAGTAGGGACGAGGGAAAAGAGGAGTCTCTTAGCAGAGGGAAAGAATATAAGACAAGGTGCAGGGTCGGGGGAGACGACAATGCCTGGAAGGTTGGCAAGGTAGGGACCACATTCGTCAACCCCAGTAGCTTCCAGGAAGAGAGCTGGCCCCGGCAGCCCCGGCTGGACCAGGCGACGTATTTACCTGGTTCAGAAGGAGACAGCAGAGGTGAGTGAGCGCTGTTAGTACCAGGGGAGTAGTGTTGAGCATCTGAGCCAAGCGGTGAATCCGAAACCACAAAAGGAAATAAGTCCGGAGGTTGGGCATTTAGGGAGCAAGAAGTGACGGGAGCAGGTTGTGAGCGCACAGACACGATGGGTGCGGGACGCAGCAGCAAGAAAGACAACTATAACAGGTTCTCTTTGGAAACGGTTGTTCTGACTGAGTTGCTGGAAATCCAGCCACTGGCTTCGCGCTCCTTCCGGGGCCCCAGTATGGCAGGGCGCAGCGTGCCCGGGTTTGCCCCGCGGACACCCCAAGCCAGTCTGAGAGGGAGGAGTGTCCTTTGAGTCATCCTGTGGTTCTGTCCCTTCCCCAGGACCAGGTGCACAGCCGTGTAGGTGGGCAAGAGGGAAGGAGCAGGGAGCCCGGAGACAGAGGGTGCAGGGAAGTGATTTCTGGGTCAATGAAGAGAACTAAGACAGGCAACTGGGGTTTGTGCCGGGGTTGCGTCCAGTCCCGTTATCTGGGATGCCAGGCCCTCCCCATGGAGGAGTCTCCAGGCTTCAAAGGCTGTCTTGGAGCAATCATTTCCCACTCCCAAACCAATGGGGCGGCCTCCATATGTATGTTCGCCACTCTAGAGAAGAGGGAAGGCAGTTGAGAGTGTTCCCAGCACAGGATTAGAAGGACCAGCACGGCGGAAGCACAGAGGAGCAGGGACGGGGAACATTCTGGAGGCTCGTGCTGGAGAAGACCAGCGACGGGTGTAGTAGTGAGGAAAGGGGAGTGGACCTGGGGGACTCGTGAGAAACCCCAAGTACTGGAGGCGAGGGGGGCCTGGACAGCGTGCTGTGGGAGAGGCAGACCCCGAGGGACTGGGAAGGCGCGTGGGAGAGCCGTGGGCAGGCTGAACGACGGCCCCAAACGACAAGCGCGCCGTCTTTTCTAGAACCTTCTGAACGTCACCTTTATGGCTAGACGAGGACTTTGAAGATGGGCTTAAATTGAGGAGCTCGAGATGGGGAGATTGTCCTGGGTTAGCCAGGAGAGCCCTAAAGCGATCACGAATGTCCTTCTAGGGGAAGATTTGACGCCAGATAAGGAGAAGGGGACATAGCCACAGAGGTGGCCCAAGCTGAAGCGGTGGCCACCAGAGGCGGAAAGACTTGAGGACGAGTCCCTCCTGTGGTCTCCAGAGGGAGGGAGCCCTGCCGACACCCCGATTTCAGCACCCCAGTTGCACTGATCTTGGATTTCTGGTCTCTAGCACTAGGAGAGAATAAATTTCTATTGTTCTAAGCCACCGGGTCTGTGGCAATTTGTCAAAGCAGCCGTAGGAAACCAAGGCAGTGAGTTAGGATGACAGGGCCACAGGGGAGAGTGCCATAGTCCCTCTGGGTGAGAACTGGACCCGACCCGGGCCTCGGGGTCGCGGAAAGCGGAGTGGGAGCGACAGGGAAGCGAAACAGACTTCACAAGCCCTGCCCTATGCTGGCCGCCGGACAAGGCGTGAGAAATGCGTTGTCTCGCTAATTCTCATCACCCCCTCTGAAGGCAGGTTTTCTCTTCTCATCTTTTTTCATAGGCAAGCAGCGTGATTAGGGACCACGATCCCCGTGGAAATGGAATTTTGGAGTCCCGTAGGTCCATCTCCCATGTCCCGGTTCTGTCCACACCACCCCGGGGCGCTGGGGCTCAGATGACTGATGGGCCCGAGTGTGGGTGAGGAAGGGAGGGCCACGGCTGGAGAGGGGACTCAAAACGTCTTCAGCAGGTGCGGAACTTTGTCCCTGAACCTGAGGGGCGTGTGGCTTCAACAGGGTGGGAGGGCAGTGCTGGGTCCCTCAGAGGCCGAGGTCTCACCAGGGCCCAGACACGTCCGTTAGAGCGAGGAAGCCGGCAGGACGCAATTCCAGAAAAGGCTGAGCATGCAGGGAAGTTTCTTGGCGGCCAAAGTGGAAATTGCGGAGAGCACAGTGAGACACATCAGAGAGGGGATCTTAGAAACTCCCGATCCAGCAAAATGGCCATAGAATGGCACAGAAATCCTTCCGGATAAACACCTAGAAATGTCTTACAAGATAAAAGGAAAAACTCTTTACGTTTATGGACCACGATGTTTGGTTTTGCGGTGAAGTTCACTGCTGATATTGGAGATATAAGTGCAACCGTTGGTTGTGTTTTTTAATTTTTAATTATGGAAATAAAACAAAATCTTACTAGTATAAAAAACCAAATGCATGGACGTCAACAACAAGAAACAACCCGATTAAAAAATTTGCAAGAGATTTGAATAGACATTTCTCCAAAGAAGATATACAAATGGCCAGCAAGCACAGGAAAATATACTAAACCAGTCGTTAGGGAAATGCAAGCCAAACCAGAATGAGATACTTCATATCCCTTAGAGTGACTACTCTCCAAAAAGAAAAAAAAAAGAAAAGAAAAGAAAACCAAAACCACAGAAAATAACAAGTATTGGGGAGGATGTGGAGAAATTGGAACCCTCATGCACTGTTTGTGGGAATGTAAAATAGTGCAGCTGCTATGGAAAACAGTATGGCAATTCTTCAAGAAATTAAAACTAGAATTAACATAGGATCCAACAATTCCAAAAGAATTGAAAGCAGGGATTCAAAGAGATATTTGCACACCAGGTTATACACCCAGCATTATTTGCAATACCCAAAAAGTGGTGGTAACCCAAGTGCCTGTCGACAGATGAATGGATGAACAAGATGCGGTACGCATGTGTGCACACGCTCACACACGCACGCACACACACGTACACACACAATGGAATATTATTCAGCCTTAAAAAGCAAGGAAATTTTAATGCGTGCTATAACATCGACAAAACTTGAAGATATTTTGCTGAGTGAAAAAGGAAAGTACGGTACGAGTCTACTTACCCGAGGTAGCTAGCGCGGTCAAGAGCCACAGAGACAGACAGTGGAATGGTGGCTGCCAGGGCTTGGGGAAGGGGGGCGGGGAACTGTTATTGAATGGGAATACAGGAGCAGTTTTGAGAGGTGGAAAGAGTTCTGTGGATGGATAGTGGTGATGGTTGCACAAATGTACTTAATGCCACTGAGCTGTGAGCTTAAAAAATGATTAAGATACTAAATTTTACGCCAAGTGTATTTTGCCACAATTTTTAAAAATAAAATTAAATAGGTAAGGAAATAAATGACGCGTGGACAAGCTGGCAAGGTAGAAAAGGAAACCCCGGGTGCCGTGGTGAGGACGAAGCAGAGGGCTGGCGCGGCAGGCCCGTGTGCTGCGTGGTCCTGGGCCATGGTCACTCGGGCAGTGGCCAAAGGCTCTGCTTTTAACCTCCAAGCAGGGACGGGGGGTGAGGCCTCAAGCCTGGGTGAAGTGACAGGTGATCTAAGAAAATCCAAACATCAACCAGGAAAGACATCGAGGAAGCGCGTCTCCGCCCCGGCTCTCCATGGTGGCAAAGACAGACCCCTGTGAAAAACCACAACCCCACTCACGTGCCTGGCACGAGTTTGGGGTCCAGGTATCTGCTCCCCGCATCAGAAGGGACCCCACTCCAGGAAAGTCACGTGACATTGGTCCTCGGCTCCAGGGTTTGCAAAGGCCGGTGCAGGCTGCCCAGGCCACGCGGCAGAGAACGGAGACAGGTGAAAGAGGAAGAGGACAAGGCAGGTCCTAAGAAGCCACATCCTAGCTTCCAAGCTGCTTCCCAAAGGCTCCAAGTTTGGCAGGAATGCAAACATGTCTCCTCTCAGGCACTTTCCCCTTTAATTTTCAGACTGATGTGTATTTTAAGGGAAATTTAATCCATGTGGCTCCAAATCACGTACAACAAACGCCTCTAAGAGTCACTCAGTGTTGGGAGCTTTTCCTCAACTTGGAACAACTTGTTACAAGATGCTCTTTTTATTTTATTTTATTTATTTATTTTTTTGAGACAGAGTCTCGCTTTGTTGCCCAGGCTAGAGTGAGTGCCGTGGCGTCAGCCTAGCTCACAGCAACCTCAAACTCCTGGGTTCAAGTGATCCTCCTGCCTCAGCCTCCCGAGTAGCTGGGACTACAGGCATGCGCCATCACGCCCGGCTCATGTTTTCTATATATATTAGTTGGCCAATTGATTTCTTTCTATTTATAGTAGAGACGGGGTCTCGTTCTTGCTCAGGCTGGTTTCGAACTCCCAACCTGGAGCAATCCGCCCACCTGGGCCTCCCAGCGTGCTAGGGTGACAGGCATGAGCCACCACACCCGGCCAAGATGCTCTTTTTAAAAAACAAAAAAACCAGAAATGCCCCGCCAGGACGGGCTGCGCAGTATTTTCGTTCAATCGTTCTCCAGCGCTGCTGGGGAGGCCCTCGGCTTCAGCAGCCCTGCCGTGTACCTCATTTCCAAGAAGCCACCCGGCCTGGGGCCGAGGGCCTCATCATGCATCTGCCCACAGCTGGGTTCCAAGATGCAGGACCTCTGGGAAGAAGCCCCAGGCTGGAACCTCGGGCCGCTTGATGTCTGCTCTCCTTTACAACCGGTCGTGATATAGGGGCCCCTTTAAGGGACATGTGCTTTCGCGCTTTCTCATCCTTACTCATTTAATTTGCTAGCTCATCTTGGGCCGGGGCTGCAAAGGCCAAATTAAAGCGAGAGCCAAACCTTGTTACATAAAACGCAATAAGGTGCTAAAAACCACCCGATGGGTTTTCTACCCGGTTTTCTCCCCTTCGGGGTTGGTGTGTGACTCAAAGTCACGTGACATAATTGTTTACGTGACATAATTTTAGTGGTGACCTTCCCTCGGTAATCTCCCCCAGTGGCCTCTAGTGTTCCGTCGCTGTTATTAGCAATGTGTCCAGACTGCTGGGGGAGGCCCAGGGGGAAATTTGGAATATTTTTGGAGATTAAAGCACACCAAGTCCCAAGCAGCTTGGTGCAAGTGAGTTAATTAGAGCTGGAAGCCCAGGGAGGTGACGGTTTAGCAGGAGGAATTCTATTCTAGCCTCAGAGTCCAAAGAGAGGGATTGGATTCTGGCTCCACTACCTTTCTCTGTCCTAATTCCCTCATCTTTGAATCGGTGACAGCCATCCCCGTCTTCTCCGGGGGCTGTGGTTAAGATTTTGAAAGTGCGTACGTGCGCGTGAGCCACGGGCGCAGTGTGTGCCGGCTGTGTCGCTGAGCCCGCGTGACTCCCTGAGGCCTGGCCTCCTCCGAGCACACGAGGCAGCCCGTGACACGAGGCCAGGGACCACGAAAGGGCTGGGCGGGAGGGTCCCACGCCCACACCCCCAGGGCCTGTCTGAAGAGGCTTCCAGCCCCAGGCTCCCCCCGCGGGCCTGTGTGGGTCCCTCCTCTGTCTCGGCCCCTGGGGGAGTTGCTCGGAGCTCGGGGTGGCCAGCGGGAGGCCCCTTGGTGGCGTTTTAAAGAACACTGTTACGCGAATACTCAGGTGTGACTTCGACTCCTAGGGAAGCCTGCTCACCTCTGCTTGGGACCCCTTCCTCTGGCTTTGGCATAAATCTCTCATCAGGCCAGCTGGCTCGCTCCTCGTCCTCGCTTCCTCCCACAAGAGCCCCGTGCGTGCTCCGCGCACAGGCCCGGCGGCGCTGGCAGACCCGGGGCTGGCGGCTCTGCCGGTCCCGCCGTCCTGCCCCTGGCAGGGGCCGCTTCCCTCGAGTGGCCAAAAAAGCCAGGCTCCTTGCTGGGGACTTCCTCGCCCAAAATGGTCACCCTCCGCCTCGCCTTTCCCTCTCTCTCTCTCTCTCTCTCTCTCTCTCTCTCTCTCTCTCTCTCAGTTTCCCAGGACTTGGGTTATTTCTGTTGATAAGCCTCGTTGTCTTTCCCTCTGCGGAGCTGCCACAGTCGCCACCTCCCGTGACGCCGCAGGCTCTGAAATGTGACCAGCACCCCAGTTTTGGGGTCATAAGCTTGGAATCTACATACCATGTACCAAAATCAAAATCATTTTAAATTTGGAGAATTATTCTTTAGAAATGTTGTAGCATTCTTATACACCAACAACGGTCAAGCTAAGAATCAAAGACTCAGTTCCTTTCATAATAGCTACAAGGAAAATAAAATACCTAGGAATATATTTATCCAAGGAGGTGAAAGATCTCTACAAAGAGAATTATGAATCACTGATGAAGCAAACTTCAGATGATGTAAACAGATAGAAACACATATATCACGTTCATGGATCAGCAAAATCAACATTGTTAAACCACCCATACTACCCAGAGCGACTTACAGATCCAATGCAATCCTCATCAAAATAGCAATATCGTTTTTCGCAGATTTAGAAAAGATTCTATGCCTCCTTTTGAACCAGAAAAGAGCCCGTAGAGCCAAAGCAACCTTAAGCAAAATGAACAAATCTAGAGGCATATTTTTACCAGATTTTAAACTACACTGTAGTTTTAAACTATACCTGGACGGTGGGCCGGGCCGGGGTGGCCATGTCCTGGCTGTGTCCCCTCCGGTCTGTGTGGTCCATTCTAAGACGTGGCGCTCTGCCAGGGTCCTTGCACTATGGAGTGCGGTGATCGCTGCGCGGGAGGCTCATCCCTTCGCTAGACGTGTGTAAATGCACGTCTATTCCGTGCAGGCCCCGGGGTGCAACCTCCGTCCAGGTGCGGGGCCGGGGGCAGGAAGAGAGGGAAGGCGACATGACAGAAGTGTGTCCCCTGTGTCCTGGGCGCGTGGCGGAGGGAGGGGCCATTCTGCGTGCGCAAAGATCGCAGGGAGCAGAGGCGGGATTGTTTTCTAACTGGGTTTTAAGCTACATATTTTGGTAGATTCCCAGTCCTCATCCCAGGTCTTCCAAATCACAGTCTCAGGGAGGGGGGCCCAGTAAGACACATTTGAACAAATTTCTCAGACAATTTTCGGCCGGGCGAGGTGGCTCACTCCTGTCATCCCAGCACTCTGGGAGGCCGAGGCGGGCAGTAATTGCCCGAGGTCAGGAGTTCGAAACCAGCCTGAGCAAGAGCGAGACCCCGTCTCTACTATAAATAGAAAGAAATTAATTGGCCAACTAATATATATAGAAAAAATTAGCCGGGCATGGTGGCGCATGCCTGTAGTCCCAGCTACTCGGGAGGCTGAGGCAGGAGGATCGCTTGAGCCCAGGAGTATGAGGTTGCTGTGAGCGAGGCTGACGCCACGGCACTCACTCTAGCCTGGGCAACAAAGCGAGACTCTGTCTTAAAACAAAACAAAAAAATGTTTTATTTGCTCCCAATTTTGAGAGCCACTGTCCTGGGAAGAGTGCATAGAACTAATGATGCTTGAAGGTTTTTTGTTTTTTTAAGTAATAGTCTTTATTTAAGCTTTGATTTTCCTTGAAAGAAATTAATTATCAGAGCATATTTTATTATACACCATACATACAGGGTAGATCCAAGTTTCATGGTACAGTAGCTTGTAAAATTTGGGTGGCCCTTTTTTTTTTTGATATTTGCTATTATTTTTAAAGGTGGTAAAACACATAACATAAAAATGTACCATTTAAACCATTTTTAAAGTGTTCAGTTCAGGGGCATTAAGTATTAATATATTCACAGTGTTGTACAGCCATCACCACCAGTCAGCCACAGAGCTCTTTTTTTTTTTTTTTGAGACAGAGTCTCGCTTTGTTGCCCAGGCTAGAGTGAGTGCCGTGGCGTCAGCCTAGCTCACAGCAACCTCAAACTCCTGGGCTCGAGTGATCCTTCTGCCTCAGCCTCCCAAGTAGCTGGGACTACAGGCATGCGCCACCATGCCCGGCTGATTTTTTATATATATATCAGTTGGCCAATTAATTTCTTTCTATTTATAGTAGAGACGGGGTCTCGCTCAGGCTGGTTTTGAACTCCTGACCTTGAGCAATCCACCCGCCTCGGCCTCCCAGGAGCTAGGATTACAGGCGTGAGCCACAGCGCCCGGCCCACAGAGCTCTTTTATCTTACAAAACCGGAACTCTGTACCCAGTAAACAATACCTCCTTATTTCTCCTTCCCGCCACCCCCAGGCAACTTTCTGTCTCTGTGAGTTCGACTACTCCAGGTACCTCATATAAACGGACTCATACAGTATCTATCTGTCTTTTTGTGACTGATTTATTTCACTTAGCATGGTGTCCTCAGGGTTCATCCACATTGTAGCTTGTGTCAGAATTTCCTTCCTTTTTCAGGCTGAATAATGTTTCATTGTTTGTAAATACCACATTTTGCCTATCCATTCATCTGCCAGTGGACACGGGTCATTTCCACCTTTTCACTGTTGTGAATGATGCTGACCATGGGTGTACAGCAAATATGTCTTCAAGAACCTGCTTTTAATTATTTTGGATACATAACAAGAAGTGGAATTGCTGGATCACACGGTAATTCTGTTTTTAATTTTTTTGAGGATCTGCCGCACTGTTTTGTGTATCAGCTGCACCGTTTTACATTCCCGCCAACAAAACACAAGAGCTCCAATTTCTGCACGTGCCCCCCGGCACTGTTATCTTCTGTTTTCATGGTAGTCCATCAAAATGGGTGGGAAGTGGTATCTCATTGCAGCTTTGATTTGCACTCCCCTATCAATTAGCGATAGTGAGCATCTTATCATGTACTTATTGGCCATTTGCATATCTTCTTTGGGATGACCCTTGAGTTTTGAAGGATGAATAGGGCTTCTAAGGGGAGGGACGGGGAAGCTATATCAAGCAGAATGATTAAAGCAACAATAGCTCCAGGGGAAGGAAAGAGTGTGTCGTGAGACAAGCACATCCAGGGAGGAGGGGGGAGATGAAACCAGGCTGGGAAGTCTCTTATGTGTCCCTTGGGGTGGACATCGGTTGATTCTTTGGCCACTCAGCTTCCATTCATCACCCCTAATGGGCTGGGCACTTGTCACAAGCCAGACCATACTAGAAATGCCATGACTCTCCTGGAACTCTGAAGATAGAGTGAAATGAAGCAAGACACACTCACAAAGAAAGTTGGGAAGTATTCATGCCAGCACAGTGCCTGGGCAAAATCTCTCTGATTCATCCCCCTCTGCCTTGCATTAGCTCCAGTTGGCTTTTATCGTTGGCAAGCAGAAAACATCGACTGACGTGAGTACGAAGGGAATCAAAGAGAGATGAGGCCCTTCATACCTACCATATGCCAGGGACCTGAATACATTATTTAGTTTCTGTTCATGATTTCTACTATTTTGCAGACATAAAATCTAATTGTCTTGGTGAGGTGGGTCTGTGTCTTCTCAAATAAATCATTTTCACTGTTCTTGGTCTTGGGTGTATAGAATCAGAGGAGAGATACTATTCGCCTGAGGCTTTGCCAATTGCTTTTGCTTGGCTAATGACTGAGAAAGGATGTGGAAAACTTCTTTGTTGTGAGCTTTTTAATACAGTGGAGGAATATCTAAAGAGCGACCTATGGGTATGGACTCAGCACATTTCTATCAAATCGTGAGCGTATGAAGAGTGTGTTCGCAGAGCGTTGTGAGGAGAAGAGAGGGGTCGAGAGGTCTGACAGTACCCAGGAGAACAGGTTTACTGTTCAAAAAGATTTTCATGAATATGTAGGAAAAAAAAATAACAAACAAAAAATATTCACCAGGAGTGGAACGAAAATACTGTTATATGAAGAGAAAACAAATCACCCAAGGACTAGACTGAAGAATGACTGTCATGCCTGAATATGAATGAAAAGATAGACGTCACAGGATATAAGAAAGTGTCCAATAACTGCTGCTTAATTGAAATTAAAAAAGTAAAAAGAAAACAACTACCGATTAAAACACACACACATACACACACTGATAGTAATATGGTTATAATTAAGAAAGAGGGTCATTTAATATACAGACCCACTCTAACACTGCCACCACCTATAAGGGATGTTCCTGTGTCTATGTAGAATACACACACTCGCTCAGCAATTATTTGAGGCGTGTCTACTACATGCCAGGCTCTCCGGCAGGCAAGCACGATGATCTCATTTTACAAAAGAGATAACCGAGGTTAGAGAACTTGACGAGTGGTGGAACCAGAACGCAAGCCAAGGTCTTTACGCGATATAGGTAAAGCCCATTTCGATTTTTTTAGAGACAGAGCTAGGAGAATTCTGCGCACTATCTTCAAGAATTGGGATGACATCCTATGGGCTGCAGATGCTGAATGGTTTTTGAGCAAAGGCATTAATTATGTTATTAGGTCTTTGTCTTGGAAAGATGACTCTGATCCCCAGCTGTAAGGCGACCGTGACAATCTGGGCAAGAAATGACAAAGGCCCAAACTAAGGCGGTTGCAGGGGCGGCGGAGGATGGGAGAAAGGTTGGAGAAATAGAAAGTTCTCAAGGAGACACGGTGACTGGATAAGGGGATGGAGATTTGTGGAGGCTCCAAAATGCTTCCCTCCCAGGACTTCAGAAAGCTGGGCGATGATGGCCTTGCCTCCCGCCAGAGCAGAGAGTACTGGAAGGGGAAGCCAATTGTGCTGCCATGAGGGGAGGGGTCTCCGATACAGAGCCATCTTCTTTTCTCTGCCCCTTGGTCCACAGGGCTTTCCCACCCTGGCTCTTTCCTATCCTCCCAAAGCCTGACATGGTCCGGTCACTTTGAGAACGTCACTGATTCTCAGCCTTGGCCAAAAGAAAACTGCATGTTCAGCAAGTGCTTTGCCAATGGCAGGATTTCGCCATCATGCCTGCGGGCAGCTTCAAGACTCCTGATCGAGACCATTCTCCCAGCTACAAAGCCGCCGAAAGGTCTCTGAAGGAGCATCTCACATTCTCTTGTCCACCACTGAGGGACGGTTGGGGATGCCATTCCTCAGCAGAGTTTCCAGCTGGTGGTTTTCACAAACCACAGAGGAGGTGGCACGTCATGTCCAATCAGCAGGCTAAGGACCCACGCTTGCCCAGCGCACAGTGGCGCTGCTTGGTGTTCCCACAGCCGGGGGAACCTCCGACTCCTGAAAACCCAGGGTTGCAGCAGAGGCTGATTCGATTACTAAGAGGCGTTTTGACAGCCCTGAACCTGGTCCCAGGTGGAAGAACATTGCAGTCAGACGCCCGATGTCTACTGAGCCCGAAGAGGTCAAAGCACAGCCTGAGCTGAAGACTAGAGTACGGACTAGGAGTTGGCCCAGAAGGGAACAGTGCTCAATGCCAGCGGCCTAAAACACAAATGCGTGTTATTTCACATAGTCCCTGTGGGTCAGGAAACCAGGAGCAGCTTGGCTGGGTGGTTCTGGCTCAGGGTCTCTCAGGAGGCTGCAGTCAAGCTGTGGCCAGGGCTACCGTCCTCTGAAGGCTGGACTGGGGCTGGAGGATCCACTTCCAAGCCCTGTCACCCAGCTGTTGGTAGGAGGTCCCAGTGCCCTGCCACGTGGGCCTCTCTGTATGGCTGCACATGGCAGCTGGCCCTGCCCAGTACAGGAGAGATGGACCCAGATGAAAGATGAAAGCTGCAGTATCCTTCATTACCTCATCTCAGAAGTGGCCTACCGTCCTTTCTGCCACATTCTATTGGTCATAGACCAACCCTGGCACAGTGTGAGAGAAAACCACCCGAGGGTGAATGCCGGGAGCCGGAGATTGCCGGGGCCATCTTGGAGGATGGCTACCACACCAGGAAAGTTCCGGCAAGCAATTCATCCTGTGACGCACCTGGTAAATGGCCAGAAGGAAGGACAAGCCGACCGATGCTGCTGACTCTTCACTTGTTTTCTCCCCATCTTATCACAGTATAGAAAACTTTGTGAACTGTTATGTTGCCTGCATTTGACTTCCACTTTTTTTTTTTTTTTTTTTTGAGACAGAGTCTCACTCTCTTGCCTGGGCTAGAGTGAGTGCCGTGGCATCAGCCTCGCTCACAGCAACCTCAAACTCCTGGGCTCAAGCGATCCTCCTGCCTCAGCCTCCCGAGTAGCTGGGACTACATGCATGCACCACTGTGCCCGGCTAATTTTTTTCTATTTTTAGGCTAATTTCTTTCTATGTTTAGTAGAGACGGGGGTCTTGCTCTTGCCCACGCTGATCTCAAACTCCTGAGCTCAAGCGATCCTCCCGTCTCGGCCTCCCAGAGTGCTAGGATTACAGGCCTGAGCCACTGCGCCCGGCCTGACTTCCACTTTGACCCAGCGTTCCTGTTCTACTCCTACCCTTGCAGACTTCATGCACGACTCTAGCTCTATAAATGCAACTTCAGTTGCATTTAGGCTCAACACCATACAGTTCAGCACTTTATCTCTTTTTCTTTTTAATTGTTTTACACGTACTTATGTGGCTTCCCAACCAGACTGTGGGCTCCTTATGGGAAGAGACCACATGTCTTCTTTTTATTTGTGAGGGATCAGAACAGCGAGCCCGATGCTCAACACATGGTGGTTGTTTAATCAAGAGTCATTCACCAACTGATCGACTTAGAGGCCCTCCTCAAACCCTCCTTTTCATAGCCTGGGAATGTGAGGAGTCAGCAAGGAAAAAACTTGGTCAGATGAATCACCCGTCAAGCCCAGAGCAAAACTCCACAGGCAGCTACTTTTTCCAGCTGGGGGAGGAAGACGGGCTCTTAGTCCTAGGCTCGGGGGCCGCCTGCCGCATTTGGCTGGCATTAATGAATGACCAAGCCTCTCGCGCTTGCACTGAGCTGCCCCCTGATGCATGAGCCTGATGGGAGCCTTGTTCCTGCACATTCTGGGCTGCCTGTGTGCCGTCTGCTAGCCAGGCACCAATGCTTCGAGAGGGATGGTTCCTAACAAACTTTCCTTTACATCTTTGGGAGATGGTTCTGGCACGGGAGGCATGTCTGCTCTGCAAAGCAGAAGGGCCACTTGCCTCGCACAATGCCATCAGCACACGCCAGTGAAGCATGCCAATCTGATTCTGGTCTGCTCCTTAGCATGTGACCAGACAACAGCCAGTGAGGTGGGAAGCTGTATTCAGCCCAGCGCTGGGGACACAGACGGGGGTGACAATCGACTGCACTCTGCAGTTGACGTAGCTAACTGGTGGCAGCACAGATATCTGAGGTTGGAACCCCAGTGAGGAGAGCCCCAACCCACTCCACTTCTGCCTGCTTTTCACTCGGCTTGGGTTTACCCCGGGTTAATGTGTCCCTACTATCCGTTCGATTATTCACAATGAGTTCTGGAAACCTGTGCCTTTTATCCTTTGGATGAATTTACCTTGGTTCCTGTGTTGTCTGCTTCTCCACTTTTCTTATCAGCGGGTTTTGCACTTGAGGCAACTGCAGGGAGAAAGCCTGTGAAAAATGCTTTGTTATATTACATTGCCCCCTGGCTCCAGCGAATTGCTCTGTAAATCACGCTATTGTTAAAGTGTCCTAGGAAAGCTAAACCACTTTCTGGGGCTCAGAGAGCACAAGGATATTAATCAGAGCAACCACTGCAGAAGGAGCATTCTAAAAAATACAAAGGAAGAAATAAAAAAAAAAAAGAAGAAGAAGAAGAAGAAAGAAAGAAAAAAACACGGTTTTTAATGCGTGGAGTTTGGGGAAGAAAATACATTAGGACTGGAGCCAAACCAGAATATCTTTACTCTTCATAAATACTCCAGTGTAAGACTGCATTATCTCTGAACACTTTAAGCCCATTTAGTTTTATTGCAAAACAATACTGAACACTTGCTGCATCTTAATGATCTAGTTCAAGCAGCACAGGGTAGGGGTGAGGACGGGGGTGGGGTGGACTCTATAAATCAGGAGGGACCTTTAATCAGATTCCGCTGGGACCCGTAGCGACTGCCAAGAGGATGACAGGTACAAGCATCTCAGGAACACTCCGGAGAGCTCCCGGCCTTGACTGTGGCACAAGAAGCACAGCCTCGCTGTCTAGAGTCCTCGGCCCTAAGCACACACCCTAGAGAGGGGCACTGGTGACAACAGCCTTGGTTTCTCAGATTATTGCTTAGCACGAGTCACAGGTCCACAGCCTTTATTGAGAGCCTTATAAACCACTCTGCACTAGGTATGATGGAAAAACACAAACCAAAAGAAAAGATTCTGGAACTTTAGTCAACAGAGAGTTGCTCAAAAGAAGTCGGGCTTGCTTGTGTCCTTTTTGTTGCTCAGATATCTTCTTATGGGATTTGGTTTCTAATGAAATCTGAATTAAAGTGGACAGCTTGTGCCCTCACATGACTTATCATCTAATGTTATGTGGCCAGCACCAAACAAAAAGTACCATCCCTAAGTATATATTAGAGACAAGTTGCTTAAATC
This sequence comes from Microcebus murinus, assembly GCF_040939455.1. Taxonomy (NCBI): domain Eukaryota; kingdom Metazoa; phylum Chordata; class Mammalia; order Primates; family Cheirogaleidae; genus Microcebus; species Microcebus murinus. The sequence goes on from NC_134127.1 coordinate 3,914,026, forward strand.
CTAGACCTCTGAAACAAAATTTTACAAGTGGTCAGAGCCGTGGCTTTCCACTGATTAATTGCAAAGAAAATATTGCAACAAATATTGCAGTCTCTTCAATGTCCCTTCTATGTCTTCACCCCCTCAAACACACAAAGAAAATAATCTGTCACTTGAAACATCACCAGCCTTTTAATATTTTGGTATATAATGATTACAATTAAGCAAATGGCCCTGAGGTCAGCAGGCCTGGCTGGGAATCATGGCTCTACGTGCTCTTGGGTGATGACATGAATTCTCCAAGCTTCAGTTTTTTGCATCTGTGAAATGGAAACAATAATAGCATTGACCTCACATAATTGTTGTGAGAATGAACAGAGATAATCCACATAGGAGGCTCAGAACATTACACGGCAAGTAGTAAGTGCTTAATAATGTTCCTATTGTAAGCATTGTAATGTATACCTATGTCCTTGCCATATTATTCGTGTGTGCATACGTTCATACAGATTCTTTTCTCAAACACAAAGGGACCATACTTTACATATAGTTTTGGTAATCTTTTTTGAGCTTACAATGTATTATGAACATTTTACACATCATTAGTCTCCCACAACATAATTTTTAATGCTGCAGAGTATGCCATTGTATGAATGTACCCTAATGTATTTAACCAATCTCCTTTTGTTGGACAATTAGGTTGTTTCCCATACTTGATAGCATAAAGACCCTGTGGGGAACCGCCGCGTAGAAGTTTCCTGCACACATCGTTGGTTATTGCCTTAGGATGAATTCCCAGAACTAAAATCACTGAGTCAAAAGAAATGCAATTAGAATATTCTAAAAAGAATAAACACATTAGAGAAAATAGGGAAGAGGAAAAAATACAATTCCACCACACTAATACAAGTACTAATATAATTTGGGCAATTTAGATTTTCCAATGTTTTCATTTTTACTTAGAAGAGATAGAAGCTTCAAGTAAAAGATGGGCAGACGTTTATTATTTCTGCTGTATTCTGAAACCCCCTAAAATGACAATAAAGAACTAAAAAAAAAAAAAATCCCATAAACTCTAAATGTTAAAAAGAATGGACTAGGAGGTGGCAACAGCTAAAAAATGTGAACTCTGTTACAATGGAAGAAGGAAAAAACAGGTTTGGGAGGAAAATCAGCAGTTCCACCACATGCATAGTCCAGGCAACAGGGACCCAATATAAAGACAGTAGCAAAGATAAATCCGAGGGTAGTATTGAAGGGACTAACAGAATGTCCTGTTCACAGGACTAGAGTTGGGAATTGGGCCACAGAGCAACCAGTCCAGATGGGAACAGGAAAGCTGAAAAATTCCAGGAAGGGTGGCCAAGGAAAATAACAAAACCAAGAGAATACCTGTATTTCAGTTTATTGACAGGAGATTTTGTGGACAAATTAATAATAGGCACATAGAAAACTAAACAAAGTACAAAAACAGAAAAGAATTAATTCCAGAGAAAACAAAAGGCTGAAGGAGAAATGAAGCATAATTATAGGATTCTATGTGGCTTACCTGGCAATAATATTTACATAGTCGTAATGTAAATATTTAATATTGATTTAACCAAAAATAGTGGTCTAACTACATTGGGAGGATGAGCAGAGGGATAGTGTGTGCAGGCCAGTTTAATGATGACAATAAAATAAATTTTATGTAGTACTTACTGTGTGCCAGGCGTTATTCTAAGCTCATTATATATTCAATTTTTAATCTTCACAATCACTGTATGACGTAGCTACTATTAGCATCCGTTATACACACGAGGAAACCGAGATGCACAGCAGTAAAGCAACTTGTATAAGGTCATACAAGTTAAGTATTAGTTAGGTATTGGATTTAAACCCGAGTAATTTCTCTCTGGAGTCCATACGCTCTGCAGCTGTGCCTCATGGTCTTACTTTCCATGGTAGGAAGTCAAAAGACGACACCTAAAACCAGTGAACCTAGAAAAACAGGATAAGCACATAATTTATAAAGAAGGGTATAAATACCAAGAAAAGAAAACAAAGAGTTGAAAGTGATTGTTTCTGGTCAGGGTCAAGGGACTGCTGTTTTTCTTGTTATTGTTGTTGCACTCTAGTAGTAATGTTTGGCTTTTTAAATCTTTTAAATATCGCTTTGATCAAGATTAATTTTTTTAAAAAGAGAGACGACAGAAATGATGTGCCCGGGTAAGTTAACTCAAGGAGTAGACAGAGAGTGACCCAGAAGAGAAAGCTAAAAAGACCCTAATGGGTAAATTATGCAAGAGAAGAAAGAGACAGAAGTTTCCACAGAGAAGTGGAAACAAAAGGATGATATTCTTGGAGAAATGTCAGGCAGAAAATAAGATAGCCAGAGAATGAGAAGAGAGGAGGTTGACTACGACTGGGCAGAGACATCACTCCTGAACATTTATTTGTCCTTGGCTGTAGACCCAGATGGGAGCAACTACTTCCGTGGGCAGAATCCAGGAAGCCACTGAGTCAGCGCCCCAGAGTAGTTTAGATCTGGGCTTCTCACATGAGACTCCTTCTTCCTCAGTGACCAAGGCGGCTGAGAGGAACAGCTCTGGCCTTGAAACTGAAGGTAGGCGGAGAGATGAACTGCAAAGCCATATTGAGGTGACTGTAAAACCCTAACTGATTAAAACCCTAACTGATTAAAACCCCGATTAAAACCCTAACCATGTGTCAACCTAAGCCAAACCAAAGTACGTACTAACATTTGTCTATCTACTATGTGAGCTTGGGGCAAGTCACTTAGTTGCTCCGAGTCTCAGCTTTCTCTTTTGCAAAAAAATAAATACAAATAAATCATACCTTTCAGAGCCATTTTTCATTTTCCAATTCCCTGAGCCAGTTTTGCAGACGATAAAATGAGGCTCAGGGAAATGAAGTGGGGAGCATAAAATTGCACAGCCAGTTCATGGCGGAACCTGCATTCTATAATAGTTCCATACTTAATTCACTTCTCTTTGCAAACACTGTCTCAATTAACAGAGAACCCTACAAAGAAAAAATATATATATTATTCCAATTTATAAAGGAGGAAACCAAGCTACACCCTGTATCTCCCGGTCACTGGTATCAGGACCAGGACACCCAAACCCACTGTCTTCTGCAGTAAATTAGGGTTTTTTTCAAATACTCAACACGTGTTGTGAGTGAACGGGACAACGGTGAGCAGAGAGAAGCAGCTCATAAACACACTCGTGCCAGCTCCTGCCCAGACTGCTGGGACAAGCAGGCTGGGTGTGGCTGTCCTCCTTCCCAGACTGCAGGCCCCACAGACACTGCTCTGTTTTCAGAATAGCTATTCGTCTCATTGGTTTTTTGTTTTTATTTAGAAATTAAGATTGGCCGCCCACGCGGTGGCTCACGCCTCTCTGTAATCCTAGCACTCTGGGAGGCCGAGGTGGGCGGATTGCTCCAGGTCAGGAGTTCGAAACCAGCCTGAGCAAGAGCGAGACCCCCGTCTCTATTATAAATAGAAAGAAATTAATTGGCCAACTAATATATATAGAAAAAATTAGCTGGGCATGGTGGCACATGCCTGCAGTCCCGGCTACTCGGGAGGCTGAGGCAGGAGGATGGCTTGAGCCCAGGAGATTGAGGTTGCTGTGAGCTAGGCTGACGCCACGGCACTCACTCTAGCCTGGGCAACAGAGCGAGACTCTGTCTCAAACAAAAAATAAAAAATAAATTAAGATTTTGGGAATCAGCACGGCTAAGATTTACTCTGGGCCATCCCTGCGGCGAGTCTGTGGGTGGACTCGGAGGACACGGAGAGGAGGCTGCGGTGACCAGGCCGAGGGTGAGGCTGGGCCGGGCCTGCCCCCGCGGGGCTGCCCTGGGTCCGCTCCCCGCCCGCTCGCCCACTGTGGGCGCGTCCGCACCGCGGCCTCCTCCACGCGCCTCCCCTGTCCTCCGCCAACCCCCGCCGGGGAGCCCCGCGCCCAGGCCGGGGAGGAGGCCGGGTGGAGGCCAGGTGGAAAAGGCCGGGTGGAGGAGGCCGGGCGGAGAGGAGGCCGGATGGAGGAGGCCGGGCGGAGAGGAGGGAAGGCCGCGCCCGCCCCTGGGGCCCCGGGGGCTCCTCGTCTGTCCGTCCAAGGCCTGCAAGGCCCGGCCCCTAACGGGCGCGCGCGGACCGCGGACCACGGCGGGAACTGCGGCCGTCCGTTCGCTGCTGGGGTCCACGCGCCGCCGCACTGAAGCCAGTGTGCGCGCTGCTGGCGCCGGCGCGGGGGCGCATCTGGCCGGGGTTTGGGTTCCCCCCATCGCAGGGTCGACCGCACCCACCCGGGTGGGCTGGGAGGCAGGGGCGAACATCTGGAAGTCACCGCGGCTGTCACGCTCCCGGGATCCCGCGCCGCAGAGGGGACAGCGGTGCGCACTAGCGGAGCGAGCCGTCCCCTCCGGCGGACCCCACGCGCGCACCCGCGCCCGCGCTGCCCCGTGGCAAGGCCCGGGCTGCAGGTCCCGCTTCCCCTGGGCCCTTCCTTTTTCCTTTTGATCTGAGGCTGCTGGAAGGTTTAGATTAGACGTTGCCTGGTCTCCCCCCAACTCCCGTTCACACCTGCCCTCCCGGCGCTCAGCGCTCGCCCGCCGGCCTGCCCAGGCCGGGCTGAAATGGGCCGAGTCCTCCCGCCCTGCAGCCCCCTGCTCTCTGCCTGTCAATGCAAATCTTTTCAGCCCTTCCAGGTCTACCTCGAGTTTATTTTCATTATGCAGCCTTTCTTGGCCTCTGAAGCCTCCACTGATCTTTCCTTCTGTGCGGTTTTTCCCTGATTGAGAATAAGCCCACGAAGAGGAAATACCGGTTTACATTTTCCTGTCTCCTTCAGAGACCAGCGCTGTGTGCTGAAGAGCAAGCCCTACATAAAAACTCTTGCTGAACAAAAGCATGAATTGATGTTTTCTTGAGTAAGGAAAAAAAAAATGGAATTAATGTTTTCTGGTCTTTCCGCATAATTTTCTTACTCTCTGCTAGACCTCTCATGACAAGACTCAGTGTCTGGGTATGATGTGCCTTGAACTTTTTGGAAAGATGACTCTAAAAATCTAGTCAATAAATAATAATAATACCTGAAGAATTCCATCAATGGGTGATTCCATTAATTCAGAATTCTGCCTGCCATGGTGCATTGAAAATTGATTTTTAAAAAGCGAAGTGTGGTGGGAAGAGAACCAGGCGACAAGCCAAACCTATTCCCAAGAGTGTCCCTGCCTTGCCCGGTGACCTTGGACAGTCACTCACCTTCTGTTTGCCTCCAATCCCCCTCTGTAAAAAGAAAGAGGTGTAGCCAGTGGCTTCTTCCTGTGACGGGCAGAGCTGGGGGCCCTTCCTGAGAAGAGGTAGAGCCTGCCAGAGCGGCTCTCCTCTGCTCACTCTGGATTTGTTCTGGATTCGCAGGCAGCAGTCTCTGTCGTTCCGTGTTCCACCTGCCCAGCACCAGAGCAACATGCATACATACAAACACGACTCAGAAGAAGAGCAGTGGAAGGAAGGAACAAGCCTGAGTAGCAGGAGGATTTAGCTGTTGCAAGTGACCAACATTTTCAAAATCAGGACATGCCATGGCAGCGAGCATTGGGAAAGACTAGGCACCCCAGCCATTCAGGGACTCTCTGGATTTTGTCCTTCTTTTATGCACTGATAGGGGTACAAAGCCCCCTGCTCTATCCTTGCTATATGGGATAGGTAAGAACTTAGGGGTAGGGCTGGGTGTGGTGGCTTATGCTGTAATTCCTGGCACTCTGGGAGGCCAAGATGAGAGGATCCCTTAAGTCCAGGAGTTCAAGACCAGCCTGGGCAATGTAGTGATACCCCATCTCTACAAAAAAAAAATAAAATCATTAGCTGTATGTGGTGGCGCACACCTGTACAGGCCCAGCTATTTTGGAGGCTGAGGCAGGGGATTGCTTGAGCCCAGGAGTTCAAGGCTACAGTGAGCTGAGCAGCACCACTGCACTCCAGCCTGGGCGACTGAGCAAGACCCTGTCATCGTGTGCAATGTCTGAGGGTCAGGCACGCTTGCAGCTCTGACTTGGGCAATGCAAAGGCAATCAATATATGTAACCAAAGCACTTGTGTCCCTGTAATATTCTGAAATAAAAAAGAAAAGAGAAAAAAAAAACATAGGAGGATATGGAAGAAGGGGACTGCCAAAGGAAAGAGAATGTGAGTGAACCTCCTTGGTGTGGCCACCCAGCCGAAGAGGATGTTTAACTTCCGTGGGAGGAAGGCTATAACAAGGTAAGAAGGGAAGGAGGCTCAGCACAGCCAGGGTTCTAGTGGGTCTCTGTTCTGCCCTGTGGGGAGGGGGGCAGGTACCTTTTCCTCTCTGACCCTCATCTGTAAAATGAGGCACCTGCATGAAATAATCTCTTGGGTCTTTTTAGCTCTTTTTTTTTTTTTTTTTTTTTGAGACAGAGTCTCGCTTTGTTGCCCAGGCTAGAGTGAGTGCCTGGCGTCAGCCTAGCTCACAGCAACCTCAAACTCCTGGGCTCAAGCAATCCTCCTGCCTCAGCCTCCCGAGTAGCTGGGACTACAGGCATTCGCCACCATGCCCGGCTAATTTTTCTATATATATTAGTTGGCCAATTAATTTGTTTCTATTTATAGTAGAGACGGGGTCTCGCTCTTGCTCAGGGTGGTTTCGAACTCCTGACCTTGAGCAATCCTCCCGCCTCGGCCTCCCAGAGTGCTAGGATTACAGCGTGAGCCACCTCGCCCGGCCTTCTTTTTAGCTCTTACATGGTATAATTCAGTTAGAAACCATCTTTGAACCCAGATGAGCATATCATCTCTGACTAAACTGCAAACCCCAGCCCTAGCCTTTCCTCAACTCATGGGGCTCTGAGACACCCTCACAGAAAGGAATTTCGGGGCACTACAGCCCTGAAACCCCTTTGCTTCATTCCTTCAGACAGAAGAAGAGGCTTTCTCCCCTTCTCCCAGACACGAATTGGTTGCATAGGAAGATTGCAGATTAATGAACTAGAAAATCTTCCTCAAACAGGAATGATACTTTAATTAAACTCCATTAAATCGTAACTCCTGGCTTCTGTGTTTGGCCTCTTGCTACTGAGCGCAGAATTGACTACTTCCTCCATCCCCGGGCTGTTGAATTACAAGTGCGTAAGCTCCAGGGACCTGCTCACCTCCAGTATATCCGTGGCCACCTTCCTTCCTGTCTGGGCGCTCTCAAAAGATTGCCACTAATGCCTAGTGGCATGTCGGACTCCTTCAGAAGACAGGACGGTCATTCTAATTCGTCTCGGTTTATGGGCAACTTGACAATTTGACTAAATACTAAAAAAGCCGGGACTATATCATCCTCTCATAAAAAGCTAATAAAAAAGGCTGTTAATGCAGCCCATTAGCCGGCTGAAAATGAGAGGTTATGCAATCATTGTCTCAGCTGGGAGGACCGCAGCTCTCCGGGAGGAGTTCGCTGTGCACCCAGAGAGCCGTCAAGAGGGAAGTTCATGCCTCTCTGCCCCCAATTACGGAGCGTGGGTACTGGAGCGTCTTGCTCCCGGCTTCCCTCCCTGAACTATTCCCTCTCAAGAGAACCTCTTGCTTTCCTTATTTAAAAAAAGTGTCTCCTCAAACTCACTCCCTCTCCATGGACATGTCCTCCCACGTTTCTCTGCTGCGTTCTCCTAAGAGCAAAGCTCTAGAAGCTTCTATTCCTAGGAGGAGCAGAGCGTTCAGAACTACAGGCTGGCCTTATACACAGCCAAGCAATTCTGGGGGTTCCGGGAGGCCTTTCTTTCTCAAAAAAAAATTCTGCCCTCTCCTTTACTCTGTTGTTAGATTCCTTGGGAAACTTGAAGTTTTCCATCACTCAACCGTTCTCTCTTAAGAGCCCCGAAAAAGGTTGTGGGTGCCATGTCCTCTTGTCTGGTACGAAGGGCTTTCTTTCTTCCTTCTCTGAATGAAGTCCTAGCGTTCTGCGTGATTTATTGGGCATGCTTCATCCAGTGACTTGCTCTGTGATCTCTGGCAAGTCGCCTTTCCTCTCTGCACCACAACTTGCCCCCTCTGTAGGACGACTAACTAAGAGAAGAGAAACTCTAACTTGCAGCTGGAAAATCCGTTCAGGTCCAAGGACAAGCTCTGGCTGAAAGGATGGGCGGAAGAAGGAAGTCTGAAGGAGCTTTATGTTCGATTCCAACTCTGGCCACAGAGGGCCGAACCATCTCGGGGTGCAGCTCTCATCTTTGTGGGCCTCTTGTCTTCCTGCAAGGATGATGCAGGGACAATGTTCTTCTCTGGGTCACACCCACTGGCTCAGCTTGCCTCGAGCACGAAAGCTGGTGTGTAATCGATTTACTCTTGTGCTCAACTTACTTTCTTTCTTTTTTTTTTTTTTTTTTGAGACAGAGTCTCACTTTGTTGCCCAGGCTAGAGTGAGTGCCGTGGCATCAGCCTAGCTCACAGCAACCTCACACTCCTGGGCTCAAGCGATCCTCCTGCCTCAGCCTCCCGAGTAGCTGGGACTACAGGCATGCGCCACCATGCCCGGCTAATTTTTTCTATATATATTAGTTGGCCAATTAATTGCTTTCTATTTTTAGTAGAGACGGGGTCTCGCTCTTGCTCAGGCTGGTTTCGAACTCCTGACCTGGAGCGATCCGCCCGCCTCGGCCTCCCAGAGTGCTAGGATGACAGGCGTGAGCCACTGCACCCGGCCTCAACTTACTTTCAATGTGAGTCAAGGTGCTGTGGGACAAGGACACAGTTCAGGATCAGTTTAAATGGAATCCATCTGAAGGAATCAGAAGGAACTGGTGGTTTTAGGCACTGAAGATGGTCTGCTTCTGATATTTCGGCAACAAATCTGGCTTTTTATTTTTTAGGCAGCTGAGGCATGAGGGGTCACCTGAAGGACTGCGTGCTTCCTAGGTGAACACTGGGTTCCATAAATATTTTGTCATTGACTCTCGGCCACCCCTGGGTGGGGAAGGCCAATCACCGCTGAGGAAGTCCCAGAAGAATGGGGAACAGGGTGGGTTGCTAGAAAGATGTTTGGAGAAGAGAAAACCCTGAAACGAGCTTCTTTCTTCCCTGTTTCGGTTCTGTTTCTGAGTCTAGGCCCTTCTAAGAAATCCCCAGGATGAATGCCGGCCACTAGCACGGCCCAGCAGGGGCGGCTCGTCCATGATGCCGCAGGACGCTGGCCACCTGCCCGGTTGCTCTCCATAGCAGTTCCGTCCCAGGAGGAAAGCTCCATCGGAATATGTAGGCCGGATATTTTTAAGAGGAAAATGCAGTGTGTTCTCTCTTACTTAGTTGCATTCCTTGGAAGAAGAGACACGAAGCGGCCCTCAACCTGGAGGTCCTGAGCCTGCATGCTCTCCAGCTCCAAAGCTGTCCCAGAAAGCCGCCCCCTCCTTAGGTGAAGCCCCTGCCACTGACTTGGGGATGGGCACAGCACCTCCCGACCGGCAGTCAGCTGTCACCCCGCCAAATGCTCAAACCCTGCCGTTAGGATCATTCAGTCGAGCCCAAGGTCAACCCCAACTGCCCTTGCACAAAAGGCGACTCAGTTTGTCCTCCGAAACTCTCCCGGTTTCCCAACGGATGGAGAAGTTCTCCTTTGTCCTTGCTCCTCCCCAGGCTTCCACATTGCCTCCCAGTTGCTGCTTTTAAAAGCATTTTCTCTGTCGCTCCTTGCCCAGACTCAGGCTTTTTCTACCCAGGGTCCTCCAAGTTGCTTCTGCTCCGGCAGTGGGGCTAGACAGGGTTGAGTCCTAACCACCGTACTGCCACCTCTGCAATCCCGAGTCACGTTTGGAAACCTGGTTTGCCTTGCTCGAGCCTACCCTGGCCACCGGCTCTTTGGGCCAACACAACAGTAGGAAATGACCTTGGGAGGTCATTTGGTCCAGCCTCCTGCATCTAGACTGGTGACTATCCAAGTCTTACCGAGACAATTCGTCTACCCTATCTTCTGATAGCCCTGCTACAATTTTATCGTCCTTTTAGGTGAGGAGTTCTTCCTTCGATTAAACCTGACTTTCCCCTGCCCTCGTGTGGCCCTAGCGTTCTTTCATCCCAGCCTTTGCGTCTGTGACAATTAATTGACCGACGAGTGTTTTCTCTCTGTCCTGAGCCTCCTCTTCAGCGGAGAAAGTTTCCCCAGAAATAAAACTCTGCCTGTTCTCCTTCCTTCCCACTTGCCCCATCTAAGCACCGCCTAAATCAGACCCGAGGCTCCGGAGGGAGGAATATCCTTTCTCTCGCAGCTGGTGCGGGTTCTGTCGTCTGGGAGCCTCGGCTTAGAAACAGCTTGAAGTTAGCACAGGGCGAATGGAGCCTTAAATCTCCGGCACTTAACAGCTTCCCCGCGCTTTCTCGAGTTCTTCCTCCCGCCCCGCCCCGTGCGGCCTCTGCTCACCGGAGCCCGCCGCGGCCTGTCCCCGCTGCTCTGGTCGCCCCGAAAGAGGGAGGGTTGGGGAAGAAAAATTAATAGACACAGGCTCGTAAAAACAACGGGCTCTCCAGAGCACACATGAAGAAATAATTAAACAGATTGAGCTCGGGAAGGCGGGAGGAGAGGGGGCAGGGGCTTTGCGGGCTGAGACTGGGGGCCTCTGATTTTGAGCTCCAGAGGGGCTGGGGCTCAGTGGGGAGGGATTTTTGTGCTTTTTTTTTTTTTCTTCCTTCTGGTGGGTTAGATTCATGGCCGAATATTGATAAGTCACTAAGCTCTTTCAAGGCCAGGACCATGCCTTGTGTTTCTTCGTGTCCGCCCGGGATCCTCAAACCGAGCCACGCCCTGGAGAGACGGGGACATTCGATGTTTATGGAGGGCTCTTTTTGTGCCAGGTACAATGCCGGAAAGCTTTATGTGCTGGTGGATTATCGGCTGGGGGTGTTCCAGGCTGCAGAAAGGACTGCAACCGTCTTCCTGGGACCAGGGTCGCTATAATACCGCCTCAAGAGCCTGTGATTCCGAGGCCACGGAATATCAATAACTCTCACGTCTTCTCCCCTCTTCCTAAGGGCAGAAGCTCTTTTGCCCTGATATCAGGTGAAGGAAGGAGGGAGGCTGGGATTTGGAGACCCTTTAAATATCTATAAAGATGTCCAGGCCGGGGCGAGCCCCCAGGAACGCCCCAGGGCAGCACCAGGGCCGCAGAGATGATGGAGACATGCTCCCTTTCTCACGGGCAGCCACATCCCTCTGGCCTCTGTCCTTCGAGCGCAAATGAAAACGCCCTAAAAGGAACAATGCTCCACTGCTTTTACTTCTCACCAATGCTCCATTATCCTTTTCCCCCAGCAAGCTGAGAATAGATGTTAAGAGAGAAGCTTCTGGATGCAGGCATCCTCCCCAGGGATGGAGGACCTGGGTGCCCCCCGGCACGGCCACTGGCAGCAGGGACCCGGAGCAAGGGGACAAGTGACAGCCTGGAGCCACGCCCCTCCCACCTTTCCTACCTGCGGAAACCGCTTCACTTCTCCGTGACTCTCACTCTGTCTCTCTCTCTCTCTCTCTTTTTCTTTTTTAACTAATAGACCTTGTTTTTTGAACAGTTTTAGGTTTACAGGAAAACTGAGCAGAGGGCACAGCATTCCCTTATGTCCCTTCCCACCCCGGCCCACTAGTGTCCCCAACCATGAGCATGTCCACTCTTGGGGTCGTCCGTGCCCTAGCTTTTGACAGACACAGACGCAAGTCTGCCATCACCGTATCTCACGGAATAGTCGCCGTGTCCTACGGAAGAGCTTCCCAGCCTTGACAATCCCCTGTGCTCCGCCTGCTCATCCCTCCCCCCCCACACACCGTAACCCTCAGAAATCACTGATCTTTTTACTGTCTCTGTCATTTTGCCTTTTGCAGAACGCCATATAGCTGGAATTGCGTAAGTATGTAGCTTTTTCAGATTGGCTATTTCCATTTGGCAATTGCATTTAAGGTTCTTCATGGTTTCTTTGTGGCTTGACAGCTCATTTCTGTTTATCTCTGAGTCCCTCTGATTTTTTATTGAAGCGTAACATATGCACATTAAACCCCAATGAATTCTTGCAAAGCGAGCACCCAAATAAAGATGTAGAAACCCTCCCAGCATCCCAGCACCCCTCCCTGCTATAACCCTGCTGCCCTGAAAGTCACTCTGTTGTCACAACGTAGCCCGTCTTTGCCGTTCACGTGAGTGGAATCATACAGTACATACCGTTTGTATCTGGTCGCTTTTCTTCAATATTTAGGTCCATTTGATAGTATAGCAATTTGTTCTTTTTTTATTCCATCGTATAAACATACCACAATTTGTTATCCATGCTACTGTTGATAGACACTTGTGTTACTCCCAGTTTGGGGCTATTACAAATAATGCCGCTATGAACATCGGCACATATGTCTTTTGGGGAACATTCGCTCACGTTCATTTGGGCACAAGCCGGAGAGTGAATTTCCGGGCCTTATCTTTAGCAGATAGCGCCAGCTTACCAAAGCGCTCGTACCAATTTACACTCCCACAGCTTCTCATCCTCACCGATACTCAGTGTTGCCAATATTTTAAGTTTTAGCCATTTTAGCCACATGGTGGTTTGAATTTGCATTTCCCTGAGGGCTAATGGAGTTGAGGACTGGCCTAGGTCAGGTCCCCTGAGAATCAGACAGAGATGGAGGAGGTTTGCCTGGGGAAGTCTACCGGGGGCGCCCTCAGAGGGACCCCTGTGGGACAGGGAAGGCGGCGGGACGGGCTCGTGGCAGCGGGCTGCAGCTGAGCCCCTGGGAGCTGGCCTGGCCCTTCACAGCTTCCCCGCCTCGAGGCAGGGGGCCAGGCCTTCCTGCTCGGCTCTGACCAGTCGCTGGATGTGGGCCAACTCTGGGAAGGAGCGCGACTTTGGGGAGGAAAGTTCTCTTTTGCCAAGCTTGATTCCCAGAGAGGGGCAAGACGAGGCCACACTCCCAGAAGCTAGAGGAACGAGTGCTTTGGTCCGAGCTGCACACGGTCGCCTCTTCTCTAAGCAGCTTTTCACATGCCTCCTGGCGACTCTGAGATCCTCTCTTGTGAATTGCCTGTTCTGGTCATTTGCCAATTCTCTTTTATTTGGGTTATCTTTCTTTTTTCTTATTGATTTGCAGAAGTGTTTTGCATATTTTAAAGACGAGTTCTTTGTCGGATGTATGTAATACAATAACATATACTGCCTTTTCACTCTTTTCAGGGTATATTTTAATGAACGGATATTCTTAATTTTAACAAGGTTTTTTTTTTTTTCCTCTTTGACAAGTGTTTTTTGTGATCTGTTTTTGTTTCTTGTGTGGTTTTTTAAAAATTATTTTAGAGACAGGATCTCTGTTGCCCAGGCTGGTCTCAAACTACTAGGCTTAAGGGATCCTCCTGCCTCAGCCTCCTGAGTAGCTGGGACTACAGGCATGTACCACCACACCCAGCCTGTGGTCTGTTTATGAAATCTTCACATACCCAAAGATCATGAAAATGTCCACATCACCTTCTAGAAGCTTTGTTGTTTTACTCTTCACATTTACACCTGTGATTCACCCAGAATTGACTTTTGTCAATTTTTTTGTGCTAGGGATCAAATTTATTTTTTCCATTTGAGCATCTAATTAACCTATCACCGTTGATTGGTGTGTTTTCCATTATATCCCAGTGATATAGGCCAGGTGACTTACATGTAGGTCTGTCTCTGGACCCTATCCTGTTCTGTTGGTCTATATATCTATCTTTGTACCAATTCCACACAGTTTCAGTTATTGTAGCTCTATGGTAAGTCTTGATATCTGCTCATATAACTCCTCCGACTTTGTTCCTTTCCTTCAAGATTTTCTTTGCTATGTATAGCCCTTTCCACTTCCACGTAGATTTTAGAATTAGTTTGTCGGTTTCCACCAGAAAAACAACCACCTGGCTTGGATTTCTATTGGAATTGTACTGACTCTATTGACCAGTTAGGGGAGAATTGACTCTTCACGGTACTGAATCTTCCAATCTCTGAACATGGTACATAGTTACTGTCTTAGCCCATTTCCTGTTGCTTGTAACAGAGTACTGGAAACTGCATAATTTATAAGGAAAAGAAACGTATTTCTTGCCATTACAGAGTCTGAGAAGTCTAAGGTCTAGGGGCTGTTTCGGGTGAGGGCCTTCTTACCGGCTGGGACTCTGCTGTCCTGAGACGGTGCAGGACATGTCACGGAGAGGGCTGAGCCTGCCAGCTCGGGTCTCTCCTCTGCTTCTACAGCCACCAGTGTCACTCCCACAGGAACTCATTAAGCCATTAGCACATTAATCTATTAACTTATGAATGGATTAATCCACTTATGAGGGCAGAGCCCTCATGACGCAATCACCTCTTAATTGACCCCCACCTCTCAGTGCTGCCACATTAGAAGCTACATTTAACATGAGTTTTGAAGTGGACAAATACTCAAACCATAGCATTTCACTCTTAACTTCTCTTGGTAAAGTTTTGTAATTTTCAGTGAACAGACATTACACATATTTTGTTAGATTTATTCCTAAGTATTTTTTATGCTGTTATAAATGATATCATTTTAAAAAATTCAATTTACTGTGTCTTTTGCTAAAATACAGAAATACATGTGATTTTTGCATATTGCTATTTTATCTGGTGACCTTGCTAAACTCACTTATTCATTCCGAGTTAATCTGAAGACTCCCATGTGTACATTCGTGTAATCTGTGAGCAATGACAGCTTCGTTTCTTCCTTTCCAATCATTTACTTTTTTTCTTTTTATTGCATTTAAAAGTGACAATTAAAAGAAGCATCTATAAAACACCTATCAAAATATTGATATACAGTTCCAGCTTTGTTGAATCAATAAATGAATGAATATATGGATGGTCTATCCCTAAGCAAAAGATTATTAGTGTGTATCAGTGTATAATTCATTTATCCTTATGTGTTCCTGTGGTTGGGTAGGGATGGGCTAGAATGAAACGAAAATAAGAACAGGACATGGGGGAAGAATCAAAAAGAGAGCTGGAAGGCTATACTGTTCATTCATTCATCCATTCATTTAGACGAACATTGATCTAGTGCCTACTCAGTTCCAGGCTCCATTCTTGGACAGAGTCTGCATCTCATGGGATGGACATGTAATCAAGTGAAAATAAAAAGCAAGAGAATTTTATTTTCTGATTTGCCTTTGAAGGAAGGGAAGCCCCAGGTCTTGAGTGCCTCCTTGCGCACTTTAGCAGGGTCGGGCTTTCTTGGGAGTCAGTGGGACATTAGCCCCATGGCTTTTAGGGGCATCTGGCGTTGAGAGAGACCTGTTTTGAAACTCTGCCTTTTTAGGAATTTGCTGGAGTTTCAGCAAGGGTTGCCGCCACCCTTAAATGTGAGCTGTCTTCCTTTTTGCCTCCAAAGTCTCGTCTAGTTGCAGAACAGGCCAGAGTGGGGTCAGGAAGTGTGGCCCGGTTCCACACCTTACCCACCGCTATGGAACCTGAGGCCCCGAGGGCCGGTCTGGAGGCTGGAGCTCGAGTCAGAGACCCAGAGCAGACCTGGGAGTGGAGGCAGTTTGCTAGATAAGCCCTGCGCACTCCCCTTCCCCGTGGTGGGCTGGCTTCCTCCTACCCGGGGTGAGCCACCTCACATCCTAGGCTCCACCAGCCCCAGGTTCCGGGACAGGACGAGACAAACCTAACCACTGGCCCCAGAGACGTCTTCTCCATATCTGTCGTGAGGACCTACAGAGTCATAAAATAGTACTGGGAGCTACAGCCGATTGAGCCAGATTTTATAGGCCTCCCCCACGACACGCACTAATCTAGAACTCCATCACTTAGAAAAGCCAACTGGACCTTCCCAAGGTGTCTTCCATTCTAAATGCCGAGTTCTTTACCATGGGAAGGCGGGGGGTGGGAAGATGAGACTGGCAGGCACATCAGCAAATGGGGAGGCTCCAGCCATGAATAAAGCCATTTTCTAAGGCTCTTGTTCTTATCCAAGGGGGACAGAACCACAACTTCCAGCCAGGGCTCTTCCCATCTCTAGTTCTTCTGCTTCTCTACTGGGTAGTTCACAGCCGAGGGTGTGAAAACCGGAGGCTTGTCAGTGCCAAGGTCCCTGTCGTCTGATGAGTGACCGTCCCCTTCATCTACCAGGCTGGACGAGGAGCCAGCTGCCCAGGCAGGCCAGGCCGTCGGCACCCCTGCCCAGCTGGCAGCGGAGCGCGGGCACCCCTGCCCAGGGCGCGAGGGTGTCTGTCTGCACTGGAGCATCTGGCCTGGGCTAATGAGCCGCTGGCAGGGATAGGCGATTACTTTAGCTCTTTAAAGACCTGCCAAACTGGCTTTTACAGCCATGGCATTCCCTTAATGACTCAGGCCTGAAATCAAATGCTCTGCGCAGAGGGCAGTCGGCTGTGCCCAAGGACACTGGCCGCCTCTTACCCTGCCTCGAGCTCGGGGCTCCAGGATCGAGTGGATCCTAACTTGGAGGAGCCTTGACCACCTCACCCCCACACGGCCCCAGAGCGCAGGGTCCGGAGAAGGGGCTTGGAAGGCCCGCTCCGTTCCGCAAGTCCCAGGTGTCCCGCGCCCTGGACTGGGCCCTGGAGTTCCGGCACAGCTCCGCCTCCTGCTCATGCCCATACGGTTCCCCGTTCCCCACAGTTCGTCCAGCCCTTTCCCCAGCCAAAGGCTGCCCTCTTGGGGAGAGGGCCTGAGAATCCCATGTACTTAAAGTGCCTGTATCAAACCGGGCCTGGTGGCTCACGCCTGCAATCCTAGCACTCTGGGAGGTCGAGGCGGGAGGATCGCTTGAGCTCAGGAGTTCGAGACCAGCCTGAGCAAGAGTGAGACCCCCGCCTCTACCATAAATAGAAAGAAATTAGCCAAACAACTGAAAATAGAAAAAAGAAAAAACTTAGCCGGGCATGGTGGCGCATGCCTGTAGTCCCAGCTACTCAGGAGGCTGAGGCAGGAGGATCGCTTGAGCCCAGGAGTCTGAGGTTGCTGTGAGCTAGGCTGGCGCCACGGCACTCACTCTAGCCTGGGCAACAGAGTGAGACTCTGTCTCAAAAAAAAAAAAGAAAGAAAGAAAGAAAAAGAAACAGCACTCTTTGGATGAGGGTGCCAGGGAGAGAGGCGCGTCCCACGTGAGCACACCTGCGAAACGGCACCTGCCCACAGCTCGTAAAGGGAACTGCTCAGACTATCCTGAACTCAGGAGAAAGCAGAACTGGGGGGCAGGGGGGGTCTGTCAGGAGCTTGTTCTAAGTGGGCCAGAGGCCGGGCTCTGCCCCCGGCTCCTGCACACCCGCTCTTGTGGGCAGAGCCACTGGGTCCCCAGGGCGGAGAAGGCCCCTCTCTGCTTGCTGGGGATGCTCACTTCCCTCTAGAACAGACTGCAATCCCGCGGCCCAGGGCGCTGTCCCTCTGTCCCCCGCTCCGTCCTCTTCCTTCCTCCTCTCTTTCTCCACCTTTCGGACTTTTCCTCGTCTCCTTCCTTCTTTCCTCGCTCCCCTTTCCTTCCTTCCCTCTGCCCCCCAATTCTCCACTCTCTCGTCCTCCTCCTCCCCTTCTGCAGAGAGAGCATTTCTCCGGCTGCGGTCCTTCCTCCCAGAGTGTTCTCGGTGCGGGAGCCAGGCAGGGCCCTGCCAGCGACGGTCCCCGCTGCCCGCCGTGTCTGTGCGGCCCGAGACTGGCACGCAGCAGGGCCCTGGGCCCGAGGTCTACACAGCAGGCCAGGCTGTGGGGTCTCGTTCTTTCCTTGTTTTAGAGAAAGGGTTTTCTGCCAGCAAGGCGGGCCCCATCACGTGTGTGGCGTGTCCCTCCTGGGGCAGGCGTCATTTCTCGGGATCTGCCGCGTGTTGGGCATCACCCCGGGCCGGGCCTGGGCAGCGGGGGGCGCGCTGCCGAGCACAGAGGCAGCGGCGAGCAGGTTGGGGGCGCCGGCCGCGGCCACGCACATCTCCCCCCGTGAATCGCTTTCTGTCTCTGTGACTCAGGTTATTCCAAGCCTCTGTTTGCTCCTCTACGAAATCGAACTTGAATCAAGCTCAGAAACAACACAGTGCAGTCAGCGCTCGGAACTCTGGTCTAGAAAGGCAGGTGGAATTGCAATTCGAGGCGGAAAAGAAGAGAAAAGGAAATCCGGAGGTGTGCATGAAGACCTCGGAGGGGCAAAGGAGGGCTACCTCCCCTCGGGGTGACCAGGGAGGAAGACTTTGCAGGAAGGGGAGCACTTCGCAGGGCCTTTGCGGAGGAGTTAGACGCGCCACAGGGAGGGGACACCACGATCACCCGTCCAGGGACAGGAGAGCTGGCGGCTCTCAGGGGAAGAGGGCCGTGTCTGTGACTGCCAGTGAGCTGCAGACGGCTGGCTGGCGGGACAGGCGCCCGGCGGGCAGCTCGGGATTCCTGGAACCTCTGGGGTTACCAAGTTGGAGTCGTGTTTTCCTGCCTTCGTGCCCTCTTACTGGGACATCCCTCCAGCAATTTTCCACTTCCTCCCCTGCATCACTCCTGTCAACACATAAATACGCCGTTATTTCACCAGTCTCAAAAATGAAACAGGAAACCTCCTCGTCCCCTCTGTGCCCTGTAGAGCGGCACCCACGGTCTCGATTCTTCTCCTCTCGGGCTCTCTCAGGCCGTCCCTCCCGGCTCACCCCACCTTCCCTCGGGGACAATCCGGGCTGAGCATCCCATGTCCAAAATGCTTGGGACCGGAAGTGTTTCAAATTGGGATTTTTTTTTTAATTTCAGATTTGGGAATATTTGCATTATACTTATAACTGGTGGGCTGAGCATCCCATACCCGAAAATCCGAAATTCAAAATGCCCCAAAGGGCATTTCCTTTGAGCCTCGCGTTGACACTCAAAGAGTTTTTGATTTTGGAGCATTTCCAATTTCGGATTTTTGGATTTGGGATGCTCAGCCTCTACTTGTCAAGGTCACCAGTGACCTCTGCATTTGTTCAGTCCAGCGTTTGTCTTTCCTGACCCCTCAAGGGCACTGGGCATCACTGGTCACCCCCTTCGCCTCCAAGCACTTTCTTCACTTGGTTTCCAGCCACTGCGCTCTGCCAGGCCCCTCCTGCCCTGCCAGAAGCTCCTTGTCACCAGCTTTCTGGTCGCCGGCTCCCATCTCCCCGACCTCTTCCCATTGCAGTACCCCAGAGCTCTGACTCGGACCCTTCACTCTTTCTTAAGCCAGTGTTTGCTTACTTTAACGTTTTCTTTGGCATTTAAAAATTTTTAATTGTGGGCCTGGCACGGTGGCTCATGCCTGTCATCCTAGCACTCTGGGAGGCCAAGGAGGGCCCAGGGTCGCCCAGGCTAGAGTGAGTGCCGTGGCATCAGCCTAGCTCACAGCAACCTCAAACTCCTGGGCTCAAGAGATCCTCCTGCCTCAGCCTCCCGAGTAGCTGGGACTACAGGCATGCACCACCACGCCCGGCTCATTTTTCCTATATGGCCAATTAATTTCTTTCTATTTATAGTAGAGACGGGGTCTCGCTCTTGCTCAGGCTGGTTTCAAACTCCTGACCTGGAGTGATCCGCCTGCCTCGGCCTCCCAGAGTGCTAGGGTTACAGGCGTGAGCCACCGTGCCCGGCCTGACATGGATATTCGATGGCTCCTGAATTCACATCTCCAGCCCAGACCTGTCCTCCCGACCCCCGACTTGTATCTCCCGCTGTCCACTCATCTCTGCGCTGGGCTACCCAGCAGGACCCAGACTTGGTATGTCCCGAACTGAGCTTACAATTCCTCCCTAGAACTTGATCTTCTCCATCTCCTGGAAGGCCCAGCCTCCCACCTGCTCCACCGAAACACCTGGGGTCCTGGGCTCCCTCTGTCCGTCCCGCCTCACAGCCAGTCCAGCAGGAAATCCTGTTGGCTCTACTTCAAAATATGTGCAGATTCCGGTCGCTTCCGTCGCCTCGGCTGCCAGTCCCGTGGTCCACGCGCCATCCCCTCTCACCTGGGTGTTGCAACAGCTTTTGCCGCCTTATCTCACAGGCTAGTCTCCAAGCAACAGCCAAAATTATCTTCTTAAAGATGTTTAAGACAAATGACATCCCTCCTCTCCTTTAAACCCTCCGAGGGCTTCCCAGCTCCCACGGGACGTCCCAAAGGGCTGTAAGAAGCAACCGAGCAACCCTACACGAGCTGGTCCCATCAGCTGCGAGCTCAGGGCTCACTGGCCCCTAGCGTCCCGGTCATCTATGACTACACGACAAATCGCCCCGAAGCTCGGTGGCTCCAAACAACAAACGTTTACTATCTCACAGTTTCCACTCGGGACGCGGGGCGTGGGTTGCCTGGGTGGAGGCCCGGTGTCAGCGGGAACTGTGGTCATCTTGAGGCTCAACCGAGAGTGAAGCTGCGCTGCCAGAGATTCTCAGCTTTTCAGTGTGTAACGTTTGCTTCAAGCCACGTTGTAAGGGACGCCAACCTACGAGACAGGTAAAGGCAAAGTGGCTCTGTTAGAGCCAGGGGGTGGGGACCCAAAGTCCAGCTCCATCTGCCGCCGGCCACAGCCTGTCACTCCCTTCTCGAGGGCTCCAGGAGCCTTAGGTCTCCCGGAGCACTGGGAGCAGTTCTACTCGGAGTAAGAGGGAGGCCGCTCTGGCCCGATCCTCTGAGCCGCAGGAACAGAGCCCTGAGCCCTGAGCCCTGCTCCCGTCCCGGCCCTCGACCTCAGTGAGCCGCACCTGCGGCCCCAGCGCTCTCCCATGCAAAGCTTGGTTCCAGTCCTGGCCTCTAAAAAGCGAGAAAATACCCAGAGGCTCGTGATTGGAAAAGACCTTAGCTGTCGCTTAATGCGACCCACTGCCCTGTGGTGTTCAATCTTTCATTCATTCAACAAACATCGAGTTCCTGCAATGCATGTGCCAGGCACCGCATACAGACATGGAAAGCCGAGCACCTATCCCCCAGAAAGCACATGAGGGAGCCCGCAAATATTCGGATGACTCTCTCCAAACTCCCTGTTTGAATGCCCCCAGTGTTGGGGGACTCACTACCTGCCAAGGCCACACATTACACTGCCCAGCGACACCAGCAGCAGAACTGCCCTTCTTTTTTGTCAAGCCCCCTGTTTTCTTACCGCTTCCACTTTGGTCTTAATTTTATCCTCTGCTTCCACACCAAATTAAATCTCTCCCTCTTCCAAATGACAGCCTTTTAAGTATCTGAGAGCAGTCATCAGGTTCCGCAGAGGGCTGTCTAGAGACGTGTGGCTGCTCTGGGGCCTATGTTTCTGCGGCCGCCCCTGCCCAGTGGGGACTCTGGAGCCAGGCAGAGCCCGGCTGTCCCCGAGCACGCAGGGAGCAGGGCTGTCGTGCTGGGAACTGCCCCCCGCGCCCACAGCGCCGCCCCAGCGTCAGGGAATTCCAGCACGCCGTCCCCGGCCGGGTTGAGGGCTCCAACAGGAGGCTTCTCCTCGGGTGTAGCCTTTCAGCTCACTTTCCAGCTCACTCATTCCAAGCAGCCAAACCTCAGCTCTCTGCAACCTGGGCCTGCAGCAGAGGGAGGCAGCAGCAAGGAACTAAATGGTTTTTTGTGTTGTTGTTTTTTTTTTTTCCGGTATGTTCTTTGTTTCAACAAAATGTCGTTTTCCAAGTAATTGCTTGCCTGACGCAATAGGGCCCGCTGAGCCTCCAGGGTGTAAATCTTCCGGACAAGGGGCAGTTTTCTGCTTTTCCCTGCGAGGCCCAAGCCCAGCTCTTTTTCTGGGCCAGCCCAGCAGGTCTTGAATTCATTAAAGTTTGGGCCACTTGGCCAAGCCGTCTCCGGCACTCCTGCCAGGGCTGTGGGCTGCTTGGCACAACCCTCCCTGCCCTGTTCGCAGGAGACCGGCTGGCGGGAGGGAGGGGAGGGGGGCAGAGGGAGATCACAGGGTGCAGGAGGACAGCGAGGGACCTGGGGTGGGGGCAGTGGGAGAGCGCGGAGTCGCAGAGAGCCTCAAAACGCACTCTCAGTGTCAGAAGAAGGACCAGGATGTGGGCGTGACCTGTGGCTCTGCCCTGCACAGCTGTGCATGTTCTCAGAAAACACCCCGAGTCCTGGCTGCAGGGAAGCAAAGGGAACGCGTGGTCCATTTTGGACTGTCTGAAAATTCCCTGCGTGGCCTTGCCCTGCTCGCCTCCTCTTGCCTCCTCCTTTTCTCCGTGCTCTGGTTTCCATTTAAAAGCGGTGGCTCACGCCCGTGACCCCAGCACTCTGGGAGGCTAAGGTGGGAGGATCACTTGAGACCAGGAGTTCGAGACCAGCCTGAGCAAGAGGGAGACCCGGTCTCTGTAAAAAATAGAGAAATCGGCTGGTCCGAAGGTAGTGAGTTATCTCACGTGATTGTTCACAGTCAGTTACAGATTGAACTCCTTGTTCTACTACTTTCCCCCCTCCTCACTACTGCACTTGACTAGTCTTAAAAAAATAAAAAAAATAAAATAAATAAATAAAAAATAGAGAAATCAGCCGGGCGTAGTGGTGCGTGCCTGTAGTCCCAGCTACTCGGGAGGCTGAGGCAGGAGGATCGCTTGAGCCCAGGAGTTTGAGGTTGCTGTGAGCTGGGCTGACGCCACAGCTCTCTACCTGGGGGGACAGAATGACACCCTGCCTCAAAAAATAAAATAAAATAAAATAAATGCAAACATGCTCTTGCCTCCATTTCCCTCCTGCCTTCACTCTTCCCCCCCAGTGCCACACCCATCTGCGTCCCACCCCAGGCCCACTTCGCTGACACTGACGAGGGTCTGAATCAATTTGCCTTCCCCATCCTCGGGGAGGTGTCCCTCTCTGTTCAGTGGTACCCGAACACGTCTCCCACCCAGGTCTGTGAAACCTAACCTCTTGTGCCCCGTAGGAAAAGTCTCCTGGCCGGGCGTGGTGGCTCACACCTGTAATCCCAGCACTCTGGGAGGCCGAGGTGGGTGGATTGCTCAAGGTTGGGAGTTCGAAACCAGCCTGAGCGAGACCCCTGTCTCTACTAAAAATAGAAAGAAATTAATTGATCAACTAAAAATATATATACAAAAAAAAAATTAGCCGGGCATGGTGGCACGTACCTGTAGTCCCAGCTACTCGGGAGGCTGAGGCAGGAGGATCGCTTGAGCCCAGGAGTTTGAGGTTGCTGGGAGCTAGGCTGACGCCACGGCACTCACTCTAGCCGGGGCAACAGAGTGAGACTCTGTCTCAAAAAAAAAAAAAAAAAAACAGAAAGAAAAAAAGAAAAGTCTCCCGAGCACAGTCACTTGTGCCCAGATGTGTGAAGCAAAGACCCTGCGCTAGGTCAACCCGGGGATGTTTCCCTTTCCATCTTCCCTAACCGCGACCTTAAAGACTTAACCTCACTTCAGGCATCACCCACCAGGGCACGGATGCTCACAGGCGCAGAGTATTCTTTGCATTTTCCCCCGTGTAGACGACCTGGGCACTGCCCACTCCTCTCCCTCTGAGGCCAGCCTGCAGCCCAGGCCCATGAAACCACGTTAAGGAGCTTCTTGTCCTCACTGCTGGGACAGAGAAAGCAGGCTGTGAAACGCCACCGGCGGCGAACAAGGGGACGTGTGGAACCCTGCCCCGCCAAGGCTCTGGAGCACTCGGTTGCTCGTTACGGCTAGACTGACCTAGACACACACGCCTGCCCGGACACGGGAGCCCGCGCCGCCGAATGTTCCAGGCGCCCTGTGATTGTGGGATTCTCTGCGGGGGCCGCCCAGTGGTTTCTAGCCACGCTGGAGAAAACAACAGAAAGCGGCCCCACCCTTCCACTCCAGGGCAGGGATCAAAACCAGCCGCTGTGGGCTGTGCGGTCACTGCAGGGGGGGGAACGTTTGTCTTGGACTTTGATGTGCATCTCGCTGGAGACTTCTTTGGGGGGGGGGGGCGATGCTATCACCAGCACCGTCAGCAGATGGGATTTTTTTCACAGTGTGCAGATGTGCACGGCACTGGGACAGGCCAGTGAAGGTGGAGCCCTTCCGTGGCGTTTGGAGCTCTCTCTCGGGCACAGAGAGCTGCTGCTCCTTAGATGCCAGCGAGTTCCACGCCCACCCCTCGCCGTGCTCGTCTGAAATGGAGGGCAGACGCGCTTCTCTGCTCCGAAAACCCCACTTGCAGAGGGCCCTTGGGGGCCCCCGCAGAGGCTGAGCCAGAACCCTGCGTGGTTTGGCTGGTGGTCTCCGCCGCAGAGCTGAGGAGCTGCAAATACTCCCCTTCAAAAGGAAAGGCCGAGCCTTCGAAGCCCGCACAGGCCCGCCCAGAGCGCCACAGTCTCCAGCCACTGCGCTTCCCGGCAAGGCCCTGGGGACTTCCTCGCGGTGGGAATCAGAGCGAGTCCCACGTGGAGAGCAAGA
Source organism: Microcebus murinus (assembly GCF_040939455.1). Lineage (NCBI taxonomy): Eukaryota > Metazoa > Chordata > Mammalia > Primates > Cheirogaleidae > Microcebus > Microcebus murinus. The sequence goes on from NC_134127.1 coordinate 3,938,351, forward strand.
GGGAACCAGCCACCCTCCCCGTGCGCACCCAGCCTGAGCCCCCTCCCCGGGAAGAGGGGGGCGTCTTGCTGTGCACCCCACAATCCGTGCGTGGCAGGAGGAGCGCGGCGAGGGCCGTTTGCTGGGCAGTGTGCCAGCCCCTCGCTAAGCGCTACGCACGCGTCTCCCAATGTCCCTCACACACCTCATTTCAAGGATGCGGGACGCAGAGGGCCTCTGTAATTAGACCAAGGCCACGCAGCTAGTAGGTGGCATATGCAGGACTCCAGCCTAGGTCTGGCTGACTTGCAGGACCACAGACGGCAAATTCATTTTATTTCTATGAAATCCCGGAAATCAGCCTCGCGATGCACGTGTGTGTGCGGTGCATGTGCGTGGGCCGAGTAGAATCAGTCTACTTCGAGAAGAAACCCTGCTACGGGGGCAGCGAACGTCTCTGAGAGAACGCAGGGGAGTCCTCTTGTGCGGTCCGCGCTTCCGCACTCCCCACCCACTCGGCTGCCTGGCGGAAGACGTCCCAGCGCTCACGCGGTCGGCTTCTAGTGACATCAGGGACAGCAAGCACAGCGGGTGGCTTCTGGGCCGCCAGGTAAGATTTCTGCTCCTACTGACTTCTGAGCACTAGCTCCCAGGTTTCCTGCTTGCTTGCCTTCTGCACAGGAGTGTTGAGAAGAGAAGGTGGGAATTTAAGCAAAATTAAAGAGAAGCGGCCGGGCACGGTGGCTCACGCCTGTCATCCTAGCACTCTGGGAGGCCGAGGCGGGAGGATTGCTCGACGTCAGGAGTTCGAGACCAGCCTGAGCAACAGTGAGACCTTGTCTCTACTAAAAAAAAAAAAAAAAAATAGAAAGAAATTAGCTGAACAACTAAAAATATATATAGAGAAAAAATGAGCCGGGCATGGTGGCACATGCCTGTATAGTCCCAGCTACTCGGGGAGAGGCTGAGGCAGGAGGATCGCTTGAGCCCAGGAGTTTGAGGTTGCTATGAGCGAGGCTGACGCCACGGCACACTAGCCCGGGCAACAGAGTGAGACTCTGTCTCAAATAAATAAATAAAGAGAAGCAAGGTGTAGAAGCAGAAGAGCAACAGTAATCGAGTGCGTCCCCAATGCTCAACCCCACGGCTGCGTGTGCGCATGAGCGTGTGCAGGTGCAGGGCGGGGAGGTTGGGGAGGGGAGGAACAGGAGGCCTTCAAGGCTCTTGAACACTGGTTAAGGAAGAAAGACCAATATTATATTAAACAGCCAAAAGCGGTTAGCGCGATACCGTACGGAAGTCCCGAGTTATTCAACAGCAACTGCGAGAGCCCCGGCCGGTGGGACTGGAGTGGTGAGAGGGGCTTCGGGGAGCGGGAAGGGAGCCGTAGCCGACCCCGGAAGCTGAGCGAGATGCAATCCAGCGCGGAGGAAGAGAGGGCACGCCCGCAGGGGGGCACACGCACCAGGACCACAAACAATAAATCAAACCTGCATTGTGCTTAAAATCACAAGCCGTTAGGGCTCAGAGGGTCCTCGGAGGCCGCGTAGTTCAGCCCTTGCCTTTGCAGACAGGAAAACAGAGGCCGACAGAAATGAAGTTGCAATGGCTAAGCCGCTTAACCTCCTCGGGCGCAGGGGACGTTTGTCTCCATGGAACTGGGATTGCTTTTGTAGACAAGATCTCGGTCGTCCTAATAACATCCTTGGGAACCAGCCAGGGAGACTGCGACGGAGACAAGAGCGGCGGTGGCGACTGGTCCTTTGTCAGTTGCGTGATGGTGAGTTGGAAAGGAACCAGGTCCCCGAGGTCTGCTCTGGCAGAGTCTCCAGGGCACGGCGGTGCCGTGGGAGGGAGCGGCAGGAGAGCCCCGGCCTCCCACCTGGCCGCACAGCGTCCACTCTCGCCGCTTCTGTTCTGTTCGCTGCCGTGCAGCCATCATTTTGTGCAGCAAAATTTCGAGCGTATCATCTGATGAAATTTCAGTAACTCTGTGCAATCCTGCAAGCACGGGCACAATCAACAGGCAGCCGTTTCCATCAACAGAAAAACTTTTCTCGTGCAGCCAGTGCTGTCGTAACCCTCCCCAGCCCCTGCCCTTGCCCCAGGCAACCACCCATCTGTTTTGCCTTTTCCGAAATTTCCTATGAATGGAATCAGACAGCATGCGGGCTTCTGTTTTGACTTCTTTCCCTTGGCATCCTATTTTTGAGGGCCATGCATGTTGCATCTATTAATATTTTGTTCCTTTTGGTTGCTGAGTAGTGTTTGGATATACCACAATCTGTTTATCTACTCAGCAGTAAAATATACAGACATTTGGATTCTTTCCATTTCTCTGGGGTCTTGTGGGGGTTCTTTTCTTTTTTTGTTTTATGAGACAGAGTCTCGCCCTATTGCCGGGGCTAGAGTGCATTGGTGTCAGCCCCTAGCTCACTGCGATCTCCAACTCCTGGGCTTAAGCGATCCTCCTGCCTCAGCCTCCCAAGTAGCTGGGACTACAGGTACACATGCCTGGCTAATTTTTCTATTTTTTTTTTGTAGAGACGCAGGGTCTTACACTATGTTGCTCAGGCTGGTTTCGAACTCCTGGCCTCAAGCGATCCTCCCACCTCAGCCTCCTGGGGTGCTAGGAGTATAGGTGTGAGCCACTGAGCCTGGCCAGGTTCTTTCCAGTTTTGAGCTATTTTGAATAAAGCTTCTGTGAACATTCATGTACAAGTCTTTGTGTGGACATATGTTTTCATTTCTCTTGGGTAACTATCTAGGAGTGGGGTTGCTGGGTCATAGGGTAAGTATATGCTTAGTTTTATATGACAATGTTTTCCAGAGTGTGTGTACAATTTTTGCACTGCCTGTAGAAGAGCTCTAGCTGCTCTGTATCCTCACCAACACTTGGGTTAATCAGTCTTTTCTCACTCCGCCCATTCTGGCGGGTGTATAGCAGTATCTCATGGAGGGCTTAATATGCATTGACCTCGTTACTAGTGATGTTGGCATCTTTTCATATGTTGGCTGGCCATTCACATATGTCTATTCAAATGAAAAGTGTCTATTCAAATCCTTTGCCCTTTCTTTTACTGCTTGCTTGTCTTATTACTGAATGGTAAGAGTTCTCTGTATATTCAAATACAAGCTCTCTATTCTGTGTGTGCTTTACAGATATTTTTTCTCAGTCACTGGCTTCTTTTGTGTCTTCTTAACTATCTTTTTTTGAAGACAGAGCTTCACTCTGTTGCCCTAGCTAGATGTCGTCAGAGTTCACTGCAACCTCAAACTCCTGGGCTCAAGCAATCCTCCTGCCTCAGCCTCCTGAGTAGCTGGGACTACGGGTGCACGCCATCACTTCCCGATAATTTTTCTATTTTTTGTAGAGACCGCATCTCACTCTTGCTCAGGCTGGTCTCGAACTCCTGACCTCAAGTGATCCGCCTGCCTTGGCCTCCAGGACTGCTAGAATTACACCTGTGAGCCACCACACACACTCTTTCTTAACTGTCTTTTGGACAGCAAAAGTCTTTAATTTTGATGGAACTAATTTTATCAACTGGTCTGTACCTTTTATATTTGTAAGAAACATTTGTTTGACCTAATGCAATAAAGATTCCTCTTTTATATTTTCTTCTAGTTTTGGTTCTCACACTTAGGTTTATAATTCATTTGGAGTTAATTTTTCTGCAGGGTTTAAGGTAAGAAACAAGGTTTAGTTTTTTGCATATAGATATTGTGCAGTTTTTTCATACAGATACTTACCATATGTTCAAAACACTCCTTTATCCAACTGAGTTGCTTTGGCACCTTGGTAAAAAAAAAAAAAAAAAAAAAAACAATTGATGATTTTTAGGACAGCAAAACTATTCTGTATGATACTATAATTGTAGATATGTCACTATATATTTTTCCAAACTGATAGAAGGTACAACACCAGGGGAATGTACATTATACCCTAATGTAAACTATGGACTTTGAGTGATAACAACATGTCAACACGGGGCGTCAGTTGTAATAAACGTACCATGTTGCATGTCGATAGGAGGGGCTGTTCATGTGCGGGGCTAGCAAGTACCTGGGAGCTCTCCGCACTGTTTGCTCAATTTGCTGTGAATCTAAAATTCCTCTAAAAATAAAGTTTGCCTTTAAAAAATAAGAAAAAAGTCTATTTTTCAAAAAAAAATCAATTGCCTATATAAATGAGGGTCTATTTCTGGACTCTATTCCGTTTCATTAACCTAATATGTATATTTATTTCAATACCATATTGATCACTATAATTTTATGGTAAGTTTTTAAATCAGGTAATGTAAGTGATCCAACTTACATTCTTTTTTTTTTTTTTTTTTTTTGAGACAGGGTCACACTCTGTTGCCCAGGCTAGAGTGAGTGCTGTGGCATCAGCCTAGCTCACAGCAACCTCAATCTCCTGGGCTCAAGCAATCCTTTTGCTTTAGCCTCTTTTTTTTTTTTTTATTTTTTTTTTTTTTTATTTTTTTGAGACAGAGTCTCGCTTTGTTGCCCAGGCTAGAGTGAGTGCCGTGGCGTCAGCCTAGCTCACAGCAACCTCAAACTCCTGGGCTCAAGTGATCCTTCTGCCTCAGCCTCCCGGGTAGCTGGGACTACAGGCATGCACCACCATGCCCGGCTAATTTTTTTTTTATATATATATCAGTTGGCCAATTAATTTCTTTCTATTTATAGTAGAGACGGGGTCTCGCTCTTGCTCAGGCTGGTTTTGAACTCCTGACCTTGAGCAATCCGCCCGCCTCGGCCTCCCAAGAGCTAGGATTACAGGCGTGAGCCACAGCGCCCGGCCTGCTTCAGCCTCTTGAATAGCTGAGACTACAGGCATGCGCCACCATGCCCGGCTACTTTTTTTTTTTTTTCTATATATATTAGTTGGCCAATGAATTTCTTTCTATTTATAGTAGAGACGGGGTCTCGCTCTTGCTCAGGCTGGTTTCGAACTCCTGACCTCGGAGCAATCCGCCGCCTCGGCCTCCCAGAGTGCTAGGATTACAGACGTGAGCCACCGCGCCCGGCCTCCAACTTACATTCTAATAATCATTCTAGCAGGTATGAGGCGATAGCTCATTGTGGTTTTAATTTGCATTCCTCTGGTGATTAGTGATGTCGAGCATTTGTCATATACCTGTTCACCATTTGTATGTCTTCTTTTGAGAAATGTCTATTCAGGTAGGTCCTTTGCTCATTTTCGAATAGGGATATTTGTTTTCTTGCTATTGAGTTGTTTGAGTCCCCTGCATATTTTTGGATATTAACCCTTTATCAGATGTATGGTTTGCAAATAGTTTCTCTTATTCCATAGGTTGTTTCTTATTGGCTTCTTAGCTATCCTTCTTTGCAGCATTTTTAGTGATTGCTCTGGGAATTGCAATATACATCCTTAAAGTTTTACAGTATGCTTAGAGTCAATATTGTACCATTTCAATAAATTATGGAAACTTTGCAACTGTGTTGGTCCATATTCTCTTGCCCTACCCCATCCTTTATGTTACAATTGAAATATATATGTTATATTCCATGTATATGAAGTATATACATTTCCTTTGGTATTTCTTGTATTGCATCTTTGCTAGCAGTGAATTCTCTTTCACCTGAAAATGTCTGTATTTAACCTTGATTCTTGAAGGATATTTTCACTGGCTACAGAATTCTGGGTTGACAGTTTTTTCTTTCTGTGATTTAAAGATATTTCAGTCTTCCAGCCTCCATGATTTCTGATGAGAAAACAGCCCCAAATTGAATTGTTGTTCCCATGTATATTATGTGTCATTTTTCTTTTGCTACCTTCAAGATTTGTTCTTTATCTTTGAAAGTCCATAGTTTGTCTAAGATGCATCTTTTTCTCTCTGTTCTTCAACTTGGATGATTTCTATTGCTCTATTTTCAAGTTCACTTTCTATTTCCTTTGTCATCTCCATTGGATGTTAAGTTCAGCCAGTAAATTTTGATTTTTGGCATTGTATTTTTCGGTTCTAAAATGTCCTTTTCGTTCTCTTTCTTTTAAATCATTTCTCTTTCTCTACTGCAATTTCCTATCTTTTGATTCATTATGAGCATATTTCATTTCACCTCATCGAGCATAGTTATAATAACAGCCATTTAAAAATCTTCGGCTGCTAGTTCTGGTATCTGGATCACTTCAGGGTCATTTGCAATTTTTTTTTCTTTTCTCTTAAGAAAATGTTCCATTTTCATGGCTCTTGCTATATTAGGGAAATGTCTATTGTAACAAGGTCACCACAAATGTTCAGTTGTAGAAAAGTTTGATTCTATTCTTTTTTTCTCTGATGAGAACCACAAACTCTGTTCTTGGACAGCAGTTCCTGTGTCTGTTCAAATATTTTCTCTTTAACTGAATCCCTTTTGGTCTGTTCTGTGCGTTTGGAGGATTGGGAGAGAGGTGGGTGCTTAGCATTTGGGATCTTCTTTGGCTCCCCACCCCCCTCCGTGGTTCCCCCACTCTCTTCAGCGCCACAATTCCCTGGCGTGGTTGTCTGGTTTCCCAATCCAGAAAGACTCGAGCGTGTCCACCAGCGCCCCTGCCACCTCTGCCGTCCTGTCAGCTGCACCTGGCCCCGGGAAAGAAGCCGCAAAAAAAAAAAAAAAAATGAGAACTCACTTTGTAAAACTCCTTTCCTCTGAGGATGTCCTTTCCTCCAAAGTCTGTCTGCTTCTGTTCATTCTTCAGTGTCTAATGTAGCTGTTTTTGGTTACTCGTCCAGATTTTTAGTTGATTTTTATAGAACGGTCTGTCTGGTAAGATCTTACTTACTCTGTCATTACTGGAAGCAGAAAGCCCAGGATAATTTTTTTAAGAAGCAATAATACCATGTCGCTCCCTTCTAAAATCTTACAGGCATCTTATCATTGCCCTTAATGTCCAAAATCCTTAGTGTGACCTATCTGAGTATAGGGCAGAAGGTACCTGCCTTACTAAGGGTTTTCCAGAGAAATAGAACCAATAAGACATATTTGTATGTATGCAAACAAATGTATTATAAAGTATTAGCTCACATGATTATGGACTCTAAGAACTCCTACAATCTAGAGACCCGGGAAGGCCGGTAGTGTAGTTCAAAGCCCTGAGAACCAGCGAGCCAAAGAGCCGCTGGTGTGGATTCCAGCCAAGTCAAGGCTGAGCGCCGAGGGCCGGGGAAGATGGATGTAGTCGGGCAGGGAGTGAATGCCACGTTCCTCTCCCCTTTCTTCTATTCAGGCCCCAATGGGCTGGATGAAGCCCATCCATATGCGGAGGGAGAGCTTCTTTATTCAGTCTGCCGATTCCAACGCAATCTCTCCTGGAAATACCCTCACAGACCCACCCCGAGATAATATTCCACCAGCTCTCTGGGCATTCCTTGGCCCAATCAGGTTGACTCATAAAAATTAACCATCACGGCAGTCTCAGCTGGGATTTTGAGGATAGTTTGATGAAGAGACATTCACAGAGGCTGAGGGAAATCAAAAGACGGGCGAAGGCGCTCCGGGTCTAGCAAACAGGGAAGCCGTGGTGACTGCTAGGCCTGAACGGGCACAGGGAGTAGAAAACCCAAACCGAAAAGGCTGGAGCCATGGAAGGGGGGCCACCCAACAGGACACAGCCGCTGCCAGAATGTGGGCACCCAGCGGGGAGAGGGCAGGAGGACGTGCCATGACTCCTCTTCCCCGTGTTCTCCATGGCCCAGACCCGGCTGGAAGCCAGAGGGCAAGAGAGCCCCGGCGACTCGGTCTTCAGTGGGCGGCCTCCGGGGCTGCAGAGCAGGACAGAGAGGGACCCTCCTCGGCCTGGGCCTGCCCTGGGGTCCCCTCCATCCCGGGCATGCTGGACCTCCTCCAGTTCATCCGACAGTCCTCTCCCTCCTCTGCCACAAGATGTTCCTCCTGTGACTGTCTCCCCGTCTTTGCCAGCCTCGCCCCTCTTCAGCCTCCTACCGTCAGCCGCAATCCCTCAGAGAGGTCTTCCGTGACTGGGTCCCAGACTAGGAAGTGACTCCCTCTCATCTATTTCTGAAGCTGCCCCCGTACTTCTGTCTCACAACGCCAGGCTCACTAGCGAATCATCCATCCCGTATTGCGATTAGTTCCTTGCTTCCCAAAGACCTGCCTTTGCCAACAAACTATGAGCTCAAGGAGGGCAGGGGCAAGCTCTGTCTTGCTCACCACTCTGTCTGCAGTGCTAGCTCAGAAGCTGGCACTAATGCTCGCTCATACTAGTGCTCAACACACACGTGTTGACTGATCAATCAACATGCCTGTCTCTCTTGCTGCAATACGAGAGGACTGATTGCTTTCCATGAATTCCTGAATCCCCATCCCCTAGCATGTCATAGGCCCTCGAAAATGTGGTCGGAGGCAGGGCGCGGTGGCTCGCGCCTGTCATCCTAGCACTCTGGGAGGCCGAGGCGGGCGGATCACTCAAGGTCAGGAGTTCGAAACCAGCCTGAGCAAGAGCGAGACCCTGTCTCTACTAAAAATACAAAGAAATTAATTGACCAACTAAAAATATATAGAAAAAAATTAGCCGGGCATGGTGGCGCGTGCCTGTAGTCCCAGTTATTCGGGAGGCCGAGGCAGGAGGATCGCTTGAGCCCAGGAGTTTGAGGTTGCTGTGAGCTAGGCTGACGCCACGGCACTCTAGCCAGGGCAACAGAGTGAGACTCTGTCTGGAAAAAAAAATGTGGTCAGATATATTGGTACACAATACGATTTATATTTTAAACCTATGCTACATTTGAAAGTAATGAATTCCATTAATTTAATGTCCATTGCAAAAAGTCACCCCTCTTTTTATGTGTCCTAAAATTTCCTCTTTCAAGCTAGGAGGCTGCCCCCTGCCCCCCAGGTTTGTGATTCTCAGGTTTGGGAGCCACGTCCGTGTCCACCTTTGCAGCATGTCTCTGCGGCCCTCACTCTGCCAACTCTCGCACGTTTGACTTTCCAGTTCAAAGGGACTGCATCTCTGCGGTCTCTTTATGCTTGGCCAGACTTAAGGCCCTAGAGTACTTTCTCCTTCTCTTCTAGAATTTCTCAAACTCCATCATGCATTATTGATCAGCCAAGATCAGAGATGTCCATAGCACTGTGTTCAACTGCTGGGTTCTTGCGCCCAAGAAGGACAGGGTTCTCTCTTTCCTTGTTCTCTCAGTCCTTGTCCTCATGGGCAAGTCAGTCAAAGCCTTGGTAAGTCAGCCTTTCTTCATCTATAAAACAGCAATGACATCTGCTGTAGCAATTGCTGACTAACAAGCCACACAAAAACCTACTGACTTACAACAACCATTTTATGTGCTCATGATTCTGTGAGTCAGCCGTTTGGGTTGGGCTCAGTTGGTGGTTCTTCTGCTGCTGGTCTTGCCTGGGGTCACTCATGCAGCTGTGGTCAGCTGGCAGTTCAGCTGCATAGAGTTCCCAGCAATGAGAGAAGGCAAAACCCCCAGTACACAAGCACTTTTCCAGCCTATGTTTACATCACTTTTGCTAAGGGCACACTGACCAAAGCAAGTCACACGGTCAGGCCCAGCACCCTTGCCAAAGGGGGCTACACAAAGGCGTGGATACAGGAAGAATGATTCATCGGGGCCCATCACTGCAAGAGTCTCCCTTACCTTTTACTTAGAGAGCTGTGGTGAGGAACTAGCAAGATAGTGCTTGCACACTGCAGTGTACAATATCGATGCAAGTTATTATTTAATCAAGCTATGTAATTCCATCATTGACCTTCTATTGATGGTGTATCTGGGATCTTTCAATGCCCCCTATTAGATTCGAGTCTCTTTGGCATGGTGTTATACGTTGAGTCGTATTCCCCCAAAAAGATATGCTAAAGTCCCAATCCCCAGTGCCTCAGAATGTGAACGTATTTGGACGTAGTCATTGCAGACGTGGCTGGGTAAGTTAAGACGAGGTCCTACTGCGGTAGGGTGGATCTTTAACCCAACCTGGCTGCTGTGCTTATAGGAAGATGGCCATGCACAGAAGTACGCAGGAGAACACCACGAGAAGACAGACAGACTCGGAGACTGGAGTTGTGCTGCCACAAGCCCAGGGACATCGAGGGCTACCAGAAGGTGGAAGAGGAAAGGAGGGACCCTCCCCGGGAGCCTCCAGAGGGCCATGGCTCTGCGCACACCTTGATTTTGGACTAAAGCCTTCAGAAATGTGGCACAAAAAAAATATCTGTCGTTTGAAGCCACCCAGTTGGTGGCACACCCAGTTGGTGGCATGTTACTACTGCAGCCCTGGGAAACTAATACTATGATAAATGTATTTAACTCCCCATCGGCTTCATCTAAAGAGGCTTGAGATAGAATTAAACCAGGAGTCTTTGATTGGGAGTCAAGAGTTTAGGACGCTCACCGTCTGTGGCACTTGACCACGTCATTTCTCCTTTCTGGGCCTTAGTTTCCATATCTGTCAGAATGAGGGCTGCAGTATGTCCACGTTCCCACAGTATGGTGCGGGTGCACTACGATAAGGTGCTTGGGATGATTTTACATGGGCCCGTGGACAAACATTTTAAAATTGTGATGTTTAATATTAATCACGGCTATCTTAACTATATGGCTACAAGTAGGGCTGGTTCTCTATTTACGTTGGTAACATAAAACCATGCAGGGTTTTGCAAAGTCTTCATTTAAATAAAACTATGAGTAAATAATAGAACAGTTGGCATATGTATATGGCAAAAACTGTGAAAGCGGTATGTGAAAGACTCACATTTGGGGAAACACTGCACTATATATTCTCACAAAAGATCCTTCCAGATCAGAAATGCTAGGATTCTGTGGGGCCCATAAACATGATGCCCACCAGAATGAAAGACAGGGGAGGCACTGGGGGAAGACAGGCGGCAGTCAGCAAAGAAATGAGAGAAGCCTGGGCGGCTCGGGAGAGCCCAGGAGGGGCAGCAAGACCCTCATCCCTCTTGGGAGTGTCCCCTGATTCGGGAGCTGTTTGCTCCACATCCGTCAGATGTCCTTATCTCCACACGCGACCGTCTCCTTAGCTGGCTTTGCCGGGATGTGCCATGCCCTGTCTAAGCTTCTATGACTGAAGGACCCGGGTCCTGAGACACAAACCACCTCCCCTACTGAAGACGCAAATGGCAGTAATAGCAATGTAGGAAGCTGGAAAATCTCTCCGTTGGACTTGCCTGCAGGCTGCGTTCTGGTTTTCATACTAGGGTATAATATGGGGTCACATTTGACCATAAGAGGCTAACAGGTGGCAAAAGAAAAAAAGGGCAAGGAGCATGAAGACCAATGCGTCACAGTCTTACGGAAGGCCCTTCGTACTGGACGAGACCTCAGAGGTCACGTGGCCACTAGTGCATCCCCCTTGGATGTCTTCCAGCTTCTCCTGAAACAGATCCACTGGCAAGCCAGCCCTTCCACGCCAAGCGGCACTCAGGGTTAGAAATGCCCCTCTCTCTGCCGGACTCTGCAGACTCCCTTCTCATAGATTAGATTAGCCGGGCATGGTGGCGCAGGCCTGTAGTCCCAGCTACTCGGGAGGCTGAGGCAGGAGGATCGCTTGAGCCCAGGAAATTGAGGTTGCTGTGAGCTAGGCTGACGCCACGGCACTCACTCTAGCCTGGGCAACAGAGTGAGGCTCTGTCTCAAAAAAAAAAAAGATTAAATGAAGTCACAAGAAGGGGATACTAATCTGATAGGATAAGTCCCTTACAGGAAATCCCTCTGTCCCTGAGCACACTCATCGAGGAAGGCCACCGAGTGCACAGTGAGGAGGAGGGAGGACTTTGCCACCTGGGACAAGAGGCAGGGGTGGTGGCAATAGAATATGAACAAAGGACTGAATCGGGTCAACCCCAGGAGTGGGTGTGGGAGGGTGACAGGGCTCCAGCACTTCTCAGTGAGAAGAGCGCTGGGAGCCACAACCTCTTTGCCAAGTTATTTTGTCCTTTCTTCTTTCCTCCTTTCCCCTGCAGCCGCCAAGGCGGAAAGGCCCAGAGATTCCCTAACGGTTTACAGGAAGCGTCCCAACAACATTCGTTCACAGCAGAGCTTTGATTCTCCCAATAGAACGGGCGGCTCCCTGGATATTCCTACCATTCTTCCTACCCAGGGGTTTTCTTCCATCAGCAGCCAGTTCTGGGGGGTTAGAGAGCCCCAACTTACTAACTTGAGCAGAGTCCAAGTTCCTTGGGGTCTGAGGTCCGTTTGGGGACGAGGGTTTGGCCCGCAGGTCCCTTCCTTCTTGGATCCGACAAGAAGTGGGCAGGCCCCAGGCAGCTGTGCGGAGTATTTGTGTTGCGCAAAAGGCCGACTCAGCCCTCCTTCCTGCCGAGGCCAGCAAGCCACGCTCCCAACAGCTTGGGCGTGGGGTGTCCTCTGCACTAGCGGGACAGTCTCCCAGGAGCCACGCCTCAGCTTGTGCAGGCCCTGTCCCCAAAGGCGGCGCCAGGCCCCTTTGCATCTCTTCCCTCACCCCGGCCTTCCACCCTTTTCTCACAGAGCCCGTGACAACCGACGAGCAGGACTCCGGGACAGCGTGTCGGTGGCGACATGGCCTGGGCTGAGCCGGGGTGTCGGGGGCCGTGGCAGGACAGGGGGCCCGGGGACACGTGCTGCAGCCACACACTTGCCGTGCACCTTCAGCCCAAGCCCCCGCGTGAGCCGCACCCACCCACAGTCTCACTTCACACGGCCGAGGGCGGAGCGATGGGACTTAGAGAGGACCGTAAGCAGCGACAGCAAAGCCGGAATGCTGACCGCGGAAGGGACAGAGTCGCTCCGGCTCTTTGCTTCAGGAATTAACCGGAAGGAGACGAGTCTGGGGACAGAGGAGGCCCAAAGTGCGGTCAGCCTCCGGTGCGACTGACCACGTGCAGGCAGCTGCCTCCCTGTCCCCCGGCTTCTGCCCCCTGACGGCCCCACGCACGCTGGGATCGCTCTCCGGAGGGACGTGCCCCAGACCCCAGCCGCCACTCCCGAGCCCAGGCCTGGATGCTGCGGTCCCCCGGTGCTCCTGAACGAAAGCCACCCTGGGAGAGGACCCCCTCCCCCACCCCGAACTTCCCTGCACCCCTGAGCGCCTAAACCCGCCGCGCACTGGGAACAAAAGACAAGGCATAAACGTAACACGAAAGAGTGGCACAGGAGCAAGGCGAGGGTCCGGCCGGCCCAACCCCAGAATGATCTGGGAGGCCATCGGGCGTGTTTTCTCCAAACACCTGTTGGAATGGAAGCTCGGGGCCCACCCCAAGGGTCCGCACTGGGCCCGGGTCCTCCGCAGCCCGAGGTGGGGACCGACAGCGGGTGTCCCTGCGCTGCCCGTCTCCGGGATGGCGTTAAAGAGCAGCCAGCCGGGGCGGAGCCCCCAAGGGCAGGGTCTGGTGCTGAGCTCTTTGTAAGCGAGACCCAGGGCCCCAGCTTAATTAGAATTCCTGCCTGGGATGCAGGCCTGTGGCTGCCAGCCCCGGCCTCAAGCCATTGGTCACAGCCCGTAAAGGCCACACACGAGTCCCGGAGCCTGGACGGGCTTGGTCCCTTGGGGGGGGCGTCTCGGAGGCCCTGTGATGCCTGCCTGCGACCCCGGGCTCCCAGGACTGCGCCCAAAGCCCCTTTTCGTCATGCTGTGCATGTAGTGACAGCCGGTAGCGATCTAGGGGCCAGCCGGTGGGGTCTGGGCGTGCTCCCCACGCCGTCTGAGAGGGTGCCCCATGCCCACCTGGAACCCAGCTGCAGGAACTGCCATTCCAACCTTCACGTGTCCAGGACAGCCGCAGGGCCGGCAGAGGATGAGCCCACCTGCCCCGTGAGGCCCCATCGTTTGCGAAGATTCATATCAAACAAACACCTCTAAAACTGTGAAATGTGCTATAAACTCCCAACCGGGTTCCACCACGCTGCCACCGGCCCTGGCAGAGCCACCGACACGAGCAGGGGCAAGGCTGTGGCTCCCCCCTCCCCCACCCCCAGCATCTCCGAGGCTGTGTCCCCAGAGGAAAGAGTGCTGGCCCGCCCGCCAATCTCCACGGTGTGACCCTGAAGTCTCCACATACTCACCTTGCAAGGGACACCCAGAAATGTCTTTAGATTTCACTTTGATATTCTGGATCCTGCTAAGCTGTTTTCATAGGGGTGAGCCCTTCCAGGGATTTGCAGTCATGTACACTTTAGTATGAATGAAAGATCTAAAACCAAGATGAATTTAGAGAATGAGGAGGTGGGAGCCCAGGGTACCAGAGTTCTGAGGGGAAAGGAAGTGAAAGGATCAGGAGACACCGGGCTCTGAATTCAGTCATCTAAGTCAGGGGAAGTTCTAGTCATTCATCAGTGACACACTGTGGTTAAGCGCAGGTTGCTGGGGTTTGAATCCTGGAGTGGCCACTTACTGGCCGAAAACCAGCTTAGACAAGTTACTTAACAGCTGAAAATGAAGGAAATCTTAGCACACTCCTCCAATGTTGCAGTAAAGACTGGGTAAGTCAGGCCGGGCGCGGTGGCTCATGCCTGTCATCCTAGCACTCTGGGAGGCCGAGGCGGGAGGATCGCTCGAGGTCAGGAGTTCAAAACCAGCCTGAGCAAGAGCGAGACCCCTGTCTCTACTATAAATAGAAAGAAATTAATTGGCCAACTAATATATATATAGAAAAAATTAGCCAGGCATGGTGGCGCATGCCTGTAGTCCCAGCTACCTGGGAGGCTGAGGCAGGAGGATCGCTTGAGCCCAGGGGTTTGAGGTTGCTGTGAGCTAGGCTGACGCCACGGCACTCACTCTAGCCTGGGCAACAAAGCGAGACTCTGTCTCAAGAAAAAAAAAAAAAAAAAGCCTGGGTAAGTCGATGCATGTGCACGTGGAAAGCATTATGAGAACAGAGTCTGCCGCCCGTGCCATAAGTAAGCACCATATAAACATTGCTGCAGGTTGAGTATCCATTATCTGAAATACTTGGGACCAGAAGTATTTTGAGTTCAGATTTTTTTGTTGTTGTTATTTTGTAATATTTGCATCATCCTGGTTGAGCATCCCAAATCCCAAACTTTTTGAGTGCGTCTTGTCAGCACTCGAAAAGTTTCAGATTTTGGAGCATTTCAGATTTCCGATTGGGCATGCCCCCATACTGTTAGCTACAGGATGAGGGAGGGACCCTGGAGCGTGTGTCTCGGCATTCCACCCACAGGGTGGTGGCGCTCCAGGAAGCAGTCTTTGAGAGAGTCTCCCGCTCGGAAGGTGAGCACTTCCTTGCTCCCCTGAGGAACGTTCTGGAGTGGGCAGGCAGGGGAAAGTTCAGGGAGGTCCCTGGAGAGGCCCTGAACCCTCCAGCCCTCCGC
The DNA here is from genome assembly GCF_040939455.1 of Microcebus murinus. Taxonomy (NCBI): domain Eukaryota; kingdom Metazoa; phylum Chordata; class Mammalia; order Primates; family Cheirogaleidae; genus Microcebus; species Microcebus murinus. The sequence continues at coordinate 3,953,647 of NC_134127.1, forward strand.
CTGCAGGACTCCACTCTGCATAGTCACCAACCTTCTATCTCGCGTGCAAACTCGGAGCCACAATAACAAATCAATTCCCAACCACTGCAGCCTGTAATAATCCCTTTCACTGGCTCTCCAGGGCTGCGGCAGGGAGCACCTAATTAACTAATAGCTGAGATCTGGGGCTTCTTCTCCTGGGAGACGCCTCACTGAATCCCCTCCCTGGAGCCTTCCCTGTCTCGCTGATAGGATCTCCCGGCCGGCAGGGAGATGGGCAAGCAGTTAGAATGTGGGAATATGAGGCCACTGTGCTAATGGAGATGAGTGATAAATAAATACATTCCATTTAATTAACTAAAACAATCATTACGCAGACTTAATGTCCTCCTGTAAGGTCTGATCTTAATGTTGCCGTTAAGAAAGGTCAATACATCATAACGTTAATAATCTGTGAGGGAGGCTTTCCGCTGGCTTCATCTCCCCACTTGCATATTTTCAAAATAGTCAGATTCTTCAAGATGCAGCCCTGACTTGTGCAATCCTCTATCCCACAGCATTATTCACTGCATGCCTACTGCATGCTGCCACCAAGCTAGGCACGAGGGACACGTCTATGAACCGACAGCAGTGGTCTCAGAGGGGGTGCACGCCCCACCTCCATCCCGGGGAGGGACACCAGGTGATCTTATTTTCAATAAGAAAATACTAGAAGTTCCATTTTCTATTTTATTTATTATATATGTATTTTTGAGACAAGGTCTCACTCTGTTGCCCAGGCTAGAGTGCAGTGACATCATCATAGCATATTGTAGACTCAACTCCGGGGCTCAAGCGATCCTCCTGCCTCAGCCTCCCAAACAGCTGGCATTACAGGTGCATGCCACCGCACTCGCCTAATTTTTGTATTTTTTGTAGAGTTGGGGTCTCGTAAGTTGCTCAGGCTGGTCTCAAACTCCTAACCTCAGGTGGTGATCCTCCTGCCTCAGCCTCCCAAAGTGCTGAGTTTACAGGCGTGAGTCACTGTGCCTGGCCACTATTTATTTTTAAGCTTGCCCCATTAATTTCTATTTTTGTGTTTCCTTTATAATGAGTAATATATGAGTACAGACATACATGGGTTTAATTTTTAAATAAGTGCCCAGATATTGAAGGTACATACCCAATACATTTTATCCATGGGGTGCCTGATCAGAGGAGTTTCAAGCCCACTGACGTAGAGCAGTGGTTCTAGGACAGACCTGAGGGAGATGGGTGAGAGGATTCCAATCTCCCTGGGAGATGTCTTCAAAATACACTTGCCCATCCCCCTGGAGGAGCCCTGGGACTCTCAGGGGAAGACATGAAAACCATTTGTGATTTTTTAAAAAGCTCTAGGCAGTACAATTCACAATTGCAAAGATGTGGAAACAACCCAAGTGCCCATCAATACACGAGTGGATTAATAAAATGTAGTATATGTATATACCATGGAATACTACTCAGCTCTAAGAAACAACAGTGACATAGCACCTCTTGCATTTTCCTGGATAGAGCTAGAACCCATTCTACTAAGTGAAGTATCTCGAGAATGGAAAAAACAAGCACCACATGTACTCACCAGCAAATTGGTTTTAACTGATCAACATCTAAATGTGCGTATAGGAATACCATTTATTGGACGTCCGGCAGATGGGAGGGGGAAGGAATGGGTATTTACATACATAATGAGTGCGATGCGCACCATCTGGGGGATGGCTCGCTTGAAGCTCTGACTTGGGGGGTGGGGGTGGCAAGGCAACATATGTAAGCTAAACATTTGTACTCCATAGTATGCTGAAATAAAAAAAAAAAGCTCTAGGTGTTCCTGAGCTAATCCTAGCCCCTCTCTGCTCCCTGCTGAGGGCTGCCTGCTTGCTGACGGCTCCTAGGAAGCCCTCTGCAAGCCCCTTTCCCAGCCTGCACGGTGGCGGCCTGGGGGCACGGATAGCGTTTCTGGTCTAATTCGCATAATTCGGGACTTAGCTGTAACCGCCTGCATCGTGGCATCATTTCGGTCAGCGCCCGACCGCAGGTGGGATGGTGAGCCCGCAAGATTGTACCAGGTTTTCCCTGCACCTTTTCTATGTTCGCATATGCTCAGACACACAAATACTCACCGCTGTGTTCCAGTCCTTCGCAGTCCAGTAACCCGCCATACAGGTGTGCAGAATAGGAGCCGCAGGTATTCCGTACAGCCTGGGAGCGCAGCCGGCCACCTCGCCGAGGCGTGTGTAAGTGCACTCCGTGATGTCCCCATGGCGATGAAATCGCCTAGCGACACATTTCTCAGACTTCACTTCGGGGATGGAGTCTGACACATCGGTCAGATCGGAAGCTCCCTGGGGACGGAGTTCACTTCTCCCTCCCAAGTATGTGGCGCATGGCAGCGCCCCCACAGCTGGATGGACCCCGGCCAGGGAGAGCCGCTGCCCCTCCAGCGTGCAGAAACTGCGGGCGGGCTCGCCGTCGGACCCGGCGCCTCTTTCCAGAAGGGTGGGAAAGCGCTCTGGGAGCCAAGAGCCAAGGGAAGAAGGGCTGAGTGGTGGCCTCCACACCTCACCTTTGGGAGACATCGTTGAGTCACGCACCTCACCGGGCAGGTCTGGGAGGGGGACTCCTGGGGCTTTGTCGCCGTGAAAGTGCCCACGGTCTCACTTTTCCAGGCAGGACGAGGAAAGCTAGGACGGGCACTTACCCTTCTCCCAACTTTCCCCACCCTCCTGGTCCCCCGGCACCCATTGCCCGCCCTCCTAGAGAGCCCGTTGTCCCAGAGGCGGTTACACTGGGACCTCACCGCCCGGCTCTCGTCCGTGCGCCCGCAGGGCTGGCTGGGGAAGGGGAGGAGGAGTTAGGGGGCCTGGAGGGAGCACAGTGGGGCAAACCCTCGAGCTCGGTGTGCCGGCTGCACAGCTTCGAGCCCCCTCGGTGCACCGCCCGCGGCCCCCGCTCAGGCCAGGGCCGGGCACGCGACCCCCGGCCGACCGGCAGCCTTTGAGGGGCTGGAGTGAAGAGCTCTCCCATCTGACCAGCTTCCTGCACAGGTGGCATCGAGAGAAAGAGAAGGTTGGAAGCTAGCCAGAAGTGACACACGCCCAGAGAGACGAGCCTGCCAGGGCAGGGACCCCAAGAGAGCGTGGGGCAAGAAGCCAGTTCCCAGCACGACCCTGACAACCAGCCACGCTGACTCTAGTGCTGTGGCACCGCACGCCCCTGTCCCCCAGGTGACTGGGGAAGCATCAGCTCTTTGCAAAGGCGAGAGCCAAGCACAGATGTTGAGGGTTTCAGGTGGCGTCTGCAGCCATGTGGGGTGGGACCACATGGGACCCGCCCTCTGGAAGCAGCAGCAGGGCCTGCTCCCACCCCACCCCACCACCCCCGAGGGAGGCCAGGTGCTGTCCCCTGGTCTTCAGGGTGACCTGGACAACAGGGCTGTGTGGGTCCAGCAAGCCGTCAGCCCTGCGGAGCTGGGACCCTTTCCACGTTCGGTTCTGCCCCGGACGTTCACAGCAGTGACGGTTCCCTGTAGAAACACCGTGACAATCTCGTTGGCACTCTCTTGCCCCCACGGGACGGCCCCGGCGGCAGGGGGAGCCTCTCTCTGGGGCAAACCTGGGTCTCGGGAACCAGCGTTCCGAGAAGAGGAAGCCCACTGTCCCCTGTCCCCTCAACTGTCAGACCGGAAGCAGCCAGCCTCACACCCTGGCCCTGTGGACGGGCGGTCCGCTCTGCCTGAGGGAACGCGGCGGGCACGGGGCTCTCCTGCTCAGCCCGAGCCATGGCCAGGTCCCGAGCTGGGGCCACATCAGGACCTCACAGGCCACCTTCAGAGAGCTGCCGCCGGGTCACCCGCGCAGGCTGAGGGAGCCAGACGCAGCCTGCCGACCACCAGCCCAGCCCAGAGGAGGACTTGGGGACCGGAAGGATCACAGGGGCTTTTCGTGCCCCAAAGGGCAGTGAGGGCAGCTCCAAGAGCACCACCAGCAGAGGGTGGCGAGGAAGGAAGGAAGGAAGGAAGGAAGGAAGGAAGGAAGGAAGGAAGGAAGGAAGGAAGGGAGGGAGGGAGGGAGGGAGGGAGGGAGGGAGGGAGGGAGGGAGGGAAGGGAGGGGGAAAGAAGGAAGGAAGGAAGGGAGGAAGGAAGGGAGGAAGGAAGGAAGGAAGGAAGGAAGGAAGGAAGGAAGGAAGGAAGGAAGGAGGAAGGAAGGGAGGGAGGAAGGGAGGGAAGGGAGGGAAGAAAGGGGGAAGGAGGGAAGGAAGGAAGGAAGGGAGGAAGGAAGGAAGGAAGGAAGGGAGGGAGGGAAGGAAGGGGAGAAGGAAGGAAGGAAGGAAGGAAGGGAGGAAGGAAGGAAGGAAGGAAGGAAGGAAGGAAGGAAGGAAGGAAGGAAGGAAGGAAGGGAGGGAGGGAAGGAAGGGGGAAGGAGGGAAGAAAGGAAGGAAGGGAGGAAGGGAGGAAGGAAGGGAGGGAGGGAGGGAAGGAAGGGGGAAGGAGGGAAGAAAGGAAGGAAGGAAGGAAGGAAGGAAGGAAGGAAGGAAGGGAGGGAGGGAGGGAGGGAGAGAGGGAAGGAAGGGAGGAAGGGGGAAGGGAGGGAAGGAAGGGGGAAGGAGGGAAGGAAGGAAGGGAGGGAAGGAAGGGGGGAAGGAAGGAAGGAAGGGAGGGAGGAAGGGAGGGAGAGAGGGAGGGGAAGGAAGGAAGGAAGGGAGAGAGGAAGGGAGGGAGAGAGGGAAGGAAGGAAGGAAGGAAGGAAGGAAGGAAGGAAGGAAGGAAGGAAGGAAGGAAGGAAGAGAGGGAAGGAGGGAGGGAGGGGGGAAGGAAGGGAGGGAGGGAGGAAGGAAGGAAGGAAGGAAGGAAGGAAGGAAGGAAGGAAGGAAGGAAGGGAGGGAGGGAGAGAGGGAGGGGAAGGAAGGAAGGAAGGAAAGAAGGAAGGGAGGGAGGGAGAGAGGGAGGGGAAGGAAGGAAGGAAGGAAGGAAGGAAGGAAGGAAGGAAGGAAGGAAGGAAGGAAGGAAGGAAGGAAGAGAGGGAAGGAGGGAGGGAGGAGGGAAGGAGGGAGGGAGGGGGGAAGGAAGGGAGGGAGGGAGGAAGGAAGGAAGGAAGGAAGGAAGGAAGGAAGGAAGGAAGGAAGGAAGGAAGGAAGGGAGGGAGGGAGGGAGGGAGGGAGGGAAGGAGGGAGGGAGGGAGGAAGGAAGGGAGGGAGGGAGGAAGGAAGCTGAGTAACAGGATAGGACTCCCACCCCAAGGGCGGGTCAGGGAAGGACACCTCCACCTCCCCCGCCCCCCCACCTCCCTGCCCCATCCCCTTCTGGGAGAGAGAAAAGGAGGAAGGTTCCAGAAGCCTACCACACCCTCCTGTCTGCAAGCAGCTCCGGCCAGCGGGGAGGAGGGAGCGGACAATCCTTGCACCGTACGTACGATCGGAGTTTTAAAAAGCGAACAGGCCCGAGTCTTAAATGCTGGACTAGGACTGTGCAAATGACCCAAAGTGACAAGACAGTCATGGCACCCGTCCAGGGAGGCACTGAAGGGTACACAACCAGGAGACAGAGGGTCTGCGCTGTGTAAACAGAGCGGCGACTGGGGGGAATCGTGCCGTTTCGAGATCACACTCCAACAAACGGAGACTCCTCCGTCTCCCAGCTGCAGTGAGTTTCTCTGAACCTTATTTATAAAAGCGTCACATGCAGCTGCTGCCTCCACCGGATGGGCCATGCCCTTATCATGCGCCGGGGACCGAGCTCAGACAGCCGTCCTCCTGCTGCGGTGATGTGCCCAGGTGAGAAGCTATTTTAGAAGTTATACTTTATGTTTCTATTTTTCTTTCGAGTGTCTTCCTAACAGACACTAGATGGAATGAGATGGGCAAAAGGATTTGGGGGTGTAATGCTGTGAACAGGAAAAAGAGGAAGCAGAATTGGGCAGAGGGGAGTCTCCCACAAAGGGCAGACATGGCCAGGCCCCAGTTCCGCCAGCTTAGCTCCTGCCGCCCTGCTCAGTCACTGGCCAGAGGCTGCTCCAAGAACAGCATGACCTTGGCCTGAAAACTGGGGGTGTCAGGTGTCCTCACACCTGGGCAGCAGGCCCTTTCTTGAAGGAAGAGTCAGGCAGTACATTTCCACACCTGCCACGGCGTGCATACGTGCCCCCATCAATGTCGCTAGCCCCTCCCTAAGTAAGACCACGATTTTAGTGTTCTAACTCCAATCATTTCTGCCCACATTTTACGTAGGTGTCCATAATCCAATCCTTCTTGTTACACCTCCCAAGTTAGTCATCATCACTGTTATTGTTTTGTTCAGCCAATGTGTGTTCGGATATTCATACGTAGTCATCCCTCAGTATCTGAGGGGGGTGGGTTGCAGGACCCTGTGGATACCTAAACCCAAGGATACTGATATGCAATGTCATAGGATTTGAATATAACCTACACACAACCTCCCGTATAATGTAAACCACCTCTAGATTACTTATAAAACAATGTAAATACCATGTAAATAGTTGTTATATTTAAGTTTTTATTTGTATTATTTTTTACTGTTGTACTGGGTTTTAAAATATTTTTGATCAGTGCTTGGTTGAACCCACAAATGTGGATTCCTCAGATACAGAGAGTTGACTGTACGTTTACTAATTTCTTTGTTCATTATTTCTTCTTGCACTTTAATCCTTCCTTCTTTTTTTTTTTTTTTTTTTTTTTTTTTTTTTTTGAGACAGAGTCTCCCTTTGTTGCCCAGGCTAGAGTGAGTGCCGTGGCGTCAGCCTAGCTCACAGCAACCTCAATCTCCTGGGCTCAAGCAATCCTCCTGCCTCAGCCTCCCGAGTAGCTGGGACTGCAGGCATGCGCTACTATGCCCGGCTAATTTTTCTATATATATATATTAGTTGGCCAATTAATTTCTTTCTATTTATAGTAGAGACGGGGTCTCACTCTTGCTCAGGCTGGTTTCGAACTCCTGAGCTCGAGCAATCCACCTGCCTCGGCCTCCCAGAGTGCTAGGATTACAGGCATGAGCCACCGCGCTCGGCCCCTTCCTTCTATTTTCAATTATATTCTTCCTGAAGTACATCCTCTAATTCCTTCAGTGAGTGTTAGTGTCCCTCAGTCTTTGTTCTGAAAATGTTTTTATTTTGCCCCTAACTCTTGAATGATAGTTTAGCCAGGTATAAAAATTTGTTTACCAGCATTCTGAACATTTTACTACATGATTTTCAGGCTTCTATTATTATGGTTGAGAAATCTGATAATAGTTTAATTGCTGTTCCCTTAAAGGATGTTCTGATTGTTTTTAAAACTTCCTTTTAGTCTCTGAGATTCTGCATTTTTACCACAATGTGTCAAGTTGTGGATTTAGTTTAATTTATTTTGCCTGGGACCGATGGGATTTCTGAATCTATGAGTCATGTCTCTCATCAACTCTGGAAGATTATCAGCCATTACCCCTTAAAATATTGGCTCTCCACCATTCTTTTTATTTATTTTTCTTTCTGGAACTTCCGTTAGGTATACATTGAAACATTTTAGTCTATCTCTCATGTATCTTAACATTTTTAAATATTTTATATCTTGTTAACCCTTTGCAATGAATTCTAGACAATTTTTTCTGCTCTAGCTTTCAGTTTATTTATTATTATTATTATTTTTTTGAGACAGGGTCTCACTGTCATCCCAGCTAGAGTACAGTGGTGTCATTATAGCTCACTGCAACCTCAAAGTCCTGGGCTCAAGTGATCCTCCTGCCTCAACCCCCCACATACCTAGAACTATAGTTGTTCACCACCATGCCCAGCTACTTTTTCTATTTTCTGTAGAGATGGGATCTCGATCTTGCTCAGGCTGGTCTTAAACTCCTAGCCTCAAGCAATCCTCCCACCTCAGCCTCCCAAAGTGCTAGGATTACAGGCGTGAGCCACCATGCCCAGCTATTTATTACCTTCTGTTTTGTATAAATGTGCTATTTCATACAACTATTACATTTTAATTTCAGTATCTATATGTTTTTATCTCATATGCCTGTCATGTTTTCATCACACATTTATTTTCTTGCATTTTTCTTACTTCATGTATGTCCTTCATCATTTTGAACATACATTTTTAAGAATTCCATTTTCTGAAGTTCTCGGTCCTGTCCAGGGACACACGCTCGTAATGGATTGCTTCTGAGTGAGATTTTGACTGTGAGCCCACGTGCAGTGAGACTGCATCTTCGGAAAGCCTGGCTCGGGTGTGTCCTTCCAGTGGGGTTTTGTGTTTGCGGCTGCCGGAGTCTCCAGGCTGCAAGTATCCTCAGCCTTGGGCCGCTTTAACGTTACCATCGTAGCTCCAGGGTGCCTAGACCACCCAGATAGTATCAATTAGAGCCAAACTCAGCCAAGGTACAGGCTGTGACCACAGATTCTCAGGGGCCGCCTCTTCCCATCCAGAGCAAGTCACAGCAGACAAGCATCCTCGTTGGCCCCTTCTGCTGGTGGGCGGATATGTTTCAGACCATTACCTTCCCGTGCATGTAGCTCATAAATGATTCTAGCTTTAAGCAAGAGCCTCAGTTCCAAGCCCTCTGCCTGAAGCAGGCCCAAGGGTGCGTCTCCAAGGAGGTTCAGCCCCAACCCTCAGCCGTAACCGGGTCTGATAACCAGCCACGTGCCTACCACGCCTGCCACAGTCGCTGATCACATATTTATCAGCCTGCCTTTCCGTTCGTTCACTCTTCAGTTTCGGACCTGAGGATTTCTTTTGCTTTCTTTTATATGAGCTCAGTTATGTTTAGAGGGGTATTTGTTATGTCATGTTTAGGATTTCCAGGTGTTTTGTAGCAGAAGAGTTCCCAAATGATATTAGTTCACCATACTGACACATTAAAGTCTGATCCTTCTCATAACTGGTGCTTCCTCACAGTTTGTTTGTGCACACGCTTTGTGACCTCATATTAATAAGTGTGTTGCCTCTCCGCCTAATATATCAGCATCAGCTCCTCCTGTTAAATACCTGGCCTCTCCATCTTTTAAAATTCAAATTCCTGGGCTGGGCGTGGTGGCTCAGGCCTGTAATCCTAGCACTCTGGGAGGCTGAGGCTGGCGGATCATTTGAGCTCAGGAGTTCAAGACCAGCCTGAGCAAGAGCGAGACCCCATCTCTACCAAAAAAAATAGAAAGAAATTAGCTGGACAACTAAAAATATATATATTTTTAAAAATTAGCCAGGCATGGCCGGGCGCGGTGGCTCACGCCTGTAATCCTAGCACTCTGGGAGGCCGAGGCGGGCGGATTGCTCGAGGTTGGGAGTTCGAAACCATCCTGAGCGAGACCCTGTCTCTACTAAAAATAGAAAGAAATTAATTGACCAACTAAAAATATATATACAAAAAATTAGCCGGGCATGGTGGTGCATGCCTGTAGTCCCAGCTACTTGGGAGGCTGAGGCAGCAGGATCGCTTGAGCCCAGGAGTTTGAGGTTGCTGTGAGCTAGGCTGACACCACGGCACTCACTCTAGCCTGGGCAACAAAAGTGAGACTCTGTCTCAAAAAAAAAAAAAATTAGCCAGGCATAATGGTGCATACCTGTAGTCCCAGCTACCTGGGAGGCTGAGGCAGGAGGATCACTTGAGTCCAGGAGTTTGAGGTTGCTGTGAGCTAGGCTGACGCCACGGCACTCACTCTAGACCAGGCAACAGAGTGAGATTCTGTCTCAAAAAAAAAAAAAAAAAAATTCAGATTCCTGGGAATAGTTACTTGGTTGGAGCAGCTCAACCCTCTCTAGACAGAGCTCCTCACCCCAAGCCTCCCACAGACCAGGGCAGCCCATGACTTAGCTGCTGAGTCAGGGGCAACCACATGCAGCTGGAGGAAGAGTGGGTCTCACGGTACAAAACACTGGCCCAAGGCCGCACCAAGCAGGGTCAGCTCCTTAGCAGGACCTGTGGACACGGAGGGCACTGTCCTCTTCCCAGCACCATCGGAACAAAATACCACCACGACCTGAACAGCGTTTTACCCATGAACACATGAACGAATGAATAAGCAGCTAGTTGGACAGCCTGTAGCCAGTGGTGACGCTTAATATAGGTTTCCATCTGAAAGGCAGTCTCTAATGAGCTGCCTGGTCAACATGTTTGTCACTGATTTAGACATAGAGATAAAAGTCAGCGTCTAAATTTGCAGCATGACACCAAGTTGAAAAGGGACGGATAACATATTCCAGAACCGAGGTTCAAATGGCTTCTACTGATGAGGATAAACAAGATTAAATTTAATGAGGATTAGGGAAAGCCCTGGAGTTAGGTCCAAAACTCCAATTGTGAAGCACAGGACTGCTAAGCCCTGACTTGGCAGCAATTCCCAGACCGAGGACCCAGGGGTTCTAGTGACCATAATTTTAACCTGGCCCTCCTAGTCCTGCTCAATTCCTCCCCAAATGCTCCCAGCCCTGGGGAGACCCTGGGGCCCACAGAAAAAGAACTCCCCAGTGGTTGCCTGCTCCGCAAGCTTAGATCCATAATTGCCTCCTTTGTGCCCAACTCAGCCCCCCTACTTCTGTGCACGGCTTGGTTTCCTGGGCCTTTTCAGCACCTCTCTGCTCCTTAGTCATTTTGCTTGCAGTCTTCCAGGTCTCTGCAAACCAATCCCTATGAGGAACTTTGGACGGAACTAAGGGTGCGTTTCTCCTGGGGAAGAGACCATGGAAGCCAAAAGGGTATGTTCAAGTGGAGGAGTGGGGAACAGGTCCTGCCAGCAGCATCAGCACCAGAAGGGAGAGAGCGGAGAGGATCAGGTGTCTGTTCAACACAAGCCACTTGGCACTTCCGTCGCTGTGCCCGAGCACTCACTATCTGCAAAGGGACAGGCAGGTGCCATGGGCCACCGAAAGCAAGGACTTGCCACCAATGCAATGCATTCCGCCTAGCTGTGCTGTTGCAGCGGGCACCCGACCTGCATCAGAACCGCTGCAGAGTTGATGGCTGCATTGGGTGAGGGGACCAGACACAGTTGGTGGCACAATTCTGGTTCTGTAAGCCATGTCTGAGCCGGGCCAGCTCTCTCAGAAATGCACTGATGAAAACAACCCCATTTGGATTTTTTGTTGTTGCTGTTGTTGTTGTTGTTGTTTTGAGACAGAGTCTCGCTTTGTTGCCCAGGCTAGAGTGAGTGCCATGGCATCAGCCTAGCTCACAGCAACCTCAATCTCCTGGGCTCAAGCAATCCTCCTGCCTCAGCCTCCCGAGTGAGTAGCTGGGACTACAGGCATGCGCCACCATGCCTGGCTAAGTTTATATATATATATATTAGTTGGCCAATTAATTTCTTTCTATTTATAGTAAAGACAGGGGTCTCGCTCTTGCTCAGGCTGGCTTCGAACTCCTGACCTCAAGCAGTCCACCCTCCTCGGCCTCCCAGAGTGCTAACAACCCCATTTGAATGCAGAGGAGGTGACTAGACCACAAGCTGTAATCCCAAGGGCATCAGAATGACCTAGAAAAACACCTGCAAATACCTCTCGACCTGGCTGCTTTGCTTCTGGCCCTTTAAGTTATCCCAGCCCACTCCCAGGCTGCACCTGCAGAAGACAGACCTTGGCTGGAAACAGCCACCCCTGCGCAGAGCAATTTCCCAGAAACCCCGCTCCCTGATTCGGCTCAGATTCCGTCTTCCTTCCTCCCCAGTCTCCTGGCTCTGACTTCACCTGGGTTATCTGAACCTTTTCTTGTCCCACAGACCAGAGACGTTTCCAAACACGAGCAAGCGTCCGACTCACCTGGAGGACCTGTCAAAAGCACAGGGTGCTTTGGCCCCAGAGTTTCTAATGAAGTAGGTCTGGGATGGGCCCAGGAATTTGCAGCTGTGACAGGTTCCCAGGTGACACTGATGCCGCTGGTCGGGGGAACCACGTTGGGGAGCCGGCGCTCCGGACGGAGGCACAGGTCTCCCCTCGGCAAGAGCCTCCGGTCCAGCTCAGCCCCGCGAAAGCCTGCCTCTGCCCCCTAAGCTGTCGCAGCCCAGGCGTCCCTCCAGCGCCCCGTGGGGCCCAGTGGGGCCGCCAGTGAAAGGCTGCCCGGTTCCCCCGCAATTCATGCCCGAAAGCCAGGCTTTCTTGACCTATAAATATGCAAGCGCCTTAGAAGGTATTTCTCCATAGTTTTATAGAGATAATTAATTTTAAAAAATCCTCTGGGAATAATGATCCTTCATTGAAAGTCAGCATGGTAAAAAGAACACTAACTCCCCCAAATCTCCCTAAATGTCAGGAGACCCGGTGGTAGCCTGTGGCGACAGCCTGCAGCGCCCGAGCAGACAGCCGAGGGGAAACAGTGGGGTTCGAATACTAGCAGCTAACTCCAGCAGAACTCTTATCCTGTGCCTGTCTCTATCATAGACACTTTATTATGTCATTCCTCATAACGAACCTACAAGAAAGATTTCATTATTATCCTCATTTCATTGATTAAAAAAACAACAAAATTGGGGAGTGGGAAAAAATTAAAAAAAACAAAAACAAAAAAAACCAAAACAAAACAACTAGGGCACAGAGAGGTCAGGTGACTAGCTTGAAGTCACACAGCTAGACCATGATAGAGCCAGGACCAAGCCCTGCAGTGGCGCCCCCAAGTCTGTGCGCTCCCCACTGTGCTCTGGGTTCAGCCTCTTTTTTTCTGCTGAAATATTTACCCACAGTTAGGATCCAATTTTCAGGTGCCTAAAGTCTCCCACCTTTTCCTTCCCCGCCCCCATTCACCCTAAAAGAGACTTGCTCTGGACTAAGAACTTAATTTCAGGCATCAGCAAGCAGAGAAATTCCGGGGAGCCGCTGGGCGGGGCCTAAGAGGGCCCCAGGCCCACCCCGCTGGCCGTGAAAGTGCACCTGACTTTCACCTGGGGCCTTGACTAGTTCTCAGTGACTTCGTGGAGGTGGGGTTGCTGGGAGGGCAGAGACCCCGGGTCCTCCCCGAGACGATATGCCCTCCTGCAACTCAAGAGAGGTCTGGGCCACTTCCAGGTTTTTATTTTATTTTATTTTATTTTATTTTATTTTATTTTATTTTATTTTATTTTATTTTATTTTATTTTATTTTATTTTTTGAGACAGAGTCTCACTTTGCTGCCCAGGCTAGAGTGAGTGCCGTGGCGTCAGCCTCGCTCACAGCAACCTCAGACTCCTGGGCTCAAGCGATCCTCCTGCCTCAGCCTCCCTCCTGAGTAGCTGGGACTACAGTCATGAGCCACCATGCCCGGCTAATTTTTTCTATATATATTAGTGGACCAATTAATTTCCTTCTATTTTTAGTAGAGACGGGGGTCTTGCTCTTGCTCAGGCTGGTTTCGAACTGACCTCGAGCGATCCTCCCGCCTCGGCCTCCCAGAGAGCTAGGATGACAGGCATGAGCCACTGCGCCCGGCCCACTTCCAGGCATTGAGGGTATCTGCAAAAGAGGCTTATTATAAATGTTTACAATGAGCAAATGGGCGCATTTAATGCCCCAAAGAAACATACGGGGCGATATGCTGTAATGGTGAAATTCTCAGGATGATTGATCACAGGATTGATTGAATGCCCCATGAACTCGGCGTGCCCCGCCGAGGGGTGGGGTGATGGCCGGCTATCTGAGGGCTGTGTGTGGGGCGTCTTCAAGCCTGCTGGGTCACTGGTGCCTGTCTGGGAGCCCCAGGTGCAGAGAACACCCACGATGCAATGCTGAGGCCTCACACCTGGTGGAGCGGCCACCCCTCCCGTCCATGGCAGGCCTTGCAGGGGGACAAGGGGGGGGTGGGATCCCCAGCTCTCTGCAGACCCTGACCCCGGCTCCCTAGCAGCAGACGGGCTTCATCTGTGGGTCCCCAGGGCCCAGCCTGACGCTGCCTACCCACGGGATTCCTCCTCCCACCTCTCCCGTCCTGCACCCCAGCCCAATTTCTCCCCCCCCCCCACCATGCGCCGCTGCGCTAAGACTGAAAATTCATAATGTCGTAATGTTCCGGCCCATTGGCCAATATTGTAATCGGCATCTAATGGTTCTTTTGCTACTAAAAAAAAAAAATCCCTTGCCTCGAATCCCGGAACACATCTCTAAACTCCTCTGTTATGGCCACCTCTGCTTGGGGAACTTGAGCAAATAAACAGAAGAGCCCTTGGCCCGCCTCTTCCTCACCGACAGAAGGGACGCTGTTTTGTCTCGAGTTTGCCCGTGGAGGCTTTCAGAAGGGCTGTAGTCCCGCGTCCACCCTGTGCCACTTCTAAGACAACCGCAGGAGCAGCGCTGGGCTGGTCGGATTGCATCTGGCTGGGGGACCGACAGCCAAACTTTTCCCAGAAGTGAGTGCCTCTCAGCATGTTGATAGGATAGCAACAACAACAACAAAAAAAACAATAAAAAAATACACGATAGCAAAAAAAAAAAAAAAAAAATACACGGTGCCCAGTTAAATATGAATTTCTGACACACAGCAACTACTTTTTTGGCAGAAGTGTATCCCATGTGGTTTTGGGGACATAGTTAAAAATTATTAGAGCTTATTTTTCTGAAATTCAGATTCAACTGGGGGTACTGCGTTTTTATTTGGTACATTTGGCAACTATGAGTATATCAAATGATCCAGTTAAATGAGAGTTCTATGAAAATGTTACCAATAAGTACAAGCATCCAACCGACCTAGCTACACTCACGTGCCTCCTCGCTGGCTAAGGCACAGCGGGCATCTGATTAACGACCACAGATCACAGCTGACCCAGTGCCTGGCAGGAGAGAGAGGTAGTGCCCCCAAAGGACATCACAATGTTACTCAAAAAAAAAAAAAAAAAAAAGATAAAATGAGAAAAACTACACAGTCAAAAGTTAACAAGGTTACTATAGTTATTTAGTTACTAAATTACCCTTTATAAAGCTAACATGGTTACTAAATGGCCAGGCAGTGGCTCATGCCTGTCATCCTAGCTCTCTGGGAGGCCGAGGCGGGAGGATCGCTCGAGGTCAGGAGTTCAAAACCAGCCTGAGCAAGAGCGAGACCCCCGTCTCTACTATAAATAGAAAGAAATTAATTGGCCAACTAATATATATATATAGAAAAAATTAGCCGGGCATGGTGGCGCATGCCTGTAGTCCCAGTTACTCGGGAGGCTGAGGTAGGAGGATCCCTTGAGCCCAGGAGGTTGAGGTTGCTGTGAGCTAGGCTGATGCCACAGTACTCATTCTAGCCTGGGCAACAAAGCGAGACTCTGTCTCAAAAAAAAAAAAAAAAAAAACCATAGTTACTAAATACCTTTTTATAAGGTTGTGGGGTGGGTGAAGTGAAAAATTTCAGAACAGGGAAGGTAAAGATAAAGAGAAATCTCTCCTCTAACACGATTTTCCCAAAGCCACTTTCATAAAAAGCAAAGGGTGACTCAGGGGATTTTTGCCCTTCCCCGGGCCTGGTCCCTTCGCAGCAACCTCCACCCCAACCTCCGCACCAACCTCCGCACCTCGGTTCTGCGGGCTTTCTCCTGCGTGCAGAGACCCTGCTCAGCCCCTCAGAAGGCAAGTGTGGCACCCAGCCAAGGAAGTCCCCTACCATTTAAGTTAACGGTGACGGTGAGGTGGCCCGGCCCTTCAGATGAAAAAGGAAGCAAATAGCCTCATTCGAAAACATTTTTATACCCAAAAGATCCAATGACACTCTACAAAAAAGACACCTGCACTCGAATGTTTATAGCAGCACAATTCATAATCGCAAGGCTGTGGAAACAGCCCAAGTGCCCATCAATACATGAGTGGATTAATAAAATGTGGTATAGGTATACCATGGAGTACTATTCAGCTCTAAGAAACAATGGTGACATAGCACGTCTTATATTTTCCTGGTTAGAGCTGGAACCCATACTATTAAGTGAAGTTTCCCAAGAATGGAAAAACAAGCACCACATGTACTCACCAGCAAATTGGTATTAACTGAGCAATACCTAAGTGGTCACATAGGTACTACAGTAATAAGGTATTGGGCAGGTGGCAGGGGGGAGGGGGGCGGGTATATACATGCATAATGAGTGAGATGTGCACCCTCTAGGGGATGGTCATGCTGGAGACTCAGACTTGTCGGGGGAGGGGGGAAACGGGCATTTATTGAAACCTTAAAATCTGTACCCCCATAATATGCCGAAATAAAAAGAATATGGTAGCAAAAAAAAAAAAAACATTTTTAATAAAAAAAAATTTTCATCTAAAACCTTCACAAGAGGATTGCCGCCAAATGATGCAATCGTTTTAAGGCAATAATAGGCATGCTTCTGAAAGTCGGTGCTGATCACCAGGTGTATTAAAAATGGCCTTGGGGAAATCTCTGCGCAAATATTTCTTTTTTAGTCTGATTTCAAAGACTGCTTAAAAGGAAAGAGGGAGGGTGTGTGCAGTAGTAAAGCAGCAGTCATTTGCACCTGGGCAGGGCCGCGTTTCAGCCCAGATCTGGAGGGTTTGTGCGCAGATGGGAGAGCCCGTGTGTGTGCAGCGGCGGACGCTGCGGGGCCGGGGGAGGACGTGGCGGAGGGACAAGGTGCCTCTACCAAGGTCACAGGGAAACACAGGTGCGCCGGAGAGCACGGCTCCCGCCGATTATGATCTCCCGGCCTCCCTTCTCTGCGGAGAGGATGGAGCTACGAGCTCCGGGAGGGAGGCCCCTCCTGGCTCCAGGGTCAAATCCTCTGCAGCTGCCAAGGAGCTGATAAGGCCACGGCCAAGCTTACCGAGCACCTGCTGCATGCACAGGACTGTCGCAGCACGGGGGAGGCTGAAGACGGGCAGCCCTGGTCCTGCCAGCAAGCGCGAGCCTAGCTCACAGGCGGGACTGGCTCGTGTGCACGGTGGTGACTTCATACTCTCTTTATGGAGAGATGACATCTGTCAGGAAGAGAGGGACCTTCCTCTGAGCCTCCAAGCGTAAGACAGATTTAGACGGAAATGTGGGACACTGCAGAATGTTTCAGAATGTCTTGTAGTCTACCTGACTTCTTTCTGCAGCAGAAAACTAGAGAACCCTTGTCTTTCTCCCAAGAAATGCAAACCAGGCTTCAGGCTGGTCACAGGATGTTTGCCGAAAACCAGACACTTGAGTTCTCCTCCAACAAGTTCAGAGGCGGTTTGGGCTTTAGTGTGTTCCCGTTCTGTTTGTGTTTCACTGGTTTCTCACCCCACCCAGTCCTTTATTCTACTCCTTTTCTTCTTTTCTTTCCCACGGAAGAAAAACTCACGATTAGAGCAGGAGACAAGGAGAGCAGAGAAGCTCCCAGCTTCCCACCCAGTTTGCTGAACTCTTAGGGCAGCAACAGAGCCTGAGCTGCGAGGACAGTCACACTGACCAGGACAGGCCCGTCGGCTGGGCACGACACCCCATCAGCTCAATGCTTAGGGGACAAAGAATTAGGCAGAGGTTGGCCGATGGCCACTGCCAGAGGGACCCCCATCACTGCCTACCACAAGATGGCTGCATAGCAGCCTGGACGGTCCAGAACAGTTGCCATTCAAAATGTGTTGATCTGCCGGGCGCGGTGGCTCACGCCTGTAATCCTAGCACTTTGGGAGGCCCAGGCGGGCAGATTACTCGAGGTCAGGAGTTCAAAACCAGCCTGAGCAAGAGCGAGACCCCGTCTCTACTATAAATAAAAAGAAATTAATTGGCCAACTAATATAGATATATAGAAAAAATTAGCCGGGCATGGTGGTGCACGCCTGTAGTCCCAGCTACTCAGGAGGCTGAGGCAGGAGGATCGCTTGAGCCCAGGAGTTTGAGGTTGCTGCGAGCTAGGCTGATGCCACGGCACTCACTCTAGCCTGGGCAACAAAGCGAGACTCTGTCTCAAAAAAATAAAATAAAATAAAATAAAATAAAATGTGTGGATCCCATAAGTCTGCAGTTCCCCAGGTGCTGGAACAGTACTGGCCCATGCCCTGTTAGGGACCGGGCTGCACGGCAGGAGGTGCAGAGGGCAAGCCAGCGGAGCTTCATCTGCATGTACAGCCCCCCCCCATGGCTTGCATCACCACCCGAGCTCCGCCTCCTGCCAGATCAGCGGTGCCATTAGTTGCAGGAAAATCAAGCTCAGGGCTCCCACTGATGCTGCATTATGGTGAGCTGTATAATTATTTCATTATATATTACAATGTAATGATAATAGAAATAAAGTGCAAATAAACGTAATGCACTTGAATCAATTCCAAAACCATCTGCTCCCACACCTAGTCCACGGAAAAATTGGCTTCCATGAAACCGGTCCCTGGAGCCAAAAGTCGTCCAAATGGGCTGGGGAATTATAACATTTCAGTGTCCAGACTACAGTTTCAAAAATGTCCCCTCACGTTTGGAATTGGTGCAAAAACCTTTCACCATCCCAAATCTACCCGGCAGGGTTTTAGAAGCTAGGACCATTGCTGCCAGAGGCTGATTGGAGTTTTTGGTCTTCACAGTCCCCACACACAGCCTCCCAGCTACCTGCTGTCCCCGCCCCCGGTGCACCTGCCCCCCCAGTTAGCATCTGGCCGGCACACACCAAAGCGACATGACTCAGGAGGATGTTAGGATAATTGCATCCTTGCAAAATACCAGTGTCTTGAGACAAAGGGACGAAATCCTAATAAGGAATTAGGGGGTGTCAGCAAAGTGCAACAGAATATGGGAGGAAGGAAAGTGCGGGGCCGTGAGTAGCCAAGCCTGGCGCTGCCCAGAAGTGGCTGCACGCACCTCTGATGGGAGAGCCACATGGCACAGCAATAAGCACCTTGGTGTCCTGGCCCAAAGCCACTCGGCACTGGCTGGAAGTCTGAAGGTGGCCTCTGTGTTTTTGCGCTTCTGCACCAGGTGTTACATGGACCCTGTGCCCCAGCAAGCCCACTTCCCTGTGCTCACTGCCCTTCCCTCTGCTCCCTGGTGACAACTGTCTCCCTTCTGTTCCCTCCAGCACCCCCCGCAAGGACCTGAGGGCTGCCTCCCTGTTCTCACGGCTCCATTCCATCCTCCCAGCTTTCTTACTGCTTATCCCTTGCCTTTTGCTGTGACACTTCCTTGGGCAGGTCTCCTTGTCTCCATCCTCACCTTTTGCAAGCCCTGGGGCTCACCTTCCCCACGGAGAATCCCTGCAGGGAGGCAGGGAGGGGGCCAGCCAAGAGAGAAACCAAGCTTGAAAAATCTGGTCTCTTTGTTCTTCTTGCATCCTGCAGAAATGGGTAAACACCTCCCCCCCTTTTCTACTCATCTAAAAAAAAAAGAGGATGCATGGCGGTCTTTGGAGGGAGCCTCTGTAGAAGGCTGTCTTACCCTCAAAACTTTTTCTCTATCTTCTCTTCCTGCGGCCTGAAATTAGACATTAATTCCTTTGAATTTTTTCTGCTAAAAAACACAAAGAAGCCTGGGAAAGGTAACGGCAGTTGTGTTCCAGAGCGAATGCACTTATTCCGAGAGAGTATTTTGATAGGGAGAGAAAGAATGTGAGCGTTCCTGGGAATGAGGGACTTGGGAACGGTTAAAAGGAGCCTCAAAGAAAGGAGAAACAACTTCGGAATGGAAAGTTTCCACCGGGAGGGGGCCCAAGCCAAACTTTCCTTCTCTCCGGGCTTTGCACAAGCCAAGCAGGCCAGAGCCAGGTCTCAAATCAGCCACAGGGGGTAAAGGGTTGGGGAATTTTGGAGCAAGTTCAGGCATTGAATACAAAGGCTTCCTTTAGTCTAGGAACTGTGTAGACACCAAGGATCCAAAGGAAGGGAAGACCTAACTCCTGCCCTCCAGGAGCTCACAGTGTAGTTGGGAAAAGCACAAGGAAACCAACCCTGCGCGGTTGGAAAGTGACCGGCGTGTTCTGGCCACACAGAGGAGGGGCCCAGCGGGGACACAGAGGAGGGGCCCAGCGGCAGCCCCCTGATGCCGCCTGGGAAGGGGAGGATAGACACACGGGCTGGCTATTAAGAGATGAATTTGAAATTGCCTACAAGAGCTGGGCATGGCGGCTCACACCTGTAATCCCAGTGCTTTGGGAGGCCAAGGTGGGAGGATTGCTTTAGGCCAAGAGTTTGAGACCAGCCTGTCTCTATGAAAATTTTTTTAAAAATTAGCCGGGCGTGGTGGCGCATGCCTGTAGTCCCACCTACTTGGGAGGCTGAGGCAGGAGGATCGCTTGAGCCCAGGAGGTCAAGCTTGCATTGAGCTATGGTTGTGCACTGCACTTTAGCCTGGGCGACAGAGCAAGACCCTATCTCTACAAAAAAAAAAAAAAACAAGAAGAAGAAGTAGCCTAGCAGGAAGGGAAAGGACGCCTAGCGGAGAGAGAGCACACGCAAAGGTCCGTGCACATTCTGTGCGGCTTGCGTGCAGGGCGTGCGCGTGCTCAAGGTGCCGTGAAGGGAGGCGAGGCGAGGACACGTGGCCCTCCTGGGCTGTGGAGGCAGGCGGGTGAAGGAAGAGAGGGGAATGAGAGTAGGAGTGGGGTGGGGGGCGGTTCGGGGGTGAGGGTCATAGATTCGCGGCGAAGGGCTGACCCGACCCTGGGGCAGAGAGAGAGATTGGGGAGACCCGGGACCAATGTCGGGGCTGAGGCAAGGCAAGAGGATGATGATGGTGATGATGCCCGGATTCCGGCGGGGCCGCTGGTGATCCACTAACCGTCCACCGAGGGAGGGAGCGCGCAGAGGGGCTGTCCCACGGGGAGGGCTTAGGCTTGAAAGCTTGGATGGAAGTAGAGTCTTGTCTGGCAATCTTTGCACTTGAAAATCCCTCAAATCGCCCATAAAGAACAGCAGGGATCGCATGCCTTCGGCTGACTCGGAACAAGTTTCAAGTCCTCGACGTAGGTGACGTGCAGACCCCACACCCCAGAATCACTCCCGGCAGGGAGAGCTGCTCACCGCGGGAGAAACTCAAGGAACCGGCGCCCCAGGACTCGGAGGGCAGGCCCCCGGCCCCCTCACCCCCGGCTCGCAGCCACGGGGGGAATGTCTGGCAGAAACAGACTCCAAGTACCACGTGAGACAGTGACTGTCAACCTCGGCCGCAGGCAGGGAGCTCTGCAAAATACAGATGCCTGATTAGGCGCTCCGGAGAACCGCCCGGGCACGTGGACTATCAAAATCTCCTGAGTGATTCTAACGTGCAAAGTTGAGAACCACTGATTTAAATTGTTCTCGCTTCTTCTGCACCTTGCAGAAGTCATTTGAATTCCTATGAGTCACAGGGGCAAACACTGCATTCGGTTTTGGACTTACAGTGACCCTGTCCCCTCGGCTAAGGGTCCCTCCGGCCGTGCGAATGTTTATCCAGCAGCCCCGGGTCCCGATTGCTGGGTGCAGTCGCTGGGGTGGGGAAGAGGCCCTTCCAGACAGCAGTCCCAGACAGCTTGGCTCTGAAACACAAACAAACAGAAAATAGTCACTCTGCTTCCAACCTGCTGAGCTCCGGGGAGGGGCTGGGGTGGGGATCGGGGGAGATTTCAAACAAGGGCAACATTTACTAGGCTTTTCTGACCGGCGCTAGAATAGTTATTACTGCAAATAGCCGTTTTGGCTGCTACGAGTCTGTAATTTCAACCTCTGAAGTAACATGTTCTCAGAGCTTCTGGTAGCTCATTGTGTTGATGCAACGGGGAAAATCAGGGATAGGACTTCGGGCCAGTTCTCACCCCCAGGCCCTAGAGATTATCGGGCTCTTCGAAAAAATCAGGCTCCGAGATTGTGACGAGGAGGATCCTTTAGTCCGAGTCAGGGCTTCGATCTTCCCTTTTCTTGCCGTATCTGTAACCTGCACACCTTCTGCCGGGGAGGTCCTTGTTTCTGCAGGCATCTTCTCCTCTGGAGCATCTTAGAACTCGGATCACGGGGCATCCTGGCCCTTCCGAGGCAATGGGGACAGAGCCAGCTCGTGCAGGGCCCACAGGGCGGCCCAGGACCAGAGCAGAAGAGCCGCATAGGTGCAGGGCGGAAGCTCCCAGGCATGGCCGAGAGCGCCCCAGGGCCGCTCCATTCTGCCCTGACCGCTGGGACCTTGGTAAGGCCTCCCCATGAGGTCCCTGGGGGATGAAGAGACACACGCCAGTCCCAGCCTTTCGGACATTCAGATCCAATCGGTGTGACTCAAGCCTGGAACGGAGAAGGTGCGACATGCCAGATGACCACCTGAACCCTTAGGGGACATCCCAGCATGGCCCTGACTTCCTGGGGCTGCTGCTGTAACCCGTCACGAAGGCAGCTCTTTTGTGGAAGCCCCAGCCCATCGACCCATCCAGGACCGGCACACAGCAGACTGGCCTTGTTTGGGTCACCCCCACCCCTGCTCACGACACACAACTCAGGGACATGCGCCCTCGGATCCCAAGATCAGGGACAGAGATTCTCATTCTTGCCTTTTGGGTTCCCCAGATCTCCAAAGGGCTTCGGTGGGTGGCTGTGAAATTCTCAAAACAAAAGCAATTTCAATTCATTTTCACTTAAAAAGAAATTAATGCAAAATCAAAGGACGCTTTGTGGGGGCCGGGAGGAAGGAGAAATGTCACAAAATCGACAAATGTGATATAATTGATTCGTTTGTCAACACCCACCACCTGCCGGGCACTGTGCAATGAGGGAGACAGGGCCCCTGGCCTCAGCAGGGCGCTGGTTTGGCTTAAGGGGCAGATGTTTGCACTCGTGCGTTTGACGGCCGCCACAGGGGCGACAGGGCAGCCCCCCTGGGTACCAAACACGGCCCGAGGGTGTCAGGAAAAGGTTTGGGGAAATCGGGAACAATTCATCAGCACCTAAGAACAAAAAAGATATAGGGGGAGATGGTTCCGGCAAAGCCACGGGGCTGTGTGAGAAGGCGTCACCTTGAGGAATCGACCTCCAAAGGCGGGGACCCCAACCCGCACGCCCGCGGAGGCTCTGCCCGCTCGGGGAGGGGTCCCTTTCCTGGCATCATCCGCTGCGCTTTCTTCTCCACTGCACACGGGCTCTGCGCGCACGCGCGTGGCAGGCACAGACCCAGGCATGTGGCCTTGGGAGTCACCTACGTCATCCCGGGCGGGAGCTAAAAATAACTCGCCCATCTGCTGCCCGCCGTCCTACCTGCCCAGACGGAGTTAGCCAGGCGGGCCCTGCCGGGAGCGGGGCTGGCAGGGAAGGGCGTTGGCAGCGCTGCGGGCTCGCCGGCTGTCCTCTCCTCGCCAGCCAGCGTGTCAGGAGGCGAGACGTGGCCCTGGCTCGGGGGACCCGCAGGAGGGCGGGGGAGCCGGCGCCGGCCGATAGACCCTGCGCCAGCGGCTTCACGTCGCCACTGTCATCTCCAGCTCAAGGGGAAACCGAGGCTCTCTCACCTGCACACGGCGGGCAGGGGGGCGTCAAATGCTGCACCTGGCCAACAAACCCGCGGCCACACCTGCCGTCCCTCGCCCTCCCGCCACGGCTGTCCCACCCCCACCCCCCGCCAAACCAAGGGCTCAGCTGCGTCCCTTCCCCACCCTCCCGTGGCTGCTGGATTTGGGGGCCTCTTTCCAGCACAACCCCCCAGCAGGGAGTTGTCAGCAACGGCACGCGCAGGCCTGTGTCACAGCAGGTGTTCCCAAGCTTTCTGAACGATCTTCATTAAAAAAAAAAAATTATAGGCCCAACTTAAAACCCACATCCATACTCTGGAACATGCACGGTGGCCCCTCTGTGACCAGCCGTATGACCCTAGAGACAAAAGGATGACCGTGGATGTTACGGCACTCTCTGGAAAGTCATAATGTTAGGTATGGCTCATAGCACGAGTGTGGCCATGTGGCGTCCTCAGCCGGGCTGATCGCAGCGCTGACGTTCAGGAAAGCTCTCTGCCGGGCACGCAGGCTAGAGCTGCCGCGTGCAGTCGCTCGAGCTATGCAGTAATATCCTAAATTTAACACCACTTTACCTGGCGCATCGTTCTCTAACGTGCACAGAGATGCCATATGGGCAAACAGAAGCCCCACTAATAAATAGACAGCAGAGACAGAGGCCAGGCCGGGCACGGCGGCTCACGCCTGTCATCCCAGCACTCTGGGAGGCCGAGGCGGGAGGATCGCTAGAGGTTAGGAGTTCGAAACCAGCCTGAGCAAGAGCAAGACCCGTCTCTACTATAAATAGAAACAAATTAATTGGCCAATTAATATATATGGAAAAAATTAGCCGGGCATGGTGGCGCATGCCTGTAGTCCCAGCTACTCGGGAGGCTGAGGCAGGAGGATCGCTTGAGCCCGGGAGTTGGAGGTTGCTGTGAGCTAGGCTGACGCCACGGCACTCACTCTAGCCTGGGCAACAAAGCGAGACTCTGTCTCAAAAATATATATATATATATATATGTATATATGTATATATGGCTTCTATACGTGTGGGTCCCTGAGCAGGCAGCCAGCGTGTGCTCCCTTCCCGACCTCGGACACCTGGTTCCCTGCTCCGTCTCCCGCCCACCTGTTCTCTCCCAGGCTCTTCCGACCTTCGTCCTCCAAGGCTCCTGCCCCATGCAGGAAACATGGCCTTTTCTCCCCACTTCTCCAGAATCTTCCATCCCAGAGATGCCATGGCGCCCCTGCTGTTTAGAAGTCATCCCTCTCAAGCCGTGGCTTCCTTCTCACCCTCCTCCTCTGTCTCCCCCTAGCTCTTAAGCAAGAGCTTAAGCATCGGAGTTGGGCTTCACGTTCTTCCTAAGCCTCAGTTTCCTTTTCTGTAAAACGGGCGTGATAACACCTAACTGAAAAAGTTACTAGAAAGGACTAACTTGGTGCAAAGCGCCTTTTTCTTCTATGACCTCCTACTGGCATTGGCTTTTGGTTTTTTTGTTTTCTTCTCCACGAGTGAAGAAACGAGAACGATTCAGTGACTTGCCTAAAGCCACACGCAGTCGGTAAACGGCAGAGCCAGGATTCAAAGCCCCGGCCTGGCCTGTCTCCGCCGCCCTTGCCTTTTGTCCCCCCGCAAAGCTGCCCCACACCTGACCTCAGACACCCTGCCTCGGAAGCCACCGCGCCCCAGGCCAGGGGTGACGCCCTCCCGCCTCCACCCTCCATAACGCAAGGGGTGGTCGCTGGCCTGCTGTGCGAGCTGCTGCTCTAATGTCGCCAGCTGTCACCCGTGCCCTAGAAGGGGGCGGCCGCGGGGTCCTTGAGAGCAACCGCCCTGTCTCCCCTGGGACCTACGTCCTCAGCTCAGTGGGTCTGTGCTCAGTGCCCAGGTACAGCCCTGCCCGTCGATGCACGCGGAAAAGGCGTCCGCTGCCGCCGGGACAGGGACCCGGCAACGGATTGCGGTAGGCGCGCTTCTCACCCGCCGCCAGCCCCCTCGGCTCACTGTGGGGTCCTGCCTGTGTGACACACGTCACCCGCCGGCAGCCCCCTCGGCTCACTGTGGGGTCCTGCCTGTGTGACACACGTCACCCACCGGCAGCCCCCTCAGCTCACTGTGGGGTCCTGCCCGTGTGACACATGTCACCCACCGCCAGCCCCCTCGGCTCACTGTGGGGTCCTGCCCGTGTGACACACGTCACCCACCGGCAGCCCCCTCGGCTCACTGTGGGGTCCTGCCCGTGTGACACACGTCACCCACCGGCAGCCACAGCCTCCGAGAACCACCTGAGCCCCAGATCCCACTCACATCGGACCTCCCAAGGGCACCCCCCCCAGCCCGAGGGAGCCCGAGGGAGGAGCCACAGCCTCGTAACATCTGTGTGAACTTTGGGTGTCCAGCTTCACCCCCGAGTGGTAGGTTTGACAGAAACGATCTTTAAAAGGAATTTACAGTGAAGACAATGATTTCCCTGCAATGGACATTGATCTCAATGATGCCAACCACCAAGGCATCTTCTCTCCGGGGTAGCTCTTGGTCGCATTGCTTGTTCTCCAATCAGTTGCTTTCCAAGCCATTGGCTGATTTTTTTTTTTTTCCTTTCAAGCCCACAACAAAGGCTCAAGCATTTTGTTCAAACCTGAAATGTATTTTTTCTTGTGATGAAAGTGATACGTTGGCCGGGCGCAGTGGCTCAGGCCTCTGTAATCCTAGCACTCTGGGAGGCTGAGGCAGGAGAATCTTTTGAGCTCAGGAGTTTGAGGCCAGCCTAAGCAAGAGTGAGACCCCCGTCCCTACTAAAAAAAAAAGAAATAGGGAGAAATTAGCTGGACAACTAAAAATATATAGAGAAAAAATTAGCCCGGCATGGTGGCGCATGCCTGTAGTCCCAGCTACTCGGGAGGCTGAGGCAGAAGGATCGCTTGAGCCCAGGAGTTGGAGGTTGCTGTGAGCTAGGCTGACACCATGGCACTCTAGCCCAGGCAACAGAGTGAGACTCTGTCTCAAAAAAAAATAAAAAACTAATACATTGTTAAAAATCCATATAATACAGAAATATAGTAAACAGCAGAACATCTACTCATAATCCTTTTCCCAAAAGTTGCCACTACAATAGGTTGGTTTATAGCCTTCCTGAGTTTTAATGCACATAGAAATGCAGAAATAATTTATATGAACTTGATCATTCAAATATGCTGTCCTGAAACCTGCTATTTTTTTTTTTTTTTTGACATTCTATCACAGGATACTATCAATGGCCACACATATAAAAGTGACCCATAATTTTATTTTATTTTATTTTTTTTCTTTTTTTCTTTTTTTTTTTTTCTTTTCTGAAATGGGACACAGGCAGACCCATAATTTTAAATAACTGCTTAACATTCCATTGAATAAATAAACCCCCATTTAAAAAAATCAATACCATGTTAATGGGTATTCAAAACTGTTTTCATGCCTTTGCTATTCTAAACAAGACAAAAATGGACATTTTTGTCTGATTATTTTCTTAAGATAAATTCCCAGAAGTGGAGAGGCTGGGCCAAAGGAGCTGCATATTTTACATTTTGATGTCTACTTCTATGCCACCTTCTAGAAAGGGGCCATTGTGAAGGTTTCTTTCCTAAGCATCACGAGGGCTCAGGGAGTGGCAAAGGGCCCCACTTGGCTCCAGGCAGGTCCCGCTGGGAAGCAGAGCCGGGAACAGCACATCTCTTCCCGCCTCCTTGTGCTTTGCTGTAAGCAAAAGCCAGGCAAATCCTTGAATTAGGACAGTTTTTTAAATTCCAAGTGTTTTCCCTTTTAATCTCTAATAACTTCTTTGCTCATAGAGTCCAAAAATTTCCTGGTAATTTCCAAATTTAGATGGTATTCATGATGTCTGAAGCTTATTAAAAAATAGTTGGGGCCGGGCTCGGTGGCTCACACCTGTAATCCTAGCACTCTGGGAGGCTGAGGCGGGCAGATTGCTCCAGGTCAGGAGTTCAAAACCAGCCTGAGCAAGAGCAAGACCCCGTCTCTACTAAAAATAGAAAGAAATTAATTGGCCAACTAATATATATAGACAAAATTAGCCAGGCATGGTGGCGCATGCCTGTAGTCCCAGCTACTTGGGAGGCTGAGGCAGGAGGATCGCTTGAGCCCAGGAGTTTGAGGTTGCTGTGAGCTAGGCTGATGCCACGGCACTCACTCTAACCTGGACAACAGAGTGAGACTCTGTTTCAAAAAATAAAAAATAAATAAAATAAAATAAAAGCACTTGTTTAAAAATAAATAAATAAAAATAAAAAATAGTTGGAAGAAAGCAGTATGTCGTACACACAGAGATACTACCCACGTGAGAATGACTTGACAGAACTAGTTAGAGCAAAAGGAATAACTCTCCAAGATCCCAAAGGCTCACTTAATTCTTATTATCTCCTCGTCCAATAAAGCACATACCATGTTTTCCTGCTTTATGTCCTTGTAGTTAATACTGAAAAGCTGCAGGCACCGTGCTAAGTGCTTTATGGGGGATATTTTAGGTAATCTTTACAACAATCCTATGCGGTAGATACCCTTTCTTTCCGTCTTACATATGGATAAAATAAAGCTCAGAAAGGTTAAGTGACTTACCCCAAACCACACAGCTGTTCGAAGTTGAGCCAGCATTGGAAACCATGTCACCCTAACACCAGCACGTCTGTGCTCAACCTCTGCCCTGCAGTGCCTGGCACCCCCCCACCACCACTCTTTCCAGCTCCCAACAAGCCAAATCCTTCAAGATGCAGCTCGAAACCCATTTCTCTGACTACTCCCCACCTTCAAACAACTGGAAGTTCTCTTCCATCATTCTGAATCTCATTCTCTGAGTTTAAAAGAGCTTGTTGCCATCGCTACCCTGTGCCACCACTTTTTTCAGTTTAATTCGTTCTGTTGGCTGGCCTTTCTCCGGCACCTTCCTTGGGACAGGCCCCGCCAGGTGAAGAAGCCCACAGCCCCAGTCCTCAAGAGGATAAGGCTGGTTGGATCCCCCAACGAGACGGCGAGCTGGTTGGAGCCAGGGCACTGACGAGTGCCTCTCTGCGCCGTCCACAGCTCGGGGAGCCCAGGCGACCTGCGGCAAAGACGTCCGGGCTCATTGGCGCCTTGGCTGGTCCCTCCAAAGCAGACTTTGCCTTTGCGCATGACCTGCCCAGTCTGCAAATTCACCCCTTCCTGCTCTGGGGCATTCTCTTCTCACCTGGAGGCTGCACTGGCCAGGGAATTCATCTCTGTGTGCCCACGTCCGAGCGGCTGGGGGATGAGCAGGGTCCACCTTGGAGTGAAGAAGGCAGGAAAGAGATGTCCGCGGAGGCCCAGGTCACCGGAACAGCACCACCTGCACGCAGTGCCGCCCCTCCAGCCCCAAAGGGACAGGGCTGGGGCGGAGGTTAGCAGAAAACCAAACTCTGCATCTATTTCCCCATCCTCCCTTCAGCCTCTGCCTGCAGCGGGCACACGCACGCACACACACACATGCACATGCGTGCACACACACACACACACACTCCTGTGCTCTCCTGTCGTGCAACCCCACAGGAGAACACAGGGGAGAGGAAAAGCAAGGGAAGCTACTTTTTACGGCGGGAACTGGCGTAGGTGGTCCCTAATCCCTTGGGTGCAATTTGAGAGCATCAGGCGGGACTAGCTCCTCTGCCACCTGTCACCAGGGCCTGAAAATTCTCATCCAGAGTTGTTCCTGTGTTGGCCCAAAAGTGCCCCTTCGAGACGTACATATCGGGCAGCCGGGGCCGGGCTTGTGGCACTCAGAAGGGGCCTGATCTTGGCTTACTGCTCTGTCTCCATCTTGAGATTCTTAATTATTTAACGAGGAACCCTGCGTGTTCATTCTGCACCGGGCCCAGATCTTGATGGGGAGAGGCGGGCAGGGCTGGCAGGGGCTGGCAGTGTCCCAGGAGCCAGCACTGGCTCCGCTGGCCGGCCCCACTCGGGGCCATGGAGCACAGGAGGCCCCCGCCTGCAGCAGCGCAGGAACTGCCCCGGGCCAGCCAGGCCGCACTGCTCTTGCCCCGCCTGCACAGGTCACCAAAGCCAGGGCAGCACAGAGCTGAGGGTGTCCGGGTCTCACGGTGTCCCCGGCCGCCCAGCTCTGAGGTGCACAGGAGGGCGGCCACGCTGTCGCACTCTGTCCAGCCCAGGCCTGGGCTCTGCCTCCAGCCGCACGGCCTCCCACCGCTGCCAGCGCCGCGACGGGGTGACGCTACAGAAGCTGCCACTCTTTGCTGGGTGCCTCCAGCCACGGGACACTGGGACCAGTGGCCCCCGGCCCACCAGGGCTGAGCCCACGCCAAAGGGGGCACATGAGAGACCAGAGCATTCGCTCCCCACCCGTTCCCAGCAGAAGCCTTGCTGCCTCCTCTGGGACACCAGCACTTCGCTCATGGTGGCCATGAAGCAAGGCCTTCCTTAGGGCGAGGGACTCAGTCCCTTCTGCAGCCCAGAGCCAAGCCCAGGGCCAGCACAAAGTAAACCTGGGAAGGAGGGAGGGAGGGAGGGAGGGAAAGAAGGAGGGAGGGAGAGAAAGAGGAAAGGAGGGAGGGAGAGAAAGAGGAAAGGAGGGAGGGAGAGAAGGAGGAAGGGAGGGAAGGAGGAAGGAAGGGAGGGAGGGAAAGAGGAAGGGAGGGAGGGAGAGAGGGAGAGAAGGAGGGAGGGAGGGAGGGAGGGAGGGAGAGAAAGAGGAAGGGAGGGAGAGAAGGAGGAAGGGAGGGAGGGAGAGAAGGAGGGAGGGAGAGAAGGAGGAAGGAAGGGAGGGAGGGAGAGAAGGAGAGAGGGAGAGGAGGAAGGAAGGGAGGGAGGGAGGGAAAGAGGGAGGGAGAGAAGGAGGGAGGGAGGGAGGGAGGGAGAGAAGGAGAGAGGGAGAGGAGGAAGGAAGGGAGGGAGGGAGGGAAAGAGGGAGGGAGAGAAGGAGGGAGGGAGGGAGGGAGGGAGGGAGGGAGGGAGGGAGGGAGGGAGAGAAAGAGGAAGGGAGGGAGGGAGGGAAGAAGGGAGGGAGGGAGGGAAGGAAGAAGGGAGGGAGGGAGGGAGGGAAGGAGGGAAGGAAGGAATGGAGGGAGGAAGAAAGGGAGAGGGCAGGAAGGAGGGATTACCCAGGCATGTCTATTCAGAATGGACCTAGGAGACACTCATGTCTTGCAATCTCCTCCAAAACAGGCTGTCAGATTCTACCAATATTATTTCATTCCTTAAAGGCCTTTTGGGCTTAAGAAGCACTAATAAAATTCAAATATCCCCGGAAATGGCAATTCTGCAAGCCTTCTTCCAGGGAGATAAGGAGCAGGTGCTTGGAGACAGTGAAGGCGGCAGGGGCCGGGCAGAGGGCGTGATGGCAGAGGTGGCAAACCAGCGGCCAGAGTGAGGAGCGGCCCTGGGTGTCGCTGAGGCTGCTCCGTGGCTGCTCCCAGTGGCTTCCCAGGGTCGTGGCGGCTTGCTGAGTCCTGCGCCTCCCAGGCTCCTTCCTGCCCCGGCTCCCTGCCGTGCTGGGCAGTCAAAGAGCGGGTCCCCTGGGCCAGCCACAGCACGCGGAGGGTGGGACTGCTGCAAAGTGTCAGGGCCTGGCCCTCCAGGCCCTGCCCGGGCCCTCTGAGCACCCCGACACCCGGTGCAGGCGCAGGGCCGGGCGGCGGGAGGTGGGGCTTGCAGACCCTCGCTGCAGACCCCGGCCGCTTGCTCCGCAGAATGCGGCCCCGTCCAGAGGGCCTGCTGGAGGGAGGATCAGGCATCACAGGGGGTCCCCATCACGTGGTTGTCATTACCAGTCGTTTCCATCATGATTCGGGACTCACTGCAGAGTCCGGCTGCAGCTGCCTGGGAGCAGCAGGTGGGAGTCAGGCCCCACCTACGTTCCTCTGAGAACCCACGGCGTGTGGACGCATCACATGCCGAGGCCTCTGAACCTGCCTGCAAGTGACAGGGAGGGAGAGTCCCAGCCCCAGCAGGGCGTGACTGTGGGCTGGTGGCCAGGGAAGGCTCCTGAGGGAGGCAGCGCCCAGCTCGGTGGGGGCAGAGCCGATTGAACCCAGGAGGAGCAGAGAGGCCCACCAGAGCACCCGCTTCCCCCTAACCACCTGCCCCTGCGCCCCTGCCTGGTACCCCCTAATGGCCCAGAAGTCTCCCCGGATTGGCCCCCAAAGCAGCAAAAAGCACTTTCCTGGGAATTTCCGGGTCCAGAGTGGTCTTCATGGCCCCAGAACGCCCCGGTGGGCCCGGCATGAGGGAACAAGCCCCATCCCTCCTCACCTGCTGCTGCCGCCACAGGGTGACCCCAGGGTCCGTCACGCCCCTCCTCCTGCCTCAGCCTGAAGGGGAGGGTCACCTCCTCCTGGCACTGTGTCCCACAAGGGCCCCAGCACGGGGAGCATCCGCCCAAGGAAGCCCCTTAGATCCTCCCATGAGGGACGCTCAGCTCCAGGCCGGAGGGACACGGCCCTCGAAGCCGGGACGTGCCGCAGGGAGCGGGCAGCCGGGGCCGCACCGGCCGCGAGCCCCAGGCCGCTCCCGCACCCACGGTCATTCGTTCCCTCGCCTGGACGTCGTCTCCTGAGCAGGGCCGTGCGCGAAGGCCAGGTGCTGTGCAGGGCCGGAGCACACATTGGCAAGAGCCACACTGTCCTCGTTGAGCTCCCAGCCAGGTGGCATGCCGGGTGGGAGGCGCAGGGGGAGGCTGGAGTCTCCGTCCTTGCCCCCAGGGAGCTCGTGGTCTCGAAGGCCGGGACAGGGTCCGTCTCCATGGACACGGACACATGGCAGCCAGCCAGGGGGGTGGGGTGGGGCTGAGGCCTGCAGACTGGAGTCCGCCGGAGAGAGGGCAGGAGGGAGGGCAAGCCTGGAGACTGGGGAAGCACCACCAGCAAAGGCCTGGAAGGAGACCTAGAACCTTCCGGAACATTGGTAGACCGACAGCAGCAATGCTCCTGGGGCCGGGGCTTAGACGGGAAAGGGGAGACCACCAAGGAGCTTTAGGCGGAGGCTGTGAATGGTCAGATTCCCATGTTAAAAAATGACTGGCCAGGGGCCGGGCGCGGTGGCTCCCACCTGTAATCCTAGCACTCTGGGAGGCCGAGGCGGGCGGATTGCTCGAGGTCAGAAGTTCAAAACCAGCCTGAGCAAGAGCGAGACCCCGTCTCTACTATAAATAGAAAGAAATTAATTGGCCAACTAATATATACAGAAAAAATTAGCCGGGCATGGTGGCGCATGCCTGTAGTCCCAGCTACTCGGGAGGCTGAGGCAGCAGGATCGCTTGAGTCCAGGAGTCTGAGGTTGCTGTGAGCTAGGCTGACGCCACGGCACTCACTCTAGCCTGGGCAACAAAGCGAGACTCTGTCTCAAAAAAAAAAAAAGAACAGAGGACAGGGCCGGGGGAGGCTGATGTGGAGGCAGAGAGGGGAGGCCGCCCTGGCGGGGAGGGCAAGCTGGGCAGCCGCAGCCACCAGCGCAGGGCAGGGCCCTGCTGAAGCCCCTCCCAGCGCCTCTCATCACTTCACATGGGGAAACCATGGGCTCTAGCTGGCTCCGCAGGTGGGGGCGGGACCGAGAGGCTCAAAGAGGAAGGAAGGGGAGAGGGGAGGCACTCCCAATGAAATGGAGATTTGTTTTTATTAAAAAAAAAAAAAAAAAAAAGGAGAGGCTGGAGCAGGAGAACAGGGTCCTAAGTCTTCATTTCGGAGGCAGGCCCCGTAGTGGCTGGCGATTTTTCTTCTCGAAGGTGAAGTGCTTGCAGTCCCTGCTCCAAGAACTTGAACCCCAGGTCCTATTTCTGGTAGACTCTGGCTCTTGCTGAATGGGAGAAGCTGGAATCTTTTCCACACACGGGCCCAGCCCAAGCTGCGCTCTTGGCTCTGCCTCCTTGGCCCGACTCTGGCTGTGGGGAGCAGAGGGGCCCGAGCGACTGGCGGGTGGATCGGAGAAGGCACAGGGGAAGCGGCCGGCGGGATGACGGCTCTGCCCAGGAGCCCCGGGTGGGCGAGGACCGGCAGGCAGTGCGGGTCAGGCAGCGGGTCCCCTGCCTTGGAGCCGAGCGTCCTCAGCCCTGGGGAGCGGGCCCCTGTCTGGCTCCAGGGTCAGAGGGGAGGAGGGGTCCCAATGATGGAGCAGGTTTCCAAGACCTGTCAGCCGGAAGGCAGGCCACCAATGGGAAAACAAGCCTGTCTCCGGCCACCGCCACCACCCGGTGGCACACGGGGAGTTGCCCGGTGGTCTCCCAGATATCGTCCCCACATTCCACCTCACAACAGCCAGGGGAGGAAGACCAGGCTGATGGGATTAGCCAGGAGAACGCCGGCGCTCCATGCTGCTTCCACCTCTCTCTGCCCCAGAGTAGCCGCGGTGTCTACAAAGTGTCAAACGGGACGTCCTGGTCTCTATTTTCAGAAGATGCTCAAGGAAATCTCTTCCTCAATCTAAAAACCTCTCCACCCAATGGGCAGGAAGGCCACAAGGTCAGAGCAGCCTGTTGCTCACACCCCACCCCCCTTCCCCCTCACTAAGCACCAAGAATAACTTCCTGCTGGGGATGAGGGTGGGTAAAAAAAGATTTAATTACAGTTTCTGTTTCTGAGCTGGCTCCCCACCCCCGGAGCGCCACACGGCGCCCTGCCTGGGCGCGGTGTCAACCAGCGGGCACTGGCCGGGGGACCCAAGCCGCGGGCCGGGCGCCACCTGGAGAGAGCCCTGGGCTGCAGGGTGGGCTGCAGGGCCGGGCCCCCTCCCTCGAGCTCACGCACGCCCTGAGCCGGCTCTGGTAGCCCCAGAAAGTTCAGCGTTGAGCTGCCTCCTTCGGAATCCTAAGGCAGGGTGGACAACGCTTCTAAATCTTTGGAAGAGAAAGGAATCTGCCCCCAGCTGTCTCCAGGCCAGCACTGTCCCCACCTCCAGTTTCCACGTCTCACTCTCTGCCCCCAGCACGCCTGGCTGCCCTGTGGCCGCTGGCCAGGGACGCACACACGGCCCTCCAGCCCGGTGCTCGGCGGCATCGGACGGGCCTTGGCGTGTGGCCCGCCCTCCTTGAGGCCGGGCCGGGCACTCGGCTTCTCTGGGCCCCCAGCCTCACCCCCCACCACCCCACCTTCCAATGTGCACCGAGCAGACCCTCCGCGCTCCGGCAGACCCTCTCAAACCCCAACAAGCAGGTGCCGAGGGGCTTCTGCCCACAGGACCCCTCAGACGAGGCCCCTTCGAGTCGGGCCATGAGACCGTCCTGCAAACCGGCTCCGCGCCGGGCGAGGGGCATCCGCGGGGCTGTGGGGAAGCCGGGGTCCGTTAAGTGCCTTTGCTGTCCAAGAACTCAAGTGAGAAACCCCTCCAGGAGGAAGGAGGGTGACCCAGAGGAAGAAGAGAACAAAAGCTTGCAGACAGGGTCCGCCGGTGCCAAGAACACCTCGGAGGCAGGAGCACGGAAGGAAACCGCCCCATAGCTCTGTCCGCTGGCGCGGAGAGACGCCCCGGCTCGGGGCTGTCGCCGTTGCAAGCGTCTCCGCTACCTGGAAGCCGTTCCTCGCCAAGCGCGCAATCACCCCATTCCTCTCTCGGAGGAATCTGCCCCCAAATCCATAGGCTGCCTCCGCCGGCTGGCGGGGCAGGACGCCGGCTCGCCCGACCTCGCCCACCCGGGTGAGGCAAGGATGCACTTCCTGGAGGAGGGAAGGCCCGGATGTCCCTCCTCTCCTGCGGGCTGCACCCCTCCCGCCCCACCGCCCCACCCTGCCCCTGCCCGCCCCAGCCTCATAAAGAATCAGGGCAAGGGGAGCGGGGTGGAAGTAGGGGTTCCCATCGCAATCCGTGTGTGGGGAGAGTCACACAAGCACAGGACATGCTGCTGCACCCAAGAAAAGGGAAACCCAGCCTTATAGCATGCCTTCTGCAGGCCAGACACGCGCTACGTCCTGCATTTGACATTTACGCCGATCCACTGAGGTCGGTCTCTCACAGAGGAGGAAACCGTCCAAGGTCGCAGCGGCAAGAGCGGGCCCTGAACCCACGTCCCACCAGCCGAAGGCAAGAACGCGGGCAAACCATTAAGACCCTGCGCTTTGGGGCCGCCTGTCTCTGCACGGGCAGTAGCAACAGAGCCTCCCTACCCACCTCCTGGGCCGGAGGGGAGGGAAGCCGAGCATGAATGCCAGTCTAAGCGCTAAGTGTCAGCCCAGTATGCAAATGGGAACGGGCCGGGAGCTCCGAATGGGGGGGACAACGCTGTACTACATCTGTGCACCCCCAGCACCCACGCCAGTGCCTGGGGTGGAAGGAAGCGGTGCCCACCCATGTCCCATGGAAAACAGAGGAGGGGCCTTCCGAGGTCCACCTGGCCCAGGGCTCGGGGCTGGGAGGGGTGGCGGGGAGCAAAGCATCATGGGGCAGACCTGCCTGACCCTTGCGCACACAGTTTTGGGGCCGGGGAGCAGCTACGGGGACCTCCGAACCTGGCCCATTAGACCCGCCAAGCCTGTGGCAGCCCCATCTGAGCAGACCTGTGACCCTCTCGCGAGAGGTCAGAGTGGGACTGTGCCCAAAGCGCACCTCCCTTTAAAGGGAGAGCGGCCCCCGGGTGCTGGTAGTGGGGCAGGGCCACCTGCAAGACACCCCGCGCCTCCTGACAAAAGGGCGGGCAGGTCCCTGGCGCCCGGGTTTGGCTGATGTAAGAATAAAAAGGACGAAGTACCCCAGGCAGGCGTTAGTTAGTCCAGGGCAGGGACAGAGACGGAGATAAAACAGAGACACCCCCCCCCCAGACGCAGATGAGCCGGGTGTCTCCTGCCTTCTGTCCTGACAAGGGTCGCCGTCACCTCCTAGGGAAGCGTCCCCGACCAGGCCCAGAGAGCTTCCAATCCCAGGGCCCCTCGTCTGTACCTGTTTGCGGCACTAGCTGCATTCCACCTTTTGTTGCGGGCATGTGCGTTCCTCTCTCCTCTTCCTCTGAACGAAGGGCAGGGCTGGAGACTGATTATTCTTATGTCCCTCCTGGCAGCAGCCACAGTGTCTAGGGCCTGGCAAGTGCTCAACAGATACACGATGAAGACATGCAGGCAGGGGCCGGGCGCGGTGGCTCACGCCTGTCATCCCAGCACTCTGGGAGGCCGAGGCGGGCGGATTGCTAGAAGTCAGGAGTTCGAAACCAGCCTGAGCAAGAGCGAGACCCCGTCTCTACTATAAATAGAAAGAAATTGACCAACTAATATATATATATATACAAAAAATTAGCCGGGCATGGTGGCGCATGCCTGTAGTCCCAGCTACTCGGGAGGCTGAGGCAGGAGGATCGCTTGAGCCCAGGAGTCTGAGGTTGCTGTGAGCTAGGCTGACGCCACGGCACTCACTCTAGCCTGGGCAACAAAATGAGACTCTGTCTCAAAAAAAAAATAAAAGAAAAAAGAAAATAAAAGAAATGCAGGCAGGTACAGGCAAGGAAGGGAGAAGGTGACAGAGGAAGGTCAGGACGGCCCTGGGGGTTGCCAGGACGTGTGAACCAACCGCCCCACCCCCACCTGTTCCCAGCCTCCCCCAGGTGGGTCCCAGACACCCCCAGGGGGCCAGGGCGGGTGGCAGCCTGCCTGCAGGGAGCAGCCTGTCCCTGGGCCGCCCTCCGTACCCTGCGGGCAGGAAGCGGTCCTGCCAAGTGGTCCTGCCGAACGCATCTGCAGAACCACAGTCGGGCCTCACTCTCTCGAGCGATTTGTGTGTCAAAAACACGCCAAGGCTGTAAATCAGGTGGCAGGAAGCTCCGTCTCCTGTTTTCCTGCTCAGCCAGACGGAGACAGAATGTACTGCCACCGGCTCCCAAATCTGGAAAACCAGGCCTGATTTAAGACAAGATCTTTAACAGGCATTAACATGGGGCAGCGCTGGTGAGTGGGGGGGGGGGTCCGTGGCTCTCTGTCCCCTGTCCTGAAGGACAGAGAAGAAGCCCCCTCCTCCCAGCGGGGAGGGGGTTGGCAGGTGGGGACCCGAGAGCCGGTGCTAGCACGCCCTGGGGGTCAATGACAGTGGCTTACAGCTCCTGCCCAGGAAGCTGGGAGGCTCCGGAGGGGAATTTTCCACTGTCCACTGCCCGTTAGATCCAGCTCACGCTGGTGCTGCAGCCTTGAGTGTTTACGATGGCACGGGAAGGTGGGGAGCCCTCAGGAAGGCCCCCACCCAACACCCAGCTAGAGGGATCCCTGGGTCTGGCTGGGCGGCCCGCATAGGGACGCTGGCGTGGCGCAGGGCCCTGGCTGTGGGGAGGTTGGGGACAAGCCAACGTGCGTGCGGCCTCCGTCCCTCTGTTGCTCCCGGTCTCAGGACGCCCAGCAAGCGATGCCCGCGTGGGCGAGGGCTGCCTCCCGCCGCCCTGCTCCCTCCTCCCCGGATCCACCGCCCGCAGCCCAGCCGCTCATGCCCCTGGGTTCCGTTTCCATTCCAGGCTGTGGATCCGGTCGGGGGAGCAGGTAGGAAACCATGATTCTGGGGGTTAAATGAAGAAATATATTTAGTGCTCGCAGAAAGCCAAATATTGGGTTAGCAGCCAGGAATGGAGAGGGAAAAAACCCAAAGCAAACAGCAGAGGAAAGAAATTCCTACCGAACAAGGTCCCCATTCATTCGTCCAGCCCCAGGTGCAGGGGCCTGCAGGGGAGAGACCGCGGACCCCAAACGTGGCAGCAGCACCCTGCAGCCCACCGGGCGGGCCCCCAAGCCCTCTGGGAGACCGGCGGGGGTGGGGAGGGAGAACAAAGTGAACCCATCCTGGTTTGATTCCGAATAAGTGCCTTAACCTCTCTGGGCCTCATCTGTGGAATGTGAGGCCGGGTTATGATTTCACAGGCCACAGCATCCTATTAACCTGTTTCTGCCCAAAATAAGCAGCGGTGAGTGTGAGCAGGGCTGCCACAGCGGCGCCCATCGGTCCCTAAAGCGTTTGGGGTGAGGCCTGAGGGAGAGAAAGAGACACACTTCAGCTCCTTCCCACTCGCAGGTTCTGTGCCCCGGCCCTCTGCGGGGGACGTTTCCAGGGCCTGCGCTGCCCCCTCCTCGGGGGAAGGTTCCAGGGCCTGCGCTGCCCCCTCTGAGGGGGAAGGTTCCAGGGCCTGCGCTGCCCCCTCTGAGGGGGAAGGTTCCAGGGCCTGCGCTGCCCCCTCTGGAAGCCCCAGGCTGAAGTGACGTGCTTCAGGAACCTGCTCACAGCCTGGCCCACGAGGACTGGACACCCAGCCTGGCTACCGGTTCGGCGAGGGGGAATGCAGGGGCAGGTGGGGGGGAGGGGAGGGGCAGGTGGGGGGAGAGAGGAGGGGCAGGTGGGGGGAGAGCGGAGGGGCAGGTGGGGGAAGGGGACGGGCAGGTGGGGGGAGAGGGGAGGGGCAGGTGGGGGGGAGAGGAGGGGCGGGTGGGGGGAGAGCAGAGGGGCAGGTGGGGGGAGCAGAGGGGCAGGTGGGGGGAGCAGAGGGGCGGGTGGGGGGAGAGCAGAGGAGCAGGTGGGGGTAGCAGAGGGGCAGGTGGGGGAAGGGGAGGGGCAGGTGGGGGGAGAGGGGAGGGGCAGGTGGGGGGAGAGGAGGGGCAGGTGGGGGAGAGCGGAGGAGCAGGTGGGGGGAGAGGAGGGGTAGGTGGGGGAGAGTGGAGGAGCAGGTGGGGAGAGAGGAGGGGCAGGTGGGGGGAGCGGAGGGGCAGGTGGGGGAGAGCGGAGGAGCAGGTGGGGGGAGAGGAGGGGCAGGTGGGGGGAGCGGAGGGGCAGGTGGGGGAGAGTGGAGGAGCAGGTGGGGGGAGAGGAGGGGCAGGTGGGGGGAGAGGAGGGGCAGGTGGGGGGAGAGGAGGGGCAGGTGGGGGGAGCGGAGGGGCAGGTGGGGGAGAGCGGAGGAGCAGGTGGGGGAGAGGAGGGGCAGGTGGGGGAGAGGAGGGGCAGGTGGGGGAGAGCGGAGGAGCAGGTGGGGGGGCAGCGGAGGGGCAGGTGGGGGGGAGAGCGGAGGAGCAGGTGGGGGGGAGCAGGGGGGCAGGTGGGGAGAGCGGAGGGGCAGGTGAGGAAACATCGCAGACCTCCCGACACTTTCTGCAGACCACAGAGAAGGCAGAGTGTGTCCTCCGAGTCCGAGCTGGCTCGTATCCAGCCCTGGAGTGGTCTGCCCCCCCGGGGAGGAGGCTGGGGTCAGCTGTCGCAGGGGCTGGGTCCCAGGAAATACGGGACCTTTAGGGGCAGAAGTTGCTAGTGAGAGCGTAAAGGGCGAGTTCCGACCGACCAGAGGAAAGGAAAGTGGGACTTCCTTTCCCCTAGGCCTGTCTCTGTTTCTCTGGGCCTCTGTTTATTTCTCCTGCACTGCCCTCCCCCTTCCCTCCCCCTACTTTCCGTAAAGGGGCCCAAGCTGGGTGGAACCTGGGCACCCCCACGCCCCCGGGCAGAAACCCCAACCTGAGCACTGGCGTTTCCTGTGTGCTGGCGAGGGCCCGCCACAGAGCCCAGGCTGAAGGAGGCCCTGTCTGCTGGTTCCCTCCCTGCCCATCCCCATCTCCCCCCTCCGGCCCCCTCCGGCCCCCTCCAGCGGGGACTCCACAAACTCGCCTCTGCAGCATGAGTCATGGGACCCGAGCCTTGGGGAGAGGGCGCGCAGGGCCGGCCACTGACCAAACTGGTGAGGAGAATGAGTCCCCACAAACCTGCTCCTTCCCTGCATCCCTCAGGCTCTGCGCATTGCACGCCTTCCGCCGGTTCTCCAGATACTAACAACCCTCCGTGACATCCACCCAATCAGTCACCTCCTACTTACCTCCCAAATTCGGCCCTGCGGTCCCGCCACGCCCACTGCCACTGCTGTCATCGTGGGCCCTTGCCCTGCCCCACCAAGATCCAGAACCGGGGCAGCCCTGTCTGTGGGGCTCTCCTCTCTCCCAGACCCCCTGGCTGGGCCTTTCTGAAAGGTACAGGTCCCAGGCCGTCTCACCTTGTCCACTACCTAGGGGACAGCGTCGGAACGTGTCAGCGTGCAGCCCATTGCTGCCATTTCCCCGGTCTCCCGTGGGAGCTGGTGACAGCCCCGTAAACAGGTCCTGCTGGGCTTCCAGTCAAGACGGAGTGGTGAGTTCTCTGATCCAGCCACAAAGCTGTGTGGCAAATAAAACATTTGAGTATGTCGCCCAGCATGCATAGCTGGGCTCGGAGACAAAGCGAGCGTCTGTGAACCAGGAGCGGAGCAGAGCGCGGCCCGCGAGCGCCAGCCCGGCTGTGGCGGAGGCGTTGCTGAGCTCTGGGTCCCAGGGTCTGTTAGAAGGGCCAGGAGTGTGGTTACCTGGGAAGGGCGGACTACGATGAGCTCCGGGAACCTTCTGGAGGCCAATAATGTTCTCTTTCTTGCTCCGGGTGTTTATTTCACAGGAGCATCTACCTTGTGACAGCTGGTCTGGGTGCCCACTCTTCTGTAGATACGTTTGTTATGCCTCAGCAGAAAAGCTCACTCGAAAAAATGTTTTTCTGGGACACAGGAGACCAGAAGAAGATGCTGGCTTCCAACTGCTGGGGACCAGGGAAGGGTGAGGTAAGGGGACTCGGAAATAGAGCACGGGAGGAACCGTGCCAAGCCACCACTTGCTCCACATCTGGACTGGCATTATTACTCTGGCAAAGGAGCAGGAGCCAGGAAACGGCACACAAGAGCTCGCTGCAGGACGGGGACTCGGGAAGCCGGGTGGAGGCAACCGCAGAACCATAAACTGCACTTCAGGGAAGAGGAGAAAAAAGACAAAAACAAAACAAATCGGGGCGTGGAGGAGGAGGACTGCTGTTTGAGATGGATCTGCAAATCCAAACTCCAAAACACATTTTAACAATGAAAAAAGTGTAATGCCAAAAAAAAGATGGCAGAATCAATAAACAACATGAATTCATTCCAGTTGACATCAATTGTATAAAGGAGGAGTAGCAAGATCTATCAGTTTTATAGAGTATAAGTTTTCAA
Source organism: Microcebus murinus (assembly GCF_040939455.1). Classification (NCBI taxonomy): domain Eukaryota; kingdom Metazoa; phylum Chordata; class Mammalia; order Primates; family Cheirogaleidae; genus Microcebus; species Microcebus murinus. Next base: position 3,994,846 of record NC_134127.1, read on the forward strand.
GCACATTTGTATTTATATTGCTCAAAGAAATCGAAAAGGCATAATAATATCTATTAAAAATGAGCAAGAAATACTGGACCAAAACAGGTAGAAATAGAACAAGAACAAGTGGGCATAAAAAAGAACCAATTGGGAAGAAAAAAAAAAAAAGAGGAAAAAGAAGAACTGGAAATCTTATGCACAAAAAATAGTCATTGAATTTTTTTAAGTCTCAATATTCAAGTTAAACTCTAGACTAAGTGTAGTTGAAGAGAAAAGATGATGATTTGGGATATAGTAAGGAAAAATTCATCCAAAATGCAGCACAGAGAAGCAAAGAAGGAAAAATACGAAAGACAAGTTAAGACAGGAAGAAGAGTAACACCCTCCAGCCTAAGAAAGAGCTAGAAGAAGAAAGTGAAGAAAATGGCCATATGTTTTATTTTTTTGTTGTTGTTTGTTTTTGTTTCTACCAGTAGTCTTACTACTCTCTTCTAAGCTGTTGTTTGTACCAGAGATTTGGAAGGCAGATTAGAGACTGAAGTCTTTTCTTCCTCCCACGGTTGCAACAGGTGTCTAGACTTGCTCAGACAGTTATGTAGAGTTGGCTGGACCCCACGCCCTGGCACACAACCCTAGGGCTGCAAGATAAGTGTGCTACCAGCAGAGATTTCCTCTCTCGTCCCCTGACATCTGGATGACAACCAGCAACTTCCTGACCCTCTGGGCCATAGATACAGTGGTGAATCTGAAAGTTAGGTGCAGCCCTGACTTTCTTTCCAATGTATTTGTTGGCACCAATTCCCTATATTAAATCCCTTTCTGTTTGAAATACCTGGAGTAGTTTCTGTGTTCCTGACTGATGAAGGTATAATGGCTGTATTCAAAGATATACGACTTTTCCCCATAAAATAGACTCCAAAAATAAAAAGTTATAAAACAGGAGAGAAAAGATCAGAAAAGTAGAGACTAAGGTCGGGAGGTCCAGCGTTCAAATAATAGGAGTTCTAGAAACAGAACTTAGAGGGAACTGAGAGAAGGAACTTAACAAAACAATAATTCAAGAAATGATCCCAGAGCCAAAGAACATAAGTTCTCAAATTGAAAGAGCCTACGTCGTGCACAGCACAAAGGATGAAACTAGACGCCCAGGCACATCGTGATGACATTTCAGAACATTAGGGACAAAGGTAAGATCCTATAATACAAGCTTCCCGTAAGAGGCAGTGCGGGGAGGAGAGGAGCAGTCTTATACACAGTATCAAGAACCAGAACACATTGAGACTTCTCAAAAGCAAATACAGAATCCAGAAAATAATGAAGCAATGTACTATGTAAGGATGGGGAAATAAAATATTTTTACATGTATAACACAAAGAATCATTTTTGTTTTTGTTTTTTGTTTTTTGAGACAAGAGTCTCACTCTGTTGCCCAGGCTAGAGTGCCGTGGCATCAGCCTAGCTCACAGCAACCTCCAACTCCTGGGCTCAAGCAATCCTCCTGCCTCAGCCTCCCGAGTAGCTGGGACTACAGGCATGTGCCACCACGCTCGGCTAATTTATTTTTTGTATGTATATATATATATTTTTTGTTTAGTTGGTCAATTAATTTCTTTCTATTTTTAGTAGAGACAGGGTCTTGTTCAGGCTGGTTTCGAACTCCTGACCTCGGGTAATCCACCTGCCTCGGCCTCCTAGAGTGCTAGGATTACAGGTGCGAGCCACCATGCCTGGCGTGAAGGAATTATTTTAAAATGTGTTTAGGTTTGATAATGGTACTATGGCTATTTTTCCATTTTAAAAGAATTCCTACTTTTGGGAGGGGGGAGGGGGGCGGGTATATACATACATAGTGAGTGAGATGTGCACCATCTGGGGGATGGTCATGATGGAGACTCAGACTTTTGGGGGGAGGGGGGGAAATGGGCATTTATTGAAACCTTAAAATCTGTACCCCCATAATATGCCAAAATAAAAAAAAATAATTAAAAAAAAAAAAAAAAAAAAAGAATTCCTACTTTTTAAGAAATTCTTATTTTTTAAGGATACAGATAACATGAAGCAATGTCTGGAACTTGCTTCAAATAACACAGAAGGGAGAGAAGTTAGCAGAGATAAATAACACAAAATTGGCCATGAGCTAGCAATCACTGAGGCTATGTAATGGATAGACAGAGGTTTATTATACTAGTCTGCCTACTTTTATATATGTTTAGATTTTTCCATTACTAAATGTTAAGAACATCCAAACTCATTCATGACTTTAAAAGGAAAAAGATACAGAAGCCAATGTCCTTAACCTGACAAAAGTCACCTATCAAGCTTAGAGTTAAAATCACCTCTGTAATGACACTTTAAAACATTGCCATTAAAGTCAAGAACTAGATGAAGATGCCTGTTGTCACTACTTCTCAACATTTTACTAGAGATGGTAGCCAATATGATACAAGAAGAAAAAAGAAAGAAGATAAGAATTGGGGAATGAGGGTAGAGAAAAAACTGTCTTTATTTATAAATAATAAGATAGTATATGCAAAATCAAAAAATTGATAAACTATTAAAACAAGGAAATCTAATTTAAAAACCCATTATAGTCACGGTAACAACAAAAATGATGTAGCGGCCAGGAATAAATAAATAAAACAATAAATAAATAAAAGATGTGCTTTCTGAAGAAAATTATAAAACATTATTAAAGAATCTGAAAAGAGACTCAAATAAATGGATAGATACATCATTTTTGTCTTTTTCAAAATTTGATCTTGAAAAGATATCAGTTATACCAAAATGAATATATTAATCCAATGCAATTTCAGTCAGATTTCCCAATGCTACAGCATGGAGGAAACTAGAGCCACGCTGTATGAAAGAAGCCACACACAAAAGTCCACACACTGTATGAGTCCATGTATGTACCCAGTCCAGAACAAAGAACAGATCAGGGGTTACCAGGTGCTGGGGGTGGGGGGAATGAGGAGTGACGGCTTAGTGGTTACAGAGTTTCTTTTTAGGTGATGAAAATGTGCTCAAGTTAGATAATGGTGACGGTTGCACAACATTAGGAATATACTAAAAGCCACTGAATTAATTGCACACTTTATTTTATTTTATTTTTTTATTTTTTTTTTTTTTGAGACAGAGTCTCACTTTTGTTGCCCTGGCTAGAGTGAGTGCCGTGGCGTCAGCCTAGCTCACAGCAACCTCAAACTCCTGGGCTCAAGCAATCCTACTGCCTCAGCCTCCCGAGTAGCTGGAACTACAGGCATGTGCCACCATGCCCGGCTAATTTTTTGTGTATATATTTTTAGTTGGTCAATTAATTTCTTTCTATTTTTAGTAGAGACGGGGTCTCGCTCAGGCTGGTTTCGAACTCCCGACCTCTAGCAATCCGCCCGCCTCGGCCTCCCAGAGTGCTAGGATTACAGGCGTGAGCCACCACGCCCGGCCTAATTGCACACTTTAAAATGGTTTAAGGCTGAGTACAGTGGCTCATGCCTGTAATCCCAGCACTCTGGGAAGCCGAGGGGGGCGGATCGCTCAAGGTCAGGAGCTTGAAACCAGCCTGAGCGAGAGCCCGTCTCCACCAAAAATAGAAAGAAATTGACCAACTAAAAATATATATAGAAAAAATGAGCCGGGCATGGTGGCGCATGCCTGTAGTCCCAGCTACTCGGGAGGCTGAGGCAGGAGGATCGCTTGAGCCCAGGAGTTTGAGGTTGCTGTGAGCGAGGCTGATGCCACGGCACTCACTCTAGCCTGGGCACCAGAGTGAGACTCTGTCTCAAAAAAAAAAAAAAAAAAAAAAGACAAAATGATTTAAACGGCGAATTAAATGTTACACAAAAATTACTTCAATTTTAGAAAAACGAATTCTATATTCAGTGAAAATATTCTTCAAGAATGAGAGTGAGGCCGGGCGCTGTGGCTCACGCCTGTAATCCTAGCTCTTGGGAGGCCGAGGCGGGTGGATTGCTCAAGGTCAGGAGTTCAAAACCAGCCTGAGCAAGAGCGAGACCCCGTCTCTACTATAAATAGAAAGAAATTAATTGGCCAACTGATATATATATAAAAAAATTAGCCGGGCATGGTGGCACATGCCTGTAGTCCCAGCTACTCGGGAGGCTGAGGCAGAAGGATCACTCGAGCCCAGGAGTTTGAGGTTGCTGTGAGCTAGGCTGACGCCACGGCACTCACTCTAGCCTGGAAAACAAAGCGAGACTCTGTCTCAAAAAAAAAAAAAAAAAAAAAAAAGAATGAGAGTGAGATCAAGCCATTCTCATAAGAAGGAAGGCTAAGAGGGTTTGGCATCAGTGGACCAGTTCTAGAATAATGCTAAAGAAAGTCCTTTAGACTGAAGGAAAAGCATATCCAAAGGAAATTTAGAACATCGAGAATGAAGAAAGAGAAACAAAAAAATGGTCAAAATCAAGTTAAACATAGGAGTATTCTTCTCTTAATTTCTTTAAAGTATATGTGTGTTGGGGCTCAGAAAACAATACAGCAACAGCGTGGAAGAGACCTCAGACTCAAGGCCTTCCTGATCTTGCCTCTCTGTCTGGCAAGTGGAGGAACTTCCTCTAGAATTTGCTTATCTAACTACAGAAACCTTTCCAAAAGAAACGGCAATTGTCTTGATATCTGTCCCTGGGAATCTCATCAAATAACCGGGGAAGGAGAGACTAGAAGTCCTCTCCACACTCAGGTAGACAGACCCTCATCTGGTCGTCTGGTCTGGGGCAGCTTCCAGAGATTACCTGGGAGACTTTATCTGCCCGATAAGGTGACCTTTGCTCACAGTGCAGTTCCGCCCCCTCACCTTCCTGTAACTTGCTGGTCCCATTTAAGAGAATCATTTACAAGATAATGCCTGCCAGGCCCATCCCTTTCCCCTAAAAATCATTTACAAACCCCTCAAATTGCCTACATTTTCCCATCTCCCTCCCCCCTACGAAAAGGGTATATGAGCCTCAGCTTTCTGGCCCTTCTTTGAGTTTCTCGTTGTATGTGACCCCCGTGTTCGTGCATGTTAATAAATTTATATGCCTTTTCCCCCTATTAATCTATTACGAGTCATTTCAGCAAAATTTTTGGAAGGGACGCTTTCTCTCTGTCCTTACATGTGACAGTTGAAAGCAAAAATTATAGTATGAGTCAAGGAGTTTTGGTGTGTGAGGTGACAGATGGCAGCCACAAGATGAAGGTGGGCGTAAAGGGCCCCCTGTGGCGGGAAGGTTTGAATTCCACAAGAAGTGGTGCCATATTCATTCTAGGCAGACTGAAATATTAAGTATGTATATCATAATCCCTAAAACAACCACTAAAAATGTTTAATTTTATAAAGAGATATAGTTAAAACTCAACAGATAAATTGAAATGGAATATGAAAAAATATTCAAGTAATCCAACAGACAGCAAGAAAGGGGAAAAGAGAAATAAAAAACAGAGGGAACAAACAAAAAACAAATACTGAAAAGGGAGCCCTAATTTCAAGGATATCAATACTTACATGAAATGAAATGGTCTAAATGACATAGATTATCAGGTTGGATTAAAAACAATGGAAAACAAGACCCAACTATTTGCTGTGTATAAGTTTACAATATATGTAGGTTTCATATCTCCAGGCTTAACTTGCTAAAAAAAAAAAAAAATACAGGTAAGCTAAAAGCAAAAGAACAGAAGAAAATATCCCATGCAAACACTAATCAAAAGAAAGTTAGAGTGGCTATATTAATATTAGACAAAAGAAACTCCAGAGCAAAGATAATTTCCAGGGATACCGAGCACTCATACATAATAACAAAAGAGGCAATTCACCAAGAAGACATAACAATTTTAGATGTCTATGCACCTAACAAAAGAGCTTCAAAGTACATGCAGCAAAAGCTGACAGAATTGAAAGGAGAATTTGGACAAATCCACAATTATAGTTGAAGATTTCAATGCTCCTCTGTCCATGATTGATAGAACAAGCCAAGAGACAATCTGCAAATACAAAGATCTGAACGATTCCAGCTACCAGCTGGATTCAGTTCATATTCACAGAACACTGCACCCAACGAGAACAGAATATATGTTCCCCTCAAATGCACATGGAACATTTGCTATGCCAGATTATAGTAAAGGTCATAAAACAAACCTTAATAAATTTAATACCCTTGAAATCATATAAACTATGTTCTCTAACCATAATAGAATTAAACCAGCAATCAATAAAAGAAAGAAAACTGGAAAACCTCCAAACACTTGGAAATTAAACAACATAATAATCCATGGGTCAAAGAGAAAGCCTCAAGGGAAATTAGAAAATACCTTGAACTGAATGAAAAATACAACATAAAATTTGTGGGATGCAGCTAAAGCAGTGCCTAGAGGTAAATATATACTATTAAGTGCTTATATTTGAAAAAGAAGAAAGTTTTTTTTTTTTTGAGACAGAGTCTCACTCTGTTGCCCCGGGGAGAGTGCTGTGGCGTCAGCCTAGCTCACAGCAACCTCAAACTCCTGGGCTCAAGCGATCCTCCTGCCTCAGCCTTCCTGGTAGCTGGAACTATAGGCATGTGTCACCATGTGGGCTAATTTTTTCTATATTTAGTTGTTTGGCTAATTTCTTTCTATTTTTAGTAGAGACAGGGTCTCGCTCTTGCTCAGGCTGGTCTCAAACTCCTGAGCTCAAGCAGTCTTCCCGCCTCGGCCTCCCAGAGTGCCAGGATTACAGGCATGAGCCACCTTGCACCCGGCCAGGAAGAAAAATTTTAAATCAATATTCTGAGCTTCTACAACAAGAAGCTAGAAAAAGAAAAGCAAATCAAAAATCAGAAGGAAAGAATAAAGATAAGGAAGAAACCAATGAAATTTAAAACAAAAACAATAAAGGACATTAATAAAACTAAAAGCTAATTCTTTGAAAATTTCAATAGAATTGAAGCCAGACTAACAAAAAAAGGGCAATGGGGTAAGGAAGGGCCACAAATTACTTACATCTGGAACAAAGAGAAGATATCACTCTAGATCCCACATTTAAAGAAAAATAAGGAAGTTCTACAAACTCTCCACACAAAGACAAATTTGATAACTCAGATAAAATGAATTCCTTGGAAGCCATAAAGCTTATCTAAGGGCTGGGCATGGTGGCTCACGCCTGTAATCCCAGCACTCTGGGAGGCCAAGGTGGGAGGATCACTTCAGGTCAGGAGTTCAAGACCAACCTGAACAAGACCCTTTCTCTACTAAAAATAAAAAAAATTAGCTAGATGTGGTGGTGGTTCCTGTAGTCCCAGCTACTTGGGAGGCTGAGGCAGGAGAATTGCTCAAGCCCAGGAGTTTGAGGCTGCTATGAGCTAGGCTAACGCCAGGGCACTCTAGTCCCGGCGTCACTCTAGCCCAGACTCTGTCTCAAAAAAAAAAAAAAAAAAAAGCTTACCTATGAAAAGATAGATAACCCAAATAGTCTCATATCTATTAAAGAAATTGAATTCATAGTTCAAATATTCTGATAGTTTCTTGGTATGATAGAACTGTTCTGCATTCTGATTGCTGTGATGATTTTACGAATCTATACATATGTGAAACTCAAAACTATACACCCTCCCTAAAAAACAGTTTTACTCTAATTTAAAAAAAAAAATCAATGAAGAAAAGGCCAAATGAATTAATAAGTGTACATAAATAAACAGGAAATTCCCAGAAGAGACAAACAAAAGCTGTAATGAAGTTCTACTTTCCCAGTAATCAGGAAATGCAATTAAAATATCATTTTATACCCAAAGACGGATAGTAGCAAGTGTTGGGCGGGTGTAGAGTAACAGGACTCTCACATACTGCTCGCAATAGTACAGCAGGGCAACGGCTTTGGAGTGGAATTTAATGCAGTGCAACTGAAAATGGGCCTGCCCTTCACCCCAGCAACGCCCCTTCTAAAACTTCTCCTAGGAGCACAAAATAGGACACTCAAAGGAGTTTATTGCGGCATTGTCTGTAATAGCAAAACATTTTTTTAAATTGATTTTTGTTTTTAATTTTTTTTTGAGACAGAGTCTCACTTTGTTGCCCAGGCTAGAGTGACTGCCATGGCGTCAGCCTAGCTCACAGCAACCTCAAACTCCTGGGCTCAAGCAATCCTCCTGCCTCAGCCTCCCGAGTAGCTGGGACTACAGGCATGCGCCACCATGCCTGGCTAATTTTTTCTTTATATATTAGTTAGCCAATTAATTTCTCTCTATTTATAGTAGAGACGGGGGTCTCACTCTTGCTCAGGCTGGTTTCGAACTCCTGACCTTGAGCAATCCGCCCGCCTCGGCCTCCCAGAGAGCTAGGATTACAGGCGTGAGCCACCGCGCCCGGCCAAAACATTTTTAAAAGCTAGAGAATTAAAACATGGTATATTACTCACAAAATGGAACACAACACAGTAGTATGTTAAATAATTCATACGCTATTTCATGATATGGTATTTTCAATAAATGAACTTAGACTGTGGGAAATTGACATAGATAAAAAATCTCAACAATAAAATGCTGAATGCAAAAGCATGCTGTCAAATGGCACTAGCTACATAAGTTTGAAAACATGCAAAATGATGTTGTATATTGTTGGTGGACATCCGTATATTGTTGGTGGACATCCGCAAATGCTTTAACAGTATAAAAACATGCCCGGGAAGCATAAACACAAACTCAGAATGGTTGTTATCCCAGGGTAGGATACATAGGGGGACTTCAATTGTATCTGTAATTAACTTCTTTTCTTTTTGTGAAAAAGCTAAGCAAACAAGGCAAAATAGTAGAATGTAATGGAGATAGATGGCGTGGATTCATGGAAACTCATTATGTTATCCTTTGTGTTTTTCTTAGAATCTTAAATATTTCACAATCAAAATAATCATTATGTCTGCACACAAAAATACATTGTAGGGACCAAGGAGGGACCAAGGGGAATGTTCCCCTTGGGTCTCTGAAGGTTTGCTGAAAAATCACTGACGTGAATGAGGCAGATGGATTAGTAGGAGAAGAGGCATGCAAATCTACTTAATGTGTATACACTGGAACCTTCTGAAGGAAGACCCAAAGATTCAGGGGAAATTGTCCATTTTTATGCTCGGGTTCAACAAAGTATAGGCAGCCGTGTAGAAACATGATTGGACAAAAGGCACGATCTGAGGCTGACAGACTGAGTGGGGAAGCCCAGCCAGGCCTGTCTATCCAGATTCTTCTTGGCCTGTCTGAGCACCATCTTTCCTTCTAGGTGTGGGGCAGGACCCTCTCTGGGATGGGGGTCTCATGACCCACAGTCAAACAAGGCAGGTCAGATAATTTCTTTATGGCCAGTGTTTATACAGAATAATTTTAGGTTTTATGGCTGGCTTTGGGGAAAGGGTTCTGGCTTTTATGACCCGCCTTGGGGAAGAGGGATTCTAGTTTCTATGGCCAGCCTCAGGGGAGAAGGGGGCTGAGAGACCAGAGGGTAGGAGAAGGTCAGAGAAAAACTTTCATTTCTGAGGCCCTCATTTTTGGGTCCTGTGCTCTGAGCCCCAATGTCTTAGTGACTAGGAGCCCTCACAAGACCCAGAGCTGGACTACACTAGCCGTGGAATGCGGGCAAGTGACTTAGCTTCTCTGAGCCTCGGTTTTTTTAATCTATAAAATCGAGATAACACGCTTTCCTTATAGTACTTTTGTGACGATAATATGAGTTAAAATGCAAGGTACTTAGTATAATAGCAAATACAAGTGTCAGGGTTTTGTTTGTTTGTTTGTTTGTTTTTTGAGACAGAGTCTCACTCTGTTGCCCAGGCTAGAGTGAGTGCCGTGGCGTCAGCCTAGCTCACAGCAACCTCAAACTCCCGGGCTCAAGCAATCCTCCTGCCTCAGCCTCCCGAGTAGCTGGGACTACAGGCATGCGCCGCCATGCCCAGCTAGTTTTTTCTATATATATTAGTTGGCCAATTAATTTCTTTCTATTTATAGTAGAGACGGGGTCTCGCTCTTGCTCAGGCTGGTTTTGAACTCCTTACTTAGAGCGATCTGCCCGCCTCGGCCTCCCAGAGTGCCAGGATTACAGGCGTGAGCCACTTCGCCCGGCCAAGTGTCAGGGTTTTAAAATTATCTTTATTCCCCAGCCTTTGAAACTCAGCTGTCATCTCCGAGGCCCTCCCCAACACGGTCCCCAAGTCTAAGTGGGGACTCCATTCCGACTTTGACCATGCATAAATGAGTAGCTTAGCTGTTTGCCACCTTCCTGACTGTACCGTTTTCTTACAGACCTCTGTATTTTGAAAGTCTGGCAACAGTAGCCCTAAGAGTTATTATGAACAAACGAATGGAGGAGTGAATATTCGCCTTTCCCTAGTAAACCCATCAGTGGTCTCTTTCCCCCTCCTCCGTCCTCTTCCCAAGAGCCCTGTGCTCTAACAGCCTGGCTTCAGGCCCTCTCTGTAGAGTCACAAAAGAAATGCCTAACAAAGAGTCATCATTCTGAACAAACACTCTTCTCGGGTAATAAAAGATACCCATCTGTAGAAGACACACTCAAAACAAAGGAAGGAGTCTCTAATGGTGGAATTTTCGACCCTAAGGCACACTCCCGTCCACCCACCCCTATCTGCTTGGAGAGGGACCATCTCAACAAGAGAGAAATATCTGGAAGACTATGTGGGAACCGAGCTCTCAGGGAAAAAGTTGTGAGGGTTCTCTTGAAAAGTTGTGCGTGAGCCACATTTTTGAAAACACAAATCATATTTTGAATGGGTAAAAGAATGTTTTTAATTTACTGGAGAGGCTGGCTTGTTAAATCCTATTGTGAATTCTTTCTTTAAGACCGAAGGAAGGAATTCTTTTGTTAAGTAAATATTCAGGCCCTCTCCTTGCCAAAGAGCTTTTGAAATCTTTGCTGTAATTATGCTGATGTTTTCTGTGTTTATATGTTAAATGCCTAGAGCTTAATTGTTAATGGGTAAATAAGAGAAGCCGGCAGGGCCTTGCCAAAAGAGTCCAGTAGCCGAGGCTGGGAGAACAATGGCTCTGCAGGGCTCCCCTGGGGATGAGAGGGGGCGGTGGGGGAAAGAGGGACTCTATTCTCTGCAGATGCTGCCTGGGGGAGAAGGCAAGGGAGAGAGAGACCTAGGGGGTGAGACCAAAGGTCCTAGTGGACCTGGGCCCGAACAAAAGTGTCCGGCAGAGAGCTCCAGCCTGTGCTTCTTTTGTCCTTGTTGCCAACAGGTCAGGAATTCCCATTGCTCTCAAGAAAACCAAGCAGACAACATGGCGCTGTTGGAATAACCGCCCGCCAGTGAGCCGAGAGCTGGGCTCACAGGCTAACTTCCCAAGGCAGGTGGCCGGGGCTGGAATTCCACCCCCACTGTGGGCTAACCCCTGACGCCTTAGGCGCTCCTTATTTGACCTCCTTCCTCCAGGTCCTCAGCAGCAAAATGGAGATAAGAGGACCATGGAGTACTCACTACTCAGCTCTAAGAAACAACAGTGACATAGCACATCTTGTATTTTCCTGGTTAGAGCTGGAACCCATACTACTACGTGAAGTTTCCCAAGAATGGAAAAACAAGCACCACATGTACTCACCAGCAAACGGGGATTAACTGAGCAGCACCTAAGCGGACACATGGGAACTACAGTAACTGGGTATTGGGCAGGGGGGAGGGGGGTATATACATACAGAATGAGTGACATGTGCACCATCTGGGGGATGGTCACGCTGGAAACTCAGACTTGTGGGGGGAGGGGGGAAAAGGGCATTATTTGAAACCTTAAAATTTGTACCCCCATAATATGCTGAAATAATTAAAAAAAAAAAAGAGTGCCTGCCTCAGAAGGAAGGGCTTTGAGAAATTAAATTAATTAATATGGTAGGAAAATGCTTAGAGCCATGGTCTGGCACGTGCTAAGTGCCAGGAGAGTTAAGTATTTAACTGAGAGTTAAATGAGCTTTGTGTCAGATTTCCATATATGAAATTTATCTGGAGCAGAGGCGCAGATAGCATCGCACCCCTGCGGACGGTTTGCGGGTTTGCAGCGAGTGGGCCGAACGTCCCTGACTGGTCCTCCTTCCCGGCAAGGCACATGTGAGTCCAGCGGTTCCGGGGTGGCTGCAGTACATCCTCCGGGAGACGGCACGCAGAGCACGGGCACGAGTGAGGAGCCTCCCTTATACGTCCACCACGGCGTGTTCAGATCAGCCCTGTCTTTAAGTGCCCAGAGGACGGAGGGCTTCTCCACTGCCGGGGATTCAGAGCTGGGGGCTCTGCCTGCCAGGGTATCCCCAAGATCATCTTAGCTCTTCCAGGAGAAGTAACCTTAAACCCCAAGTCAGCAGGTGGACGACGTGAGGAGCCTTTTCCAGTGTCGCAGTGAGGGGCGCGCTGGGGGCGCCCGCTGGGGGCGTGCGGACTCAGGCGGGAGACCTGGGCTCGGGTCTGCAAAGGTTGCCTCCGCATTCCGTCCTTCAGGTGCATAGAATGTGGTCCAGGGGCCGGGCGCGGTGGCTCACGCCTGCAATCCCAGCACTCTGGGAGGCTGAGGCGGGAGGATCACTCGAGGTCAGGAGTTCGAAACCAGCCTGAGCAAGAGCGAGACCCCATCTCTACTATAAATAGAAAGAAATTAATTGGCTAGCTAATATATATAGAAAAAATTAGCCAGGCATGGTGACACATGCCTGTAGTCCCAGCTACTCGGGAGGCTGAGGCAGGAGATCCCTTGAGCCCAGGAGTTTGAGGTTGCTGTGAGCTACGCTGACGCCATGGCACTCACTCTAGCCTGGGCAACAAAGCGAGACTCTGTCTCAAAAAAAAAGAATGTGGTCCAGGATAAGGTTCTCACACAAGGAGCAGGGAAATGCTCTCAAGCCTCTCTGGGCTAAAAGTTTTGGAGCCCAAATGGCATTTCAATCCCACGCTCTAAGCAGCCGGTCAGAGTGTCCAGGGTTCCAGGCTCCGGATGCGGCTCCTGTCTTGGCATCCATCCCCGGACCAGCACCCAGTGGGGAGCGCAGCCCTGGAGGGGACACCCATGCGGCAGGCCCCCCTCTCCTCTCCCCCGGGAGAATGCTCAGCTCAGGGCCGTCAGGGTCCAGGGCAGGGGTTCCCACAGTGCTTGCCTGTGACTCTTCAGTGCTGTGGCCAGGGGGGCCCTAGACCAGCCACGGGGTCTCAAGTGGGGACTCCCCTGCAGGGGTTTCCTCCCTCTAGGGCAGCTCCTCTGCCACCTCCTCCCTCTTGGAACTCTCGCTTCTGTCTGTACCTCACTTTGAATTTGTCAAGGCAGGGTCACATCCATTGTCTCACCTGAGCCCCGCAACCACACCTTCAGGGGAAAGAGAAAGGTGCTCTTGGGGCATGGGACAGCCAAAGGAGCAGAGGCTCAAATGGCCATGGCCACGCCCAGAGCCACAGGGCTGTTACCAGCTGAGAGGGACCAACGCCTCACATCACGCTCCACGGTGCCCCCTCTCGTTTCGCAGGGCTCCTGAGGCAGAGAGGAGAGACAGGCGCCCTATTCCCCATGCAGCACCAGGACCTGTCCCCTGTCTTCCTAGTGGGACAGGTCCTGCAGTAGCCACAGTTGGGCCAAGGCAGGGTGGTGACAACCACGCACAGGCCCCTGCACCCAGCAAGCCCCTCTTTCCTCTGCACACTGCCCCTCCTCCGTCCCTCTCTGGGCGGGTCCCTGCCTGAGCCAAGGCCCGTGGCCCCTTGTGCCCGGGGTGGGCGGCACCTTCTTCTCTGTTCCCAGAGATGGTCTTCCAGGAGCCCCAACACTTCCATCTCCCTGGGCTCCTAGCAAGAGAAAGAGCACCCTCAGAGATGCTGAAGACCACATTCTAGAAGGTGCTGGCACTTTGTATCATGCGACCAAGCCTCACTTCCCCTCATCTTGTGAAAGGGGCTGGCTTGAAAGTCACAGAGGTCGGAGACCCTCCGAAGAAGGCAGGCAGAGATGCCCGGGTCGGGGACGGGATGAGGCCCCGTGGGGAAGGGACTCCTCGCCGCCAAGCAGTTTGTCAGAAGCAAAGAACGAGGAGCGAGGCGCGAGGGCCTCAGATGGCCTGGCCGGGCCAGGAGGCTGGCCGCGGGGGGCTTAGGAGCGAAAGACAGAAGCCAGCCGCGCAGAGACCGAGGGAAGGAAGGGGCCGAACAGTGAGCAGAGAGACAAAGAACAGGCCGCTCCAAAGAGCCAAGAATGCAAATCGTTTGCAGACGCCGCAGAGTTGAGCGGGGCGGGCACATCTACACGTCACACTGAGTACAAGCGTGAGTGTGAGCGTCCCCGCTGAGTCACCCCGCGTGTGTGACAGCTGTGTCAGTGGTGAGTCACCGCGAGTGTGTCAGAGTCGGGCGGGAGCCGTGAGTGTTTCAGGGCACAGCGGGGGCCGCCCCAGCGAGTGACAGCGGGATGTGAGCGGGAGGGGGGGCCTCGTTTAAAGGGCACCATGCTCCGTTCACACTGTGCACCACGCGCCACGCTTGTGAACGCGTTCCGGGACGGCCATCTGTGCCCCTTCCTGCCGCTGAGACCTCCCCTCGGAGCGGCAGTGCTAAATGCCCCAGGCTCACCGGGCTGCCACAGAGTCAGAGATGGCCACAAGCTGGGAACCCTAAATGTCCTGCAGAGGGAGGGACCGCAGCAAACACCGTGGGCCCAGGGGCACAGAGCCAGCCCAGGGTCACAGGCCCAGGGGCGGCCCCGGGTGGCCCGGCCTCCCCGCCTGGGACTCGACCCACCAGCAGATATGCGATGACATCGTGTCTTTTAACTAAGACGCACCTAAGTCCTCCCACGGAATGAAACGCTGATGTCACACCCTAATGGCTGGAGTCGATGACTAACCCCAAAGGCAAAGCCAGGGCGTCTCTAGCCGGACGGCCATAGACCAAGAGCCATTTGACCTCTTTTCCTACAGCCTCACTGGAGCACTGCCCCCCGCCCCCCGCCCACACCCCGCAGGCTGGGGGGGGTCCCACGGAGACACCTGTTCTTGGGTCTCCAGGTGCGGGACGGGCCGGGCCCTTTGGCAGCCCGGCCGACTTGTGATTCTGAAGTTGCCATGAGACATCTGTGGCTGTCTACTGCAGGACTCCCAGTCTCCCTCCTGCCCCCTTCCTGATGGCCATGTCACAGCTCAGTTTCACCTGCCCCAGAAAAACGGAAAAATAAATCAATTAGGGATTTCAGCAGTTCTGAGAAAGGGTATAAGAGGTGAAGAGCCAGAGCCTATTAACCATTAAGATGAGGTCTAGGCCGGGCAAGGTGGCTCATGCCTGTAATCCTAGCACTCTGGGAGGCCGAGGAGGGCGGATTGCTCGAGGTCAGGAGTTCGAAACCAGCCTGGGCAAGAGCGAGACCCCGTCTCTACTATAAATAGAATGAAATTAATTGGCCAACTAAAAATATATAGAAAAAATGAGCCGGACATGGTGGCACATGCCTGTAGTCCCAGCTACTCGGGAGGCTGAGGCAGGAGGATCGCTTGAGCCCAGGAGTTCGAGGTTGCTGTGAGCTAGGCTGACGCCACGGCACTCACTCTAGCCTGGACAACAAAGCGAGACTCTGTCTCAAAAAAAAATTTTAAAGGGATAGCCAATTAGATACATACATTTGTATGTTTTTAAAAAGTAGGAAAATATATATATGTGTGGAAAATGTGTATATGTAGAAAAATGTGGGAAAATATGTACTATAGGGGGAAAAATGTGGAAGGACACACGCGAATCTAGTTATAACGTTCACTTCAGGGGGTGGGGTTGAAATGGGAAAGAAAAATTACTTTTTTGTATACCCAATATTGTTTGACTTGTAAGCATGAATTCTTACAGCCTTCATAAAGAAGAATAAAATGTGTTATAAAAATAAAGAGACCATGGGGGATGGACACCCTTGAAGCTCTTACTCGAGGGGGGAGGGGGGCGTGGGCAATATAAGTAACCTTAACACTCGTACCCCCATAATACGCTAAAATAAAAAAACAAATAAATAAATAAATAAAAAATAAAAATAAAAAAATAAAGAGACTAGGCCAAAATGGGCTTGCAGACGCTTCCTGGCCACACTCGTACTGGCACTTGTCCCCGTGTGGGACCCTTCACCCCTTATGAAATTGGGAGAGCAGGCAGCCATCACTCAAGAAATCATGACACATTGGGTCGCTACCGTAGCATCAGGGAACAAAGAAACAAGGACTAAGGCTGTCAGTGCTAAAGAAAAATACTGATTTGCATAAACATATGTGACATAAATGTATTCAATGACTTTGAGCTATCTCCCTCTAAACAGATAAAATCAATTAAACCTAGTGCAAATTTCTGGCAGCTGTGCTGGAGCTCCCCATTATTTGTTTATCCGGGGCATCGAAAACTGGAATACACCACAGAGCCTTAAGTCATACTCGGAATCAGGAGGAGGGAAGGGGAGGGCAGGGGGAGTTAGGCGCCCGTGCCAGGCGCTGGGCTGAGCACTGCAGGAACGTCACCCCCCTTGATCCTCACAATGACCCTGCAAGGTGGGAGGGAAGGGAACGCACACGCGTACACGCACCCAGGCACGCACTAGAAGCTACGGAACAAAGCAAGAGCTGCAGACCAGTAGCGGGAGAGCGCTAGGGCCCGGGGAAGCAGCACCCTGTGGCCCACGGGGACCCCAGGCAAGCCCACTCCTCATAACCAGGGCGGTAGCAACTCCAGGCTCCTCTGGACACTTAGCCAGGAGCCTGGCTAGCTCCACATCACCTGGGTTCGCTTCGTCTCCCCGCCAGGCCCTGAAGCTCTAGGAGGCGAGGCCTAAGCATAAAAAGTGCTGGTACTATTCGCCATTGTAAGTGACTAAAACCCAACTCAAACCAGCAAAACGCGGAGTGATTTGGCTCTCATCACTAAAAATGCCCATGACTAGATAGATGGCTTCCGGCTCACTGGGATCAGGGTTCAACTAATGTCAACCGGACTCATTCTGTCCCTTTGTTTGCTCTGTGCTGGCTCCATTTCTTAGGCAGCCTCTTTGGACAGGGCAGCAAAGATGGCCCCAGAATATTCCATGTTACTTGTGTTCCTTGCAACCAGCTATTCCAGTGGCAAGAAAGCACTTCTTTCCCAATAGTTTCAGCAAAAGTGCAGCGATGACTCTCATGGGCCCAGCTTGGGTCACATGCCCATTCCTGAATTAACCATCCTGGTGATCTAATTGGCCAGCCTGGGTCAGCCCTTCACAAGTCACATGGACTAGAAATGGGGAGTGGTTCCCCCGACAAAAAAAAAAAAAAAAAAATTGGAGGGATAAGGAATGCCCAGCAAGGAAGCCACAGGTGCCTGTCACAATGTCACATGGAAACTACCAACCAACTGGGAGGTGTGGGTCATTTATAACTGTCATTTCTTGGCAACCAGAAGGCCCTTGGAAATTGCTCAACCCAGTGATAGAAATTCTGAAGATTCTAAGAACCCTCTTCTTCCCTGGCCAAGGTTAAGAGTTCAGGGAAGATGCCCAGGAACCCTGTGAGAACCCTTGTCAGTCAACACTAGGACGGTCACTGGAACCAGGCCCTGCACGGGACGTGGGGAGGTCCAGTTGCCTAAAGCGCTGGACGGCAAAAGGTTCCTGATGAGAAGAGGGCTAGAAATGTCCTAGAAAGAGCTTTGGTCTAAAAGCCGGGTACGGAGGCTCCAGCTCAAGCTCTGCTTCTAACAAACTGTATGACCTCGAAAAAAATGCCATTTTTTAAGTTCTCAGGGATCAGAGCTCACATATGTAAAATAAAGAGGCCAGGGCAAAGCAAAATGCCACCTAAAGTTGTCTCCAGGTTCAAAATTCTGATTCTAGGTCCGAGTCACAAGTAGGAAAAAGTTTATGGGTAAATAAACTTTTACCCAGAAATAAATGAGTAAATACACAGATGAGAAAACAGCAGGATAAAACAAAAATACCACACTCACCAGCCAAATCTGTGACAACTTGAGCAATAAATGATAACAGGAATGGAATATGACACATGAATAAAATAGCAACCCATGAGTTCATACTGACATCCCTCCCTCCCTCCATCCATCCAACAGGCGGTGGCTCACGCCTATCATCCTAGCACTCTGGGAGGCCGAGGCGGGCGGATTGCTTGAGGTCAGGGGTTCGAAACCAGCCTGAGCAAAAGCGAGACCCCCGTCTCTACTATAAATGGAAAGAAATTAATTGGCCAACTAATATATATAGAAAAAATTAGCCAGGCATGGTGGCGCATGCCTGTAGTCCCAGCTACTCGGGAGCCTGAGGCAGGAGGATTGCTTGAGCCCAGGAGTGTGAGGTTGCTGTGAGCTAGGCTGACGCCACGGCACTCGCTCTAGCCTGGGCAACAAAGCGAGACTCTGTCTCAAAAAAAAAAAAAAAATGTCAACTAGGAACTAAACAAGGAATAATGAAGTTAGAAAACTATCGATGGGTATTTTGAACTAGTGGATGAAAGTTTGATGAGGAACAGGATAGTCACAAAGTCTCAAGATATCATCCCATAGATTGTCAATTATAACACAAAAGAGGAAAACAGTAACTTTATAGTAATGAAAGCTGGAGGCTGCCACCTTAACCGGCGATCGCAGCTAACGGCCCCAGCCCTGGAACCTGCCAACCTGGCGAGTCTCTGCTAAGCGCTGTGAGAAGGCCACGGCCGTCCCCCCTGCGTCCTGCTCAAATGCTCGACCTAACCCTGACCGTGAGAGCACATCAGGAAAACCCAACTGAAAGAAATTTTACTTATTCATTGGCCTGTACTCTTTTAAAACGTCAAGATATAATTTGAACTTCTTTACGAAAAGGGGAAAAAAAATGTGAAGGTCATGAAACACAAAGAAAGGCTAAGGATGTGTCCAATTTAAAAGAGACTGGAGGGACAATGACAATTAAATGCAATGTGTGATCTGGCTTGGGTCCTGAACTGGGAAAAACAAAATCGTTAGCAAGGACGTTACTGGGGATAATTGATGAGATGGAACGTGGGTGATGGCGGGAGCCTGAGTGCCAACCTGGCTGCAGCCGGAGGCGTGCGCAGTCCAGGGGAGCCAAGCCGCCAAGCCCCAGCTAAGGGCTCGCTCCTGAGCCCGAGAACGCTGGCAGCCAGCCCTCTTGACGGAGCTCGCGGATCTGCTTCCCACCCGGAGCATTCTGATTCATGCACCGGAGCAGTCTGCCAGCTAAGGCAGCAGGAACCTCGGAACGATTGCCCAGAGCCCCAGCAGTCCGCCACTCTTACCTGTCATAGCTGCTTCCCCTCCAGTTCCTTCCCTGCGTTTCCTGGGAGTCCGCCCTGGACAAGGACTAGTTACCTGGCGCCCCTCGGGAGCTCAGGCAGCAGGGCTGCAGTGTGAGTTCAGGTCCCATTGGTACCCAGAGGGAACCTTCAACACAAATACTTTCCGTAAAACCCCTCCTCCCCTACACACCCTTATATCATTTGTGACCTCCAACTCCTGGGCTCAAGTGATCCTTCTGCCTCAGCCTCCCAAGTATTTGGGACTACATGTGTGTGCCACCACACTCAGTTAATTTTTCTATTTTTTGTATTTTTTGTGGCATTGTTTGAAGTAGAAAAAAAAGGAATAGACCTCAATGTTCATTAACTGAGGAATGATTAAATAAATTATGGTGCAGCTATACTATGTAATATCATGCAGTTATCAAAAATATCAATGAATGGATCACAATAGATTGCCCTAGACCCAGTATTTTCATGACATATTCTTTTTTTTTTTTTTTTGAGACAGAATTTGGCTCTGTCACTGGGCTAAAGTGTAGTGGTGGCATCGTCACAGCTCACAGCAACCTCAAACTCCTGGGCTCAAGCGATCCTCCTGCCTCAGCCTCCCAAGTAGCTGGGTCTACAGGCATGCACCACCATGCCCGGCTAATTTTTCTATTTTGTGTAGAGACAGAGTCTCTCTTTTGCTCAGGCTGGTCTTGAACTCATAAGCTTAAGCGATCCTCCCACCTCGGCCTCCCTGAGTGTTAGGATTATAGGCGTGAGCCACCATGCTCAGCCCATGATATACTCTTAAACTTTAAAAAGGTGTGGCTGGGTGCAGTATCTCCACAAAAAATAGAAAAATTAACTGAGTGTGGTGGCACACACATGTAGTCCCAAATACTTGGGAGGCTGAGGCAGAAGGATCACTTGAGCCCAGGAGTTTGAGGTCACAGTGAGCTATAATGATGCCACTGCACTCTAGTCCAGGCAACAGAGCAAAACTCTGTCTCAAAAACAAACTTTTAAAAGGTGCATATATAATATGATTCTGTTTTGTTAAAACATTTGTTTAAAAGAAACAAAAACTCATATATACACACACACACACACACATATATATTTGCTTATATTTCCCTTAGCATGCATAAAGCAGTGGAAATATGCTGGTAAATTTAACATTGGTTACTCAGTAGACATACGAGAGGCAAAGAGTAGAGAGGATATTGTTCGGTTTTGTTTTTGTATCTCTATTAGGTTTAATTTGTTATAAAGAACATGTAACTTTTGCAACGTTCACAATTAAAAAACATTAAGAAACTTCTTCAAATTCAAGAGTTGCTGTGCACAGTTGTTCAGGTTCAGCACTGTACAAAGGATCAGGGGTGGGGGTGCGGGCAGTGTCCACATCATAAACATGGGAAGTGAAGCGATGGGCGGAGACCCCAGCCCAGGTTCTGAAGTTGCAGGGGAGAGCCCCACCCCACAACTTAAAACCCACATCCATACTCTGGAACATGCACGGTGGCCCCTCTGTGACCAGCCGTATGACCCTAGAGACAAAAGTATGACCGTGGATGTTACGGCACTCTCTGGAAAGTCACAATGTTAGGTATGGCTCTGAGCACGAGTGTGGCCACGTGGCGTCCTCAGCCGGGCTGATCGCAGCGCTGACGTTCAGGAAAGCTCTCCGCCGGGCACGCAGGCTAGAGCTGCCGCGTGCAGTCGCTCGAGCTATGCAGTAATATCCTAAATTTAACACCACTTTACCTGACGCATCGTTCTCTAACGTGCACAGAGATGCCATATGGGCAAACAGAAGCCCCACTAATAAATAGGTGGCAGAGACAGAGGCCAGGCCGGGCGCCGCGGCTCACGCCTGTCATCCCAGCACTCTGGGAGGCCGAGGCGGGCGGATTGCTCAAGGTCAGGAGTTCGAAACCAGCCTGTGCAAGAGCGAGACCCCGTCTCTACTATAAAAATAGAAAGAAATTAATTGGCCAACTAATATATATAGAAAAAATGAGCCGGGCGTGGTGGCGCATGCCTGTAGTCCCAGCTACTCGGGAGGCTGAGGCAGGAGGATTGCTTGAGCCCAGGAGTCTGAGGTTGCTGTGAGCTAGGCTGACGCCACGGCACTCACTCTAGCCTGGGCAACAAAGCGAGACTCTGTCTCAAAAAAAAAAAAGACAGAAGCCAGCCCAGGGGCCCCTCTGTTATCAGCCTCGTGACTTTAGAGATAAAAATACAATGGTGGATGTTACCGCACTTTTTGCAAAGTCGTAAATATTAGGGATCACTATGAACGATGCCCTAGTTGCAGCCAGCAGCCTGCTGGAGACCAGCTCATCCGTCCTGGTCTCTGGGCACGTGAGAACACGGCCCCTGGAACAGACTGATGTCTGTGGTTCCCTCAGAAACGCCACAGCCCACGACGATCTCTCATTTTTTCCATTTCTATATAACATTTAGGCCTGTACCGGGTCTTCAGAAATCGGTGGGTTTTGCGACGTCAATAATCGTTCTTTGAGTGGGTAAGGTGTATGTGTGTGTGTGTCCTCAATAAGATTCGAACCCCTAGAAGACATTGTCCTTCATGTGTCACCTGCAGGGACTCACGGGTTCCATCAGCTGTGTCCCCTAGCCGTGGTGTGAAGACATTTCTGCCTCTGTCATTGAGACTTAAACAAAAACTCTTCAGGCTGGGCGCGGTGGCTCACGCCTGTCATCCTAGCATTCTGGGAGGCCGAGGCGGGCGGATTGCTCGAGGTCAGGAGTTCGAAACCAGCCTGTGCAAGAGCGAGACCCCCGTCTCTACCATAAATAGAAAGAAATTAATTGGCCAACTAACATATATAGAAAAAATTAGCCGGGCGTGGTGGCACATGCCTGTAGTCCCAGCTACTCAGGAGGCTGAGGAAGGAGGATCGCTTGAGCCCAGGAGTTTGAGGTTGCTGTGAGCTAGGCTGACGCCACGGCACTCACTCTAGCCTGGGCAACAAAGCGAGACTCTGTCTCAAAAAAAAAACTCTTCTAATAGAGAAGAAAGTAAATAACGTATAATGATGTCTAGACGGTGCATGGTCTATGACAGGTGCTTATAAATATTTCTTTCCCTTTACCCCCCTTCTGATGCAAAAAGAATAAGAACATTCATTCAGCAATATCAACTCAAGGTCATCTGTTATATATCAGGCATTGTGCAGCGTATTGGGGATACAATGGTACCGTAAGAAATCATCTCTTTTCTCGAGTTCTGTGGTCCATCTAGCCAGAAAAACGGTCTTGATTGTGAACTCCCACATGTTATACGAAGTCATGAACAAAGTGCTCTTGGATGGCATACAACAGAGGGGTAATTTACATAATAATGGTTTCGGGGGTGGAAAGGGGGCAAGAGATTGTAGTTTGGAAGGTAATGTTTGAACAGGGTCTTGAGGGATGAATAGGAGTTCACAGAGGAAAAAGCAACAAGAGCATTATAGACAGAGGAAACAGAATAAGAGAAGTTACTTTCAGCATTACAAATTAGCTTGAAAATAACCACCTTCTTGAACAGAACTATAAACAAATGCAATTGACAGAGAAATGTCCCCAGGTCAAAATCAGCTGATTGATTGGAAGAGAGAAAAGGGCTTCAGACCCAAACACTCCATCAATCATCTCACCCTTAGGGTTCTTTGGGGCCTGGCACTAGCCTTCACACATTTTTAGTTTAAAGGTGTTGGAGTTTTTTCAATCATGTACATTTTGTTATTTTCCTTTATTTAAAAAAGGAATTATTTTTAAAGCCAAAGACCAAAAGCTACATGTACTGTCATGAGTTTATTTTAAATCTGGAAATTTTCCTCAAGGCCTGGAATTTGGTGTCTGGATTCCAGATTTGGGGGTGATTGTTGGGCTCCCCTCTCAGACCTTGCCCACCCCCCCTCCTCCCCCCCCCCACACACACCATCTGTTCAGCAGGGTGCAGCTTCCCAAAGGGCGGGGCCCGCTCTCCCGTAACTCTACCTGGGGAGAGACGCAGCTCTGATGACCCACCAGATCAAAGATAGAGCCCGAGTGTTTACAGTATCAGCTTTCGCTCCCTGCAGGGAAGGGCTGCGTCTTCCTCTGTGGCTGCAGAGCCAGCAGTAGCTTTGTGAATGACCGGCCCTGTTGGCACCTCCAGGCCCAGGAGCCCAGCTGCTCACCCAGCCAGGGAGGGAGGGAGGCCGTGGACAGGACGCCCAGCTCAGGAACAAAGCTATCGGCCCATCTTTGCAGGGCACCAGCCTCGCCCTCACACCTGGCAGGCGGGGCTTCTCTTTCTTGGCTGACGTCTTTGTTTGCCTAGTTCAGTGCTGGGCACCTGGGAGCCTCCGGATTCAGGTTTGTGGTTCAGTAGCTGCCCCGTTTTTTTGTGACGAGACCTTGAGGTCTGGGATCGGGAGATCTAGGTCCACACTCTTCTTCCACCTGGGACCGGTTGCCTGTCTGAGCCTCAGTTTCCTCGTCTTTTAAACGACGATGATAACCATTCTGACCTGGGTGCCTCTCAAGGTTGTCCAGGCACGGATGAGGGCGGCCGGCCGGCCGCTAGAGCGTAAGAGGAAGTGTGGGGTGGAAGCTAAAGAACTCGGGGCTGGGCTGATATTTCCCAGTTAGGTGACCTCGGGCAAGTTATGCAACCTCTCTGATACCTCAGTGTTCCTCATCTGTAAAATGGGATTATGACGGTTCCTGCTTCACGGGGTCATTAGGAGGATTACACGAGATCGTGCTTATAAAGAGCTTAGTACAGCATCTGGCACATAACAAAGCTGCCCCAGCATCCACGCTGCGGAAGGTGCTGGGGTTACAGAGATCAAAGACGGAGCTCACAGCATGGTAACTGCAAAGGGAATCAAATGAAATAACAATTGCAAAAGCAAATGAGGTCATTAAAGCCCCACATGCACTCCTCTGCAAGCATCTTGTGTGCGTGCGTGTGTGTGTGCGTGTGTGTGTGTGTGTGCGTGTGTGTGTGTGTGTGTGTGTGTGTGTATGTGTGAGCGCTGCGTGCCGTGGGCCCTGCCACCTCTGCAGTCCCTGTTCACTTCCCTCCAGCACACTGGACTCCTTTCTAGGCTTTGATTTCACCCAGCTGTTCCTGCCCCGAGCTCTTGCAGTCCTCTCTGCTTTACACTGTGGTTCCCACGCAGGAGGCATTTCTTGAGCCCCACCAGGACCTCCCGAAGCCAGAGACTCCGGGTCTGACACTCACGGATGCTTAAGACCCACTGGCCTAGAACATTCTTCTCTCCACTCTTCCTTCGCCGGCCCCTTCCTTGGGGAGGAATTCCTTCTTACTCCTCGCAGGAAAAGCACCTGCTGCCAAAAGAGGTTTGGGAGACCGGCCTGTGTTTTCGTTGTCGATTTATCATTTGATTCAGAAGAAACTAGAAGTCTCTTTAAGAAGCCAGTTTGGAACATCCACTCTAGGGGACACAGTTCTGGATGGATGACGTGGGAAGACCTGGGGGCAGCTGGGTGACACCACGGGTTTCTGGATGCACGGCCACTGCAGGAAGAGAAAACAAAGTGCAGAGGCCTGGAGCAGGTGAACTGGCTTAGGTGGAGAGGGGCTAAGTCACTCAGGGATATTTAGCACCTAACGTAAAAGCAGAAATGTTAAAGACGTAATTAAGAGCTATATTCTAATCTCGATGGTAGCTAAGAACAGACTTAAACATAAGCCTGAATATAGCAAAATAGCCCCAGGAGAACAAAAGAAAATCTGGAAAATTGTTGCTAAAAACAGTTACATTAGGCCTGGCGCGGTGGCTCACGCCTGTAATCCTAGCTCTCTGGGAGGCCGAGGCGGGCAGATCATTTGAGCTCAGGAGTTCAAGACCAGCCTGAGCAAGAGCCAGACCCCATCTCTACTATAAATAGAAATTAATTGGCCAACTAATATATAGAGAAAAAATTAGCCAGGCATGGTGGCACACACCTGTAGTCCCAGCTACTTGGGAGGCTGAGGCAGTAAGATCCCTTGAGCCCAGGAGATTGAGGTTGCTGTGAGCTAGGCTGACGCCACGGCACTCACTCTAGCCTGGGCAGCAAAGCAAGACTCTGTCTCAAAAAAAAAAAAAAAAAACACTTACATTAGTGATATCCAGAAAATTTTTTTTTCTTCCCTTTAACGAATCATCTCATTGTGGGCTACTCAAAAAAAAAAAAAAAAAATCAAAGTTCACCAATTTATGGCTGTTGTCTAAATAACGTGCAAGTGCGCAGGGCACTGCAAGTGTATTGCTGACATCTCTGGGGTCTTCGCTCCCCGGGCAGACACCACCACACTCACCAGGGAGCCGCAGCTCGCTCTCAGTGAAGGCAGAGGATCCGCAAGGAGAGCAGAGGCCCGCCAGGTGCCATTTTCATCGAGGGGAATGCGACAAGCTGGGGGCCGGGAGGGGACAGCACGGTCTGGCCAGGCCTGGCGGAGGGTCCAGGCCGCCGCAGACCTCCTCGTGCGGCGGCGGCGCTTCCGGAGAACTAATGCAATTGCGAGGGGCCGGAGGAGCCACAAATAGAACAAAGGGAGGAAAGGAAAAAATCGATTCGCAGCAAAGAGGAGGAAGGCAGCCCGGCGCGATGTCTGAATCTTGCCGGGGAGGAAAGGACACAGGCGGTGGCAGCCGGTCACCCCGCGCCGCCGTAGAACGTGGGTGCGGGCGGCGTTTCACAAACGCACCCCAGGGAGGATGCTGTTATCCATCTCCCGCACACGGGGGACTGAGCGTCAGAGAGATTACGTAACTTGCTCAAATCGCAAATAAAAGCGTTGAGATTTGAGCCCAGGGTCCCGATTCCTAGTCCCCAAGCTCTTTTTAAGCCACCAGAGCTGTCTGGTCTAGGAGGGCCTGCCCGGAATCCGGCGCAGGTGAGTTTGGGAGCAGAGGGGACCCCTTTACCTGTGTTTATGGAGCTGGCTCCCCAAGGCCGATTCCCCCAGGAAACAGCCTCTGGGGGAATTGACTCCCTCCCTCCCTGGTCCCCGCACACTTCGATGTGCTCTCTCTGAGAGCAGCCAGCGTGCGAAGCCAGTGGCCTTCACGGGCCCAAGAAGAGGCACACCTTTCTCCTTGGGACGTGTCGCTTCTTCCTGGAGGGTGTGCCGCAGAGAGAGGGGCCCTCAGAAAGGAGGGAATGACCACTCTGGGGCTCCGCAGGCTGGGATCTGCATCCCTGCCCCGTGGGCTCTCCTCGGGGGGAAGCAGGGACTCCCATTTATCGATCCACACCCAAGCCCCTGGGACCCCATGTTGTCGCTCTCCCTCCCTTTGCACTCAGGAGCGGTTTTTCTTCTGTCGGAGAGTAAAACAGAACTCAATAAATCAAAGCGGTTTCCCCAGCAACAGTGGAGAAGCAGGTTTACTTATGCCAGGTAAATAATGCATGAGCCGGAGCTGAGAAATACGGCAACCAAGTTCATGTTACTCACGGGTTCACTGAACCTCGAGGCCGGCCGGGCTGCTGAGCCGCGGTCCCAGGGGATAAGGTTGCAGTTCCCGGCCAGCCCCTCCTCCCCAAAGGAATCCTTTCTGTATTCAGGCTTTTTTGTTTTGGGTTTGTTTTTTTTTTTCTTTTTTCTTTTTCCCTGTTCTCATTGAGCTATTTTCTCCTCCCTAAATCAAACTGCCTCTGCCTTGCAGAGCAAGGGGGCTAGGCGCTCGTTCTGCATGTGGCTTCTCCTTCTGTAAGGACAGGGCATGGAGAAGGGGAGGGTCTATTTTGCAAAAGCGGCCAGTGCACCCGAGACCCGACACCGGGCTGGCTCCCCAGTCTTCTGGGGGCTGCAGGAGACGGTTTGTTTCCAAATCCATTAGGTCTACCTGACAGGTCAAATCGGTCCGCACGTTCCCTGGCACAGGTGGACTGTGCCAAGAAGAAATGTGAACCGAACCACATTGTGAAAGAACAACTTGTGATAAAGGCTCTGTGCGCCTCCCTCCCCCCTCTGCGGAATAACTGATACTGTATCTACATCTCCCTGCCTTCCCAGAAGATGTTTTCCTTTCTCTGATTTGTTCTCTGAAAGTAGTGGGGTTTTTTTTTTTTTTTTCAAGTTTTGTAAATACTAAGTTACAATGTAATGTAGAAAAACCTTTTTCCAGCTGCACAGCACCCTCCCAATTTGACATGTCTCCCACGCACCCTACCCCAAAGAAAATCACACAAATTTAAACGACGGAAAATTCAGCACAAGGAGAAACTTTAAAACACCAATCATAATAAAGTAGAAGGTTTTATTGGGGGAAAAGGTGAAGATTTGGTGCCTGCCCAAAAGGACTTGCAAAGTTGGCTCCGGAGTTGAGTAAGATGAAGCACGCACAGATGTGCACAGTAAGGGCCTGTCGTCTTGTCCTGTGTCCCAGCAGATGTGTAGGGAGTAGCTGGGCCTCTATTTACCTTATGTCCCCAGCCCTTGGCATCCTGCCTTGCAAGCAGGAGACACCATCCAGGAGACTAAGATAATCAAGAAGAGCTGATGAAAACATCTAGTTCCCATGGGGAAAAAAAAAATTAAGATGCAATGAGATTTAGGCAACTGTTGTCATTTATTGTGTCTCTTTTAATATGTTTATAGCGTTGTAAAATGGTCTGACAGCAGATGCTGTACACAATATCACGGCGTTAATGAGTAACTCTCTATGGAAATACCTCTATTAAAAGCCTCTGTGTTTCTCAGGTGGAAAAGAGTAATTCGCACTGACAACAGACACCTCTCCGTGATGCCAAACGAGGCGAGTCTGCAGCGAGTATCATAGCAACCTAGTTGGCCTGTGAAAATTATAGCAGTTTTGCATGAAAACCTGAAAACTGAACAGCCAGATCAGTTAGAAAAACTATACAGTTTAAAAAAAAAAAAGAAAGAAAGAAAAGAAAAGAAAAGACAACCTGGTAGCAAATGCAAACAGGACAACTAAAAAAACAACCTTCAGGCCTCTCTTGAAGCGGTTTAGGTGAAGTCGCATGGGTGGCAGCGATGTCTAACTTGTGCCGAAATGAGCTGAGAGCTTTGGTCAGGACGGAATGCTTGTTTTGTGGGGCCGGGATCATGCCTTCACCGCTAGACATTATGACAGGCGCGCCGGGGCTGAAAACCTACTCAGTAGCAGCCAGCTGACGAAACAACCCAAAGGTGTAATTGGGGGGCACGCCGCCCTGTCTGCCCTGGATCCCGCAAACAGGTACGTGATGGCTACACAGCCCCAGCCAGCCCCCGAGCGTGG
Organism: Microcebus murinus; assembly: GCF_040939455.1. NCBI lineage: Eukaryota > Metazoa > Chordata > Mammalia > Primates > Cheirogaleidae > Microcebus > Microcebus murinus. Next base: position 4,023,312 of record NC_134127.1, read on the forward strand.
ACCGATGAGTGGATCGGTGCAACGCGATTGCACAGGCTGAAGAATGTTCTGGAAAATATCCACCACAGATTGCACCGGGACCGAGTCGTGACGGCAGACCCTGTCCTGCTGAGCGGACGTCTGTCTGTCGGAGAATGTGAATAATGACCGTGGAAGTCGTGGACAGAAGCACCGAAGTCTTGGTAGCAGGATCACAACACCCATTTAAAAAGGAACATGACAGGCCGGGCGCGGTGGCTCACGCCTGTAATCCTAGCACTTTGGGAGGCCGAGGCGGGCGGATTGCTTAAGGTCAGGAGTTCGAAACCAGCCTGAGCAAGAGCGAGACCCCGTCTCTACTATAAATAGAAAGAAATTAATTGCCCAACTAATATATATATATAGAGAGAGAGAGAGAGAGAGAGAGAAAATTAGCCAGGCATGGCGGCGCATGCCTGTAGTCCCAGCTACTCGGGAGGCTGAGGCAGGAGGATTGCTGGAGCCCAGGAGTGTGAGGTTGCTGTGAGCTAGGCTGACGCCACAGCACTCACTCTAGCCTGGGCAACAAAGTGAGACCCTGTCTCAAAAAAAAAAAAAAAAAGGAACATAACGAAGTGCCGCGTGTCTACGGCAGAACAGCCCTAGAGCAACCGCGGGACGCGAGAAGCTCCCGTGGCCGTGGGGCCTGCCGTCCCTCTGGAAACCGGAGAGGCTTCCGAGGCTCACTGCCCGTCCTTAGGGTGCCGGGACCTCCCCGCTTTGGCGTCCATTCAGAAGGCAGTTCATCTAGACAGCTGTCATGTTGGTGTGACATTCCCGTCCCAGCAACAGATTGTTTTCACATTCTTGGCTACTACGGCAGGGACTGTTGCAAGTCATGCAAACGCAATAATGCCATACCTTAAAGTGTCACAGTAGGGCCCGTACTTCCAGAGCACTGCTGCGCTTTTATTAAACTTACATCTTTGTTTCTCTTCTCTCATTTTATTACCCCAAGAAAATTGTGGGACTAGTCAAAGTAGCCTTGTTTTGTTTTTGTTTTTTTTTTTTTTGAGGCAGAGTCTCACTTTGTTGCCCAGGCTAGAGTGAGTGTCGTGGCGTCAGCCTGGCTTACAGCAACCTCAATCTCCTGGGCCCAAGTGATCCTCCTGCCTCAGCCTCCCGAGTAGCTGGGACTACAGACATGTGTCACCATGCCCGGCTAAGTTTTTCTGTATATATTAGTTGGCCAATTAATTTCTTTCTATTTATAGTAGAGATGGGTCTCACTCTTGCTCAGGCTGGTTTTGAACTCCTGACCTCGAGCAGTCCACCCGCCTTGGCCTCCCAGAGTGCTAGGATGACAGGCGTGAGCCACCGTACCCAGCCTTTTTTTTTTTTCTGAGACGCAGTGTTGTGCGGTAGTCCCAGGCAGAGTGTAGCCACGTCATCATAGGTCACTGCAGCCTCAAACTCCCGGACGCAAGCAATCCTCCCGCCTCAGCCTCCCTGGTAGCTGGGACTACAGGTGCACCACCACGCCCAGCTAATTTTTCTATTTTTAGTAGAGACGGGGTCTTGCTCTTGCTCAGACTGGTCTCCAACTCCTGACCTCAAGCAATCCTCCCGCCTCGGCCTCCCAGAGTGCTAGGATGACAGGGGCTGCCCAGCCTGAAGTAGCATTTTACAAGAGAGAAAACTGAGGTGGGCCTTCCAATGCCTTACATCCCTCAGCGATTTCGGGCCTGTCTTTGTGGCCAGGCCTATCACTGAAGCCACACTGGGACATTCCTCCCCTCGTGGACACAGCCCTGCAGGTCAAAGTGTATTATCCAAATGTTACCACCGTCCAACACTTTACATGTGTTCCCCTATGTTGCCCCAATAATTCAGAGGAAAAACTGGAAAGTGTTTGGGGCCCATACGCAGCTAGACAATTGCAAAACCTCCACTCCTCTTACCACCGTGTAAATGTGAGCTCTGCGTGGACCCAGGACCTGAGAGACCAGACGCTTCCTCCCTCCCACCCCACGCCCCGCCGCCAGCGGCGTGTGCACCCGCCACCACCCGACCGTGCTGCCCGGGCTCTGACACCAGGCCAGCAGCCCCGCCTCTCCGCGAGCCACAGGCGGTAATTTCGGGTCTGGGGAAGTGCCGATCCGCCCGGCCACCCAGAGGGGCGGCCCCACCCAGAGAATGGCCAAGGCCTGTCGGGGGCCTTGGGTGAAGTCAGTGGCGGGCTGCAGAGCACAGAGCAAAGGCCGCCACCAGCAAGGCAGGGGCCAGCGGGAACTGGGCGGGGCTCACAGACAGGCTCCCACACGGAGACCCCAGCCCCGGCAAGCACACCCCTGTCCCGGCTGAAACCAGGGCAAAGGCGGCGGGGGTGGCCCATGGCCTAAGCCTCTGAAGCAGTCTGGGGGGATCTGGGCAGCCACAGCCACCGTCCCCGAGCGCCTCTCGACCAGATTCACTCCCCCGCCCCACGCCTGGCTCCCTCTGGAATTCTTCTCTGCTCTTAAAATACCACGAGCCCCCCTCTCCCCCACCCACCTGCCTAAGGGGTCCCGTGTGCACCGTCTGGGGGATGGACACGCTTGAAGCTCTGGCTCAGGTGGGGCAAAGGCAATGTATGTAACCTAAGCAATTATACCCCTTAATATGCTGAAATAAAATAAATAAATACACCTGCACTCGAATGTTTATAGCAGCACAATTCACAATTGCAAAGATGTGGAAACAACCCAAGTGCCCATCAATTCATGAGTGGATTAATAAAATGTGGTATATGTACACCATGGAGTTCTACTCAGCTTTAAGATACAATGGTGATCTAGCACCTCTTGTATATTCCTGGATAGAGCTGGAACCCATTCTACTAAGTGAAGTGTCTCAAGAATGGAAAAACAAGCACCACATGTACTCACCGGCAAATTGGTATTAACGGATCAACACCTAAGTGCACATAGAGGAATAACATTTATCGGGTGTCGGGAAGGTGGGAGGGGGAGGAGGGGATGGGTATATACAACCACAACGAGTGAGATGTGCAACATTTGGGGGATGGACACACTTGAAGCTCTTCCTCGAGGGGGGAAGGGGGGCATGGGCAATATATGTAACCTTAACACTTGTACCCCCATAATACGCTAAAATAAAAAATAATAAAAATAAAAAATACAATAATTTTTTTAAAAATTAAAAAATAACTCCACGAGCTCCAGTTCAACTGTACTGACCCCTGCCTGGGTTCCTCCTAGACTGGCTCTGCCCCTGAAAGGAAAACCAAACCACACTCCCAGACTAAGCCCCCTCCTCTGGGGCCACCACTGCCACGTGCCCCGCCCGCCTGGCCCGGCCCTGGGAGGGAGCCTGAGTCTGAGCGGAGGAGGCAGAATCAGGGTGCAGAGTCCTGGGCTCCAGGACGGGAACCATATTCTGTCTCCTCCCTCCCCGGCCCCTCCCGACAGAGTCTCCCCCAAGCTCCACCGCCCGCCTTGGGCACATCTCGGGGACAGTGCCACCGCAGCCCTTCGAGTGCACTTCCCAGGACATACAAAAGCTCCACAGGGCGGGCGACAGTGCCTCTTTCACAGATAAGGAAACCGAGGCTCCAAGAGCTTCAGGAGTGAGCGTGGGGAGAAGGGGCTGGTGCAGTGAACGGCAGAGCGGGGCAGGAGCCCGGTCCTCCCGGTCCCAGCCTGGCACTTTGAGGTGCCAGCGTGCCTCTCCACTGCCCGACAGTTCCCGGTTGTTGCCGGGAGGGGCCTTTCTCCTCTTCAGGCCCCATTTAGGTCTTTGCAAACTGAGGCCCCCGTTATTCTCCTCTCTACTCTAGACTTCCAGCAGGGAAGTGACTATAGGTGACAGTGACAGCCCCAGGAAGTTGGGGCTCTCCTTTGACCCTGCTTGCCGAGAGCCGTTGAGGCACAGAACTGGACCAGAGCGGCCCAGAGTCAAGCGCAGGGCTCCGAGACAGCACCGAGGGACAGCGCGACCCCCTGATGTCACGTCCTGTCTTTGGGGCTGCCGCACCCACCTCTGTTGGCACAGGCTCCTCCCGGCTCGGAGCTCCTCCCGGGGGCGGCTTGAGCTGCCTCTCGGGGCCTCCAAGACTTCAGCGGCCTAATGGGATGCAAATTGGAATTTGCTCCCATAAAGATGTATTATGCATGGACTTTCTATTAGATTCCACTTGAAAACTCATCATCCATCACCCCGCAGAGCCTGGACAACCTCACGCCTGTGTCAGCAGTTTCTCGTCATTTGCTGCCTGGTTCCAAATGCATCTCCCTCAGCTGGGGGTCCAGGGGACTCCAAAGGCTGGGAACGCGGCCCGGCTGGAGCGGGAAACCTCTTTCTGGCGTCCTCCGATGTTGCCCTGCCCACAGCTGGGGCCGTCTCCAGTGGGAGCGGGACGCCGCGACCTCTTGTAAAGACACCCCAGAGCATGGAGGATTCGCTGGAGCGTGCAGGGTTTGCTGGCGGTGGATTCGCTGGTGGCGAGAGGGGAGGTTTGGGATGGGAGGGGAGGAGGAGGCAGAGCTCTCAGCACGGCCCCAGACTTCAGTCAGGGAGGCCAGAACCACGCAGCCTCTGGGCCATGGGGACAAACGCAGTCCCGCGTCTTCTAGCGGGAACATTCTGGAAGCACTCTTCCTTCCTCCCACACCTGCACCTGCACGTGCCTGCAGCTCACACCCACGTGCACTCCTACAGCCCACATCCCTGTACACCTGCAGACTCTCAGCCTCCTCATGCACACACACACAGAGCCCACCACGCTCACACACGTGCATGCGCACACAGCACACACACGCATGCCCACAATCACATACAGACCACACGCAACCCCCCCACTCATTCATACATACTCATACACACACACGCACGCGCACGCACGCACACGCCAGCGTTATCTCGGCGGCTGCAGTAGTGAGCTTCTCCTCATTCACGAGAGGCTGCAGAGGCGACTTTCCAGAGTCGCTAGGAAACAGACCCGTGGGTGTTTTGGAGCAGCGACAGAGACAGACGAGCTCCCAGCTTCTCGGGAGCAGTGCCGGGGAAGTGAGAGTCATGTTCCTTCCGAGGCATCCCCACCCCCACCCCCGCCACCGATGGACAGGCGCTAGGGCCACAGGGACAAGAAGCCTGGCAGGAAGAGCCACTTAGACACTGGAGGCCCGGTAACCTGCCAGTGGGAAGAGAGGCGGAGCCCGTGAGCGCATCAGCCCCTACCGACCGGGTCCCAGGGCCGAGTGAGGGGCCGGAGCAACCAGGCCAGGGCACGGAAGACAGCCCCTCACCCAGGGCAGGTAGCGACCTGCCGAGTGACGAGGGCTTTCAGCCCTGTGTGCTAGTCCAGGCGGCCAGAGAGGGGCGGAGTCACCGTGAGCTGGAGGAGCCAGGGAAGGAGGAGGAGGAAAGAACATTCCAGGGGGAGACTGGTGGGAGCTAAGACTTAAAAGTAGGATGGTGGAGAGTGCAGAGTGCAGGGCCAGCCTCGAAGAACTGGGTATTCGGGGTCTGGGCTGCGCCGAGGCTAGGAGCCTGGTTTTGAGGCCGCCACTGCCTCTGCTGAGGAAAGGCTTCCGGAAGGACGTGGCATTTGAGACGGGCTAGAGAAGACAGGCCAGATGTCTTCTTTCACTGGCATTGCCTTACCTCCCACCCTAATCGTCATTTATTATGGCTTAAGCCTCCTCATCCCTTATAATGGCTCTCACAGAAGGAACGAGGCATTCCTAAGTTCCCAATGCATTGAGGATCCCGTGCGTCCGTTCAGCATCTGCTGGCCTGCTTGCTCGCCGGCGGGGGTCCCAGGAACCTTCCACACCCTCAAAGAGTGGGGCCGCAGCCAGCCCACTCCAGCTGTGGGAGCCCAGCGTTTCCAGAGGAGGCGGGAATGCTGCCCGGACGGCCCTGCAGCTGCCACCTGCGCCCCGTGGGTCAGAGCGGGGGAGCGGGGTGCAATCTGGAGTCCTGGGACTACGGCCTCAGAGATGTTGGTCTGCGCGTCATCCTTCCGCCGCTCGGTGCCGGAGACGTTAAAGTGGCTGTGCAGAGTCCCCAAGATGATTCAACGAGACGAGAGCAAACCACACGTTAAAAATTGTGCTTTGATGTAAGTTCACAATGGAGAGCCCTGAAACGCTGTGCCTCGGCCAGGTGATGTCCAGGTCAAGGTCAACAGGGGTAAGTTATGTTGATGTATGCACTGTTGACAGGACGTGCCAAAGACGGCCCCCGACTTCTGTGGTCCTTCTCCCCGGACCTACAACCCCAGCTCAATCACGAGAAAAACAGCAGAGACACCTGACGTCCTGAAAGCCCCTCAAGGTCGTGGAAAACAAGCCAGAGCTGTCAGCCAGCAGGAGCCTGCAGAGTGGTGACGACTGAAGCAAGGTGGCACCCTGCTACAGAGAAGGGACTGTCAGTAGAAAGTAAGGAAATCTAAATAACGTGTGGGCTGAATTAATAATAATGTGCCAACACTGGTTGATCAACTGTAACAAATGAGCCATATTAATGTAAGGTGTTAATGATAAAGGAAACTGGGTACAAATATATGGGAACTCTCTGTACTATTTTTGCAATGTTTCTGTAAACCTACATGGGTCTAAAACAAAAATTTGTGTTTGAAATCATTATGCTTTGAAGCCACAAAGGCCCACGTTAGGCCGGGCGCGGTGGCTCACGCCTGCAATCCCAGCACTCTGGGAGGCCGAGGCGGGCGGATCGCTCGAGGTCAGGAGTTCGAAACCAGCCTGAGCAAGAGCGAGACCCCATCTCTACTATAAATAGAAAGAAATTAATTGGCCAACTAATATATATAGAAAAAATCAGCCGGGCATGGTGGCACATGCCTGTAGTCCCAGCTACTCGGGAGGCTGAGGCAGGAGGATCGCTTGAGCATGGGAGTTTGAGGTTGCTGTGAGCTAGGCTGACGCCACGGCACTCACTCTTGCCTGGGCAACAAAGTGAGACGCTGTGTCAAAAAAAAAAAGGCCCACGTTAGCTATGACTGGTTAGTGGTGGGCTGTCCCATCTCACGGGCGCTGGTACCTCGTGTCCCCTCGTGCTCCTCTCAGCTGTGACGGTTTCCCTGACTTTCCCCGTCTCTGGGGAGCACCTGCAGAGCATCCCTCAGTCGGGATTTGTCTGATGTTTCTCTCTCGCTCTGATGTCAAGCCGCTGGGAACCAGGGTAGGGGCTGCAGGGCTGAAACCGATCCTTTTCCCTGGGCGGGGAGGCAGGCGCGGCACCGGGGCGGGTGGGTAAGGCCCTGCTGCGGGGAGCAAGGGGCGTTCAGAGAACGGCACCCGGCCTGGGGGGTCCTCTGGCTTCTCCTCTTGCGGAAGGTTCGGGCTCTGGCAGGGATGGGTCGAGGGGGAGCCTTGGCCCGGGGTTGGATATTCCAGAGGACTAGTCTCTGCTCACATCTCTGCAGAGCCAGTCCGAGGGACAGGCTTCTTCCTCCACCGCTGGCTCCAGCGGGTCTGGGGGGACCGATAGAACTTGATTCTGGGGCCTTCGAGAAGTCGCCTTGGCAACCCACCCTTCCAGGTGTGGAGGAGACAGGAGGAGCGCCTGCACGAATCCCGAAAAGGATAGGATTCGAGGATGTCAAGCTGCCTCCAAGGGCGTTGTCATCCTTATCCTCGCCTGGGTCCCTTCAATTATACGATTTCCTAGCCTCCTCCCAGCACTCAGCCTGGGGAGGGGCAGCAGCCACCGGGCCCTGCCCTGCCCTGCGTGGGCTGGACAAAGCTGGCAGGCGAACCCTGCGTGCTAAATCCAGTGGGCCATCCGCCATGTCTAGACAGGAAGTCAGGCCGAGAGAGCAGCAAGGACACGCCCCTCTGCCACAGCCCAGGCAGCCTGGAGCATCGGTCCTCTGGGGTCTGCGTGCCAGCTCACAGCGCCTCTACGGAAGCAACGGGGGTGCCTTGACCCCGCCCGTGCGCAGCAGGTGTGTGCAAGGCGGGGCACAGCACTGTCAGGAGGTGGCACTCTGGTGTAGGTGGCCCAGCGCGGCCTTGAGGTTGAGGCTGGGAGAGTAGAACAGGCCCCGGGGTTTCAGACCCTTGTCTCAGAGCCAGTACTGGGCACGCTCTGGCATCACTCACCATCCCAGTGGGAGGAAGGACGGAGGGAGAGCAGAGCCTTGGGGGTCTAGCTCCGCTTAGCCAGTGTCTAGGACTGGGACCTTGGACAAATCAGTCTGTCCCTCAGTTTCCCCATTTGTAAACTGGGGCGAATTTTACAGCTGTCCTACCTGCCTCCTGGGTTACAAGGAGATGCAGATGAAACGATGTGCAGGAGAGACCCACCTGCTTGGCAGTTTCACTATGAATGGTGTTTATACCGTCAAGCTTCAAGGCTGGCGAGATGCTCAGTGCCACCCAGCTGGGACGCTCGGTTTCTTCTGGCCGCCAGTGCCTGGGTTGCTTGGACTGGGAAGTCATGCGGGTCATTCAGCCCAGCACACCGGTCTCATCCTTGCGCATGCGATTCCGCGACCTCCCCAGGGTCCCGGAACGAGCTTGTATCTGAGCCAGGGCGACTGCACATGGGGATCGATGGCTCATGCCACACGGCTTCTTGCGTCTGCCGGGGCCAATCCTTCTGGCGCCGAACACCTCCCCGTCACCTCCCCCACCAAGGACCCGACAGCCTTCATTTGCATGTTAGCGCACACCCACTCCCTGCCAGCTTATCACATAGCCGAGCACCCATGCCAGATCCGGGGATCTTGAAGGAAATACAAAAGAGTGAAAGACACAACAGAAAGACGATAGCCAAGTGTTCCCTTGGCGCCGGGCCGGTGTGGATCGGCAGTGTGCCTGCGACTCCCGCCCTCAATCTGTTCGCCAGCCTGTTACTCGCCCTCATCCAAGCTGCTCCTGAGAGCCCGTCTCCTCTGGGAAGCCTTCCCAGAGCCACCGAGCTACTGGCAGCCCCTGCGGGTTGGCCCTGTGTGAACCTCGCACTTACCTGGGTGGTGTCACTCACCCACCTTCACCTCCGAGGCACAGAGCCCGTCCCCTCCTCCTGCCGCCAGGCCCCTCCTGGCCCCTCCTGGCTCCTGCGTGGGCAACATTTCCCTTCCCGGCCGTGTCGGCCCCCATCCCAGTCCCGGAGCGTGACACACTCTGATGTTAATGCCTTATTATCTCTTGATGCATTTGTCTCCTGTTTTCATGTGGTCAGGAGCGTGCACTCTCTTGACCTCTTCACATCTGCGGCATTCGTCTGAGACACTTAGGACTCAGGGGGACGCACTGTCAAGAAGTGAGGCTCCCCTGCCTCTGCCCTTTGGTTGGGTGCGGGGAGGAGGGGACTGGCCTCCCGCCCCCAGTGCTCTAAGCAGGTCCAAATCCCACGGCTCGTCAGCTCCAGCTACCTAACCGGACGCCCCTTCCCAGAACGACTCCTCACCCAAGAGTGGCAATCCTCTTCGATTTTTTTTTTTAATCCAAACTACTAGACAGACAAGTCCATTTTTCTTCATCATACTTTCTACTTACCCTGACCTCTTATTATCTGACAGAGCTTGGTTTAAAAAGGGGTCTGCAGAAATGCTATCATTTGTCTAAAATGGACAGGAGGCAGAAAACACACACACATACACATATATAAGATATCTACATGTAAATATGTGTGTAAGTATGTATGTATGCTTTTGCTGTCAAGTATACCTTTTACCTGTGAATCATGTAAGTATAAATTATCTCTGTAGCTACACATTATCGATGAACATGCACAAACAGCCGAAAATATCAGCTGCCTGCGGAGAAAGAGTTTCATTATATGCCTTTTTACACCTTTTTTTTTGAACTTTTAAACCTTTCGAAATAATGAGTTGATACATACAAAGACTGTTTGAAATGAATATATACATTGAGATATAATGGTTGGGTAAGGTGGCTCATGCCTGAAATCTTAGCACCTTGGGAGGCCAAGGAAGGAGGATTGCTTCTTGAGGCCAGAGTTTGAGACCAGCCTGAGCAACACAGCAAGACCTCATCTCTAGAAAAAAATTTTAAAATTAGGTGGGTTCGGTGGCCCGTGTCGGCAGTCCCAGCTGCTCAGGAGGCTGAGGCAGGAGGATCGCTGGAGCCCAGGAGTTCGAGGCCATGGTGAGCTATGATGACACCACTGCACTCCAGCCTGGAAGACAGAGTAAGACCCTGTCTCTAATTAATTAATTTTTAAAAGAAGTATAATAATGTCTACTTCCACCACGAGGAACCACCTCCCATCCATCCTAAGAAATAGGACATCACTCGTGGTGTGGAGTCTTCCTGCATCCCTGCCCTGATTCCACAGATGGGACCACTAGCCTCAGTCCCATTTCCACATTTCCTTGGCTTGCTTTTAGACTTTATCACAAACGTATGTACCCCTAAGTAATAAATTATTTCATTTTAGTTGCTTTGAACTTTATAAAAATGGCATCACGCTGTTTGTGTTTCTCTGTAACTAACTATGGTCAGAACTAAGATTCATCCATGTCGACATGGACAACTTTAATTCATGCATTTTCATTTTTGCCCAGCATTCCACTGAGTGAATGGACCCACCCCATTGATCCATGCTCCTGGCCATAAATACTGGGTTATTTCCCATCTTTGTGGCTATGAACTTTCTATGTGCCTGTGCAGGGACCTTCTCGCCCTCTGAGGTCTCACTGAAAAATCAACTCACCAAAGGCAGATTAGTTGGAGAAAAGCATACTAATTAATTGAATGTGTATAAACTGGAGTGTTCAGAAGGAAGACCCAGAGATACAGGGGAAATTGTCCATTTTTATGCTCAGGTTCAACAAAGTATGGGCAGCCGTGTAGACATAAGGCACGATCCGAGGCTGGCAGACTGAGTGGGGAAACCCAGCCAGGCCTGTCTGTCTAGATTCTTCTTGGCCTGAGAAGCATCCTTCCTTCTGGGTGTGGGGCAGGGCCCTCTCTGGAATGGGGGGTCTCATGACCTGCAGTCCAACAAGGCAGGTCAGATCTTTACTGCCAGTTTTTGCACAGAAAGGCAGAGAGAAAGGGGGTAATATTTCTAGGTTTCATGACTGGCTTTGGGGAAACGGGGTTCTGGTTTCTATGACCGCCTTGGGGAAGAGGGATTCCAGTTTCTATGTCTAGCCTCAGGGGAGAACGGGACTGAGAGAGAATGACCTACCTTGTTGGACTGTGGGTCACGAGACCCCACATTCCAGAGAGGGTCCTGCCCCACCCCCAGAAGGAAGGATGCCGCTCAGAGAGGCCAAGAAGAAGCTTGGCCAGGAGAGCAGGGGAAGGTCAGAAAAGAACAGTTGTTCCTGAGGCCTTCGTTGTGGGTTATGCTCCTCTGAGTCCCGACACCTGCCCCTGGGTGCCGGGGGCAAGGGTCCTCCAGGATTTGTCCTTGGCAGTGGAACTGCCGGCCCGTGGTGGACAGACCTCCAGCTTTTGCCAAGTGGCTTCCCATGTAGTCGTGTCAACTCCCACCAGCAGCAGGGAGAGTGTCTGTTCCTTCACGTTCTCTCATCAACACTTGCTATTAACAGACTTCATATTTTTTCCCCCATCCAGTGGGTGTAAAATGGTCTGACATTATGAGCTTAATTTACAATCTTGGGTGACTGGTGACATTGAGAGCATCTTCTTATGTTTATTGGCCATTCCTGTTTCCTTTTCTGTGGCCCTTTGAATTTTGAGCCATATGAACATATTACCCATTCAAAATATGTTTACTAAAATGGGCCTGCAATGCCTCATTTCTCATATGCAAAGAGCCCACCACTCTTCCCCCAAAGCACACAAATACCATCTCTGAACAGCGTCACGATAAATAAAATTGCTAACAGTACACTGGCAAGAGCTAAGGGCTGAATTGCATTTCCCAAAAATTCATATGTTGAACACCTAATCCCCAAAACCTCAGAAGGTAAGTCCTTTAAAGGGGGGATTAAATTAAAATGAAGTCGTTAGGGTAGGCCTAATCTGATCCGACTGGTGTCCTTATAGGAAGAGGGTATTGGGACATGGACAACACAGACCAAGGGCTGGCCACGTGAGGACACAGTGACTTGGCCTCCACCTGCAGAATAGGCCGCAGAATAGCCCACCCCCGCCAGCACCTCGATCTTGGACTTCCAGCCTCCAGAACCGTGAGACAGTAAATGTCTATTGTTTCGGCCCTCCGGTCTGTGCATTTTGTCTCTGCGGCCCGAGCCGGCTGGTACAGGGCGCACGCTGCAGTGTACACTGTGCTTTCACAGACTCGTTTCAGCTACTCATGCATCATCAAATATTAACCGGCACATCCTGGGTCTAAAAGCACATTTCATTGTTAAATCCTGCCTGCAATCTTTTTTTTTTTTGAGACAGAGTCTCCCTCTGTTGCCCAGGCTAGAGTGAGTGCCGTGGCGTCAGCCTAGCTCACAGCAACCTCCAACTCCTGGGCTCAAGCAATCCTCCTGCCTCAGCCTCCCGAGTAGCTGGGACTACAGGCATGTGCCACCATGCCCGGCTCATTTTTTCTATATATTTTTAGTTGTCTAGCTAATTTCTTTCTATCTTTAGTAGAGGTAGGGGTCTCGCTTTTGCTGAGGCTGGTCTTATACTCCTGACCTCAAGTGCTCCTCCTGCCTCGGCCTCCCAAAGTTCTAGGATTACAGGCGTGAGCCACAGCGCCTGGCCCTGGCTGCAATCTTTTAAGGCAGAAATAACTCCCCCCCCCTTTTTTTTTCATTTGTTAATTATTTATTTATTAAGAGAAACTATTCCTCAGCCCATATAGTCATAACTCAGGAACACAAGTCAGTGACAAAGTTTTATGTAAATCAACCCAAAGAAATCCTTCATATTCCAAAATGACTTTGCCCTCTGAAAGATCCCGCCTCCCTCAGCTCCTCAAAATCTTCCATAGAATCATAATTTCAGAAGTTTCAGAAGCAAAGTAGGTAGCTGGAACCAGGAGGGAAGAAGCAATTTTGAGAACCTACTAAGCGCCAGGTGTTTCGTGTGCCCTGCCTTTGGCTCATCGTTTGCATTTGCTCCAGCTATAAGATTATTATTTCTCTCCGCTTTACAGATTGGAAGCTAGACTCAACGAGGCTAGGGAGCCGTCCAAACTTACAAAGCTAATCCACAGCGGTGACCTTACCCAAATCCCCTAACCCCAGTATGGGAGCCAGAGACTATCTGATTCCAGAAGCCGTTCACACCTTGTTGCCCAATGGGTGTCTAAATGTAAAAAAAAAAAAATTGTTTTTTACTTTTGCAAATCTAGACTGCTTTCCTTTTGTAGTAAGCCCAAGATAAGCAAGTCTTCTGGAAGAGGGCTGACATGCCCATAGGACTGACATGGTCAGGTTTAACAAAGTATGGGCAGTCGTGTAGACATATGATCGGACAAAAAGGCAGGATCTGAAGCTGGCAGACTGAGCGGGGAAACCCAGCCAGGCCTGTCTGTCTAGATTCTTCTTGTCCTCCCTGAGCAGCATCCTTCCTTCTGGGTGTAGGGCATGACCTACAGTCAAACAAGGCAGGTCAGATAATTTCTTTACGGCCAGTTTTTGCACAGAAAGTCAGAGAGAGAGGGAGTAACATTTCTAGGTTTCATGACTGGCTTTGGGGAAAGGGGGTTCTGGTTTCTACGACCGCCTTGGGGAAGAGGGATTCTAGTTTCTATGTCTAGCCTCAGGGGAGAATGGGACTGAGAGGCCTATGCGGGGAGGGGCACTTCCTTGCCATCCTTCCGTTCAGACAACCGACAGGTGAAGTGGATGTTTCGAACCTTGGCCTCCGACCCCAGCCTGCTGCCCGTGGGCTCGTTCACAACGAAAATTCTCAACTGATGCAACTAACACTCCTTCTGCAGGTGAGTGTGGCGTTCTCCTTCCCTCTCTGAACACTTTTACTCTGGAAGAGAGCGAAGCCTACTTCTAGGAGACTGTCTCAGCAGAGCGTGGCGACAGCTAGCACTGGCCAAAGCACAAAGGCTGAATGGGCCCATTTCAAGCTGAATGATCTATTCAGTCTTCATTGATCTGCAAACTGGGCTGAGAGCCCTTTACGCTGGCCAGGACCGTGGCCCCGGGGCAGGGAGTGCTCTTCTTTTCTGCATTGTGTGTGCACGCCCAAGGCAAAGCTACCTTCTGTTTTAGCCTGAGCCCCACCCTCCGTGGCTGGCGCGCACAGACGCAGGGCTGGCTGTGGTTCTCCCAGACAGCAACAGTGCTGATGGGATGAACATGATCACTGTTTTTGCTTGGGAGCTGGAAGGGTGCAGGAATCCACTCCCCAACTCGGTGTCTGCCAGAGAAAGGAAGCTGGGAAGGTTCCAGAATAGGAAGGAACCCCGTACACCCTCTACCAGCTTTTCTCTGGCGTCTGGGAGGTTCAGATTCCTTGTAGGGAGGTGTCAGGAGCTAGGTCCCTCCCAGTTTAACCTGTCCAGGAACTGAAGGTGGGACATCACGCCCTGGGGTTTGCTGGGGGCTGCGTGAGCCGTGCTACCCTCCTCCCACCTTCTCTGCCGTGTCCCTTCCCTCCACCTGACCTTTATGGAGCTCAGAACAGAGTACACTGCATTGTTACAGATCACCGGCCCAAAGGGGCGGAGAGTCACAGAACAAAGAGAAGAAACAGGTTTTTTCTCTCAGGAAGTTTAATTTAGATCAGGTGGGCACAGAGCTAAGCCAGTTAAATACAAAATTTATGAGCCAGTGCGTGGCACAGTGTACCTACGTCTAAAGCAGGTCAGACTGGGGACCGCCGCTGAGCATGGTTTCATTCCCGCCCTTTGGGGATGCGCCTTTGCAGGGGACGCCAGCGCTTGGCGGTCTTGAAGGGGGTGCCAGCCACCGCCAGGCTTATGCAGGAGCCGAGCCGGGCCCGCACGGGAAATGCACCCGCTAAGCCAACCAAAGAGCAAATGCAGACGGCCGCTAGCAGCTGGGTGGCAGAGAGGGGCTGGTGCTCTGACGCCAGACACAAAGGGGAGATTCAGCAGAGAGCGGTCATTCTGCCATCAGGGGCTAGCATAGTGCTTGCCACGTTCCACAGGCCCGGTTGCACAAAATCCCCCAAGAATGGGGAAGGAAATGAAAATGAAAATGGACAAAACACGGCAGAGGCACCTTGACCTTATCGGGCCTCAGTTTCCCCATTTACGTTATGCAGGGGTTGGATTTGATCAGTGACTCCTAAATTTGGGACCAGTCCAATTTACCAAAAGTTTGGGGGACTAACTTTTTATACTGCCAAAAAAGAATATATATTTTTTAAAATATCGCCATCATTATCAGTTTAAAGAAGAAAGCACATTTCAGGGCTAAAAATGCAGAATAATGTTAGAATACTAAGGGGAGTCTTTTAAAGAAATTTAGCTATCTGGAAAAATCCACTACATGGTCTTACTTTTCTCATTTCATGGTAGACTTTTTTTTTTTTTTTTTTTTTTTTTTTTGAGACAGAGTCTCGCTTTGTTGCCCAGGCTAGAGTGAGTGCCGTGGCGTCAGCCTCGCTCACAGCAACCTCAAACTCCTGGGCTCGAGTGATCCTTCTGCCTCAGCCTCCCGGGTAGCTGGGACTACAGGCATGCGCCACCATGCCCGGCTAATTTTTTATATATATATATCAGTTGGCCAATTAATTTCTTTCTATTTATAGTAGAGACGGGGTCTCGCTCAGGCTGGTTTTGAACTCCTGACCTTGAGCAATCCGCCCGCCTCGGCCTCCCAAGAGCTAGGATTACAGGCGTGAGCCACAGCGCCCGGCCCATGGTAGACTTTTGAGAGCTTCGTCAAACAAGGAAACCAAGTAAAGAATCTGAAAACTAATAGATGATTTCAGAGCAGCTTCCTAGCTCCAAAGACTCCAAGATTTAAATCCCAGCTGGACAAATGCCCTGACTTGCTTTGAACTTCCTTACAATCAGGGTGGTTCAGTGAGGGAACATAAGCATGGCAATGAGGGCTTTCCCCAGTCCGGAGCATATTGATACTAAAAGAATGGTGACAACTGGCCGGGCGCGGTGGCTCACGCCTGTAATCTCAGCACTCTGGGAGGCCGAGGCGGGTGGATCGCTCAAGGTCAGGAGTTCGAAACCAGCTCTGAGCAAGAGCGAGACCCTGTCTCTACTAAAAATAGAAAGAAATTAATTGGCCAACTAAAAATATATAGAAAAAAAAATTAGCCGGGCATGGTGGCAGATGCCTGTAGTCCCAGCTACTCGGGAGGCTGAGCCAGGAGGATAGCTTTGAGCCCAGGAGTGTGAGGTTGCTGTGAGCTAGGCTGACACCCCGGCACTCTAGTCCAAGCAACAGAATGAGACTCTGTCTCAAAAAAAAAAAAAAAAAAAAAAAAGAATGGTGACCACGACACTCCTTGCACGTGACCCCTCCCCTGACACCTGGCATGCGTGTTATCATTCCTCTTCTTTAGCCGTCAGATTTCTTCTGTGTCCTGAGGTGCAAAGGAAGCTCCCTCTAGGGGTGTCCTGTCACTGTGAAGGCGTTAGTGGCGTGCTAAAGGCAGAAGGCTGAGAGCTGTCCCCTCTCTTCTTGCACTGGAGGCAATAAGTCACTTGGGAGGGGCTGCATCTCGCTCATCTCGGACACCCGCCCTGCACTTGTACGCAGGAGACTTTCAATTAACGTATGTCCGATTTCATTTCTGTACTCTGAGGTCCAGTCGTCCTAGGGTCTACGCAAATGAAAGCTGTACTTGCAAGCTTTTAACAGGCCCCACCCTAAGGAGGTTACAGGCTCTGGAATTTAGCACCAGATCAGCCAGGAGGGAGGGAAGGGAGGCTGTCTTCCCTGGAACTGCCGTGGGTAGTAGGAACAACTTAGGAGCAGCTTGCCATGCAGTCCCCCGGGCGGCCAGCCGGACAGCTGCCCCGAGGCTCAGACTTCAGTGGGACTGTCTGGCAGAAGGGTTGTCTGGAGACAGTGCAGCCCATGTGACAGGCCCTAATGAGCCCCTCTGGAATCCCACAGTGGCCAAGTGGCAGAGGCTCCCTGAATAGGTCTCTCCCTTCTCGGTGGCCACAGTAGCTGTGCTGTGTGGCAACCTCCTTTCTTGATCAACCTCTTGCATTCCTTCCCCCTCTTTTCCTTTCTTTCTGTTATCTTTGTCTTTTCTCTACTTTAATTCTCCCTCTCTCTTCCTTCTCCACGCCCCCGTTTTCTGTTCTTTCTTAGACACAAAATCACCTTCCTTTATGCCATGTGGGTGCCCCATTCCTGGGTCTCGGAGCTGAACCACTGACTGTCCCTCCAAGCACGTGCCATCTCTCCCTTCCCAGACGCCCACACCCCTCCGAGGACGCTGCTTTCAAATCCTGCTTTCCTGGCTGCCAGGAATGGGGAAGAATCAGCAAGTCTGAGTGACTGGAAATAACAAGCACTTGCAAGGTAAGTTACTTATTTATTTATTTTTTGAGACAGAGTCTCGCTTTGTTGCCCAGGCTAGAGTGAGTGCCGTGGCGTCAGCCTCGCTCACAGCAACCTCAAACTCCTGGGCTCAAGCGATCCTCCTGCCTCAGCCTCCCGAGTAGCTGGGACTACAGGCATGCGCCACCATGCCCGGCTAATTTTTTCTGTATATATTAGTTGGCCAATTAATTTCTTTCTATTTATAGTAGAGACGGGGTCTCTCTCTTGCTCAGGCTGGTTTTGAACTCCTGACCTTGAGCAATCCGCCCGCTTCCCAGAGTGCTAGGATTACAGGCGTGAGCCACTGCGCCTGGCCAAGGTAAGTTACTTACAAGAGCCACCATTCGGTCGGGCAGGGTGGCTCACGCTTGTAATCCTAGCACTCTGGGAGGCCGAGGAGGGCGGATTGCTCAAGGTCAGGAGTTCAAAACCAGCCTGAGCAAGAGCGAGACCCCATCTCTACCATAAATAGAAAGAAATTAATTGGCCAACTAATATATATAAAAAAATTAGCCGGGCCTGGTGGCGCATGCCTATAGTCCCAGCTACTCGGGAGGCTGAGGCAGGAGGATCGCTTGGGCCCAGGAGTTTGAGGTTGCTGTGAGCTAGGCTGACACCACGGCACTCACTCTAGCCTGGGCAACAGAGCGAGACTCTGTCTCAAAAAAATAAAAAAAAAAATCCTATATATCCATTTTACAGCGGAGGAAATTGAGGTCCAGAGAAGCTGCTAAATTTGCCAAGGTGACAAGAGAAAAAATTCATATACAGGGCAGACCAATGTGTCCCTGTCCCCCAGGAGAACATTGGAAAATTCATGGAGCCACCTGCTAAGGAAGTCTCTAGTTATTCCGTATTTTCGATCAAGGCTAAAGAAAGTCTCATTTAGCATTGGTTAGAGGCTTTCCCAAGGAACTACTTTTCTAAAGTTTGTTATTTAGGCCGGGCGCGGTGGCTCACGCCTGTAATCCTGGCACTCTGGGAGGCCGAGGTGGAGAGATCACTCGAGGTCAGGAGTTCAAGACCAGCCTGAGCAAGAGTGAGACCCCCCATCTCTACTAGGAATAGAAGGAAATTAGATGAACAACTAAAAATATATAGAAAAAATTAGCCGGGCATGGTGGCGCATGCCTGTAGTCCCAGCTACTGGGGAAGCTAAAAAAAAAAAAAAAAGAAAAAAAAAAAAGTCTCATTTAGATCCTCCAACAGGCTTTAGAATTTAAATAAAAGGCCACCTGAAGCAGACACAGGAAACAGAGGCTGGAAGGGGGCACACTGCGCCCCAGTCCCCGCATACAGCACCTGACCAGGGCCGGGCAGCGGTGATGCCACCTGTGGTCCCCGAGAAGTTGCGCGTGTGTCTGTTGTCCCAACGTGTTGTCCCAACATGTTCCCCAGCGATTCTCTACCTGTCACCAATACTCTGTTTTTGCTGCCACCTACTCATGATAATCTGATCTGGAGAAGGAAAAAAAAAAAAAAAAGGAGGGAAGTGGAGTGTCTACAGAAACAAACATCATCCAATGTCCTGGCTCCCTTCCCGGCCTTCAATAAACACGCAGGAAGGAAGAAGCCACAGAGCTGAGTCGGCATCAGCAAGTCTTTCCTGAGGCTCCATTAAGTCATTAAGGGAGTACTTTGCAGTCGTGGTCCTCTGCAGGTTGCTGGGGTGCTCCGAGCGGGGACCCTCCAGGTAGGTGGGGCTTAGGGACAAATGTGGAAGCAAAGATGTGTTGGGTGTTTGTCTTCTTGGGTCTTCCCCCCATGTTCAACATTTTGCCATAGCAGACTTTCTCCCTGATTGTTTTAATAGCGTTTAAAGCCTTGGTTTTGAGTCGCGGCATTAAGGGCGGCTCTAATCTGGGCGACCAGTGACCCCAGTTCTACACTTGGAAGGCCGGGGGGCAGGACAGTACGAAACACTCCAGCCAAACAGAAAGTTTCCGGTGAGGCCAACCCGGCTGTGAAGGAAGAGACAAAACCATTTCTTTAACCAGAATGCCACCCCTTGCTTCTCCACGCACAGTTTTGAAAGATAGAAGGAGCTGGAATTATCAGCAGGCAGAAAGCATGGAAAATGATAAAAATGAAAGATAAACTTGAAACATACCTAGCAAAAAGCATATTCGATTTGAAAGATTCTTTCCATCTCAATTCTCTGTGGGCCTATTCAAAACAGAGATGTGGTTTCTTAAAATACAGTTTCTGCACTGGCTGGTTGAATCTCCTTAAAAAATGCCTTCCATATTTCCACCGGCCCCCACTTCGAATGTGAACTTGTAACTCCTAACACAACCTCCCAGGGGACCAGGAGAACTTGAGCAGGCAGGGTGATTCTGAAACCTAGTGACACCCCTAAGTGACACAGATTTGGGGCCACAGGTGTCAGATTTCAGCTTTTTTTCTACTACCCCACCCCTCCCCCACCACACACACACACACACACACACACACACACACACGGAGTCAAATGATCCTACAAGGCAGAACTGTTTTAGAAAAATGGCACTGGTGTTAATTCAAGCAGATTAGTAACAAGTTCTCTTTAAAAACACACTCTCAAAGTGTTACAATTCTGTTTGGTGTGGTTTAAGCTTTTTTTTTTTTTTTTTTTTTTTAATAATTGAATTTTTGAAGAAAGAGCAGTTTTAGGCCGGGCGCTGTGGCTCACGCCTGTAATCCTAGCTCTTGGGAGGCCGAGGCGGGCGGATTGCTCAAGGTCAGGAGTTCAAAACCAGCCTGAGCAAGAGCGAGACCCCGTCTCTACTATAAATAGAAAGAAATTAATTGGCCAACTGATATATATATAAAAAAAATTAGCCGGGCATGGTGGCGCATGCCTGTAGTCCCAGCTACCCGGGAGGCTGAGGCAGAAGGATCACTCGAGCCCAGGAGTTTGAGGTTGCTGTGAGCTAGGCTGACGCCATGGCACTCACTCTAGCCTGGGCAACAAAGCGAGACTCTGTCTCAAAAAAAAAAAAAAAAAAAAAAAAAGAGCAGTTTTAAATTTCCTTCTGTAGACACTGTTAATCAAGAACAGCCTCTTTCCCCGGATGAAATGGCTGGTAACAAAGGCTGTGGAGTCCGACTGTCTGCATTGGTAGGCTTGCTTCCTCACCTAACCGCTTGTGGGACTATGCAGCCTCTCTAAGCCTCAGTGTTCTCACCTGTGAAATGGGGACTAGTCTGTCTCCCTGTGAGGTTCAAATGGGATGGCTTGTATAAAAGCGTTTGGCATGGCGCCCACTCGCAGCAAACATTCATTAGATATTAGTTAGCCATCACAGCCTCGAAACGAAACACCCCCAAAAAGCCTCAAGCACAGAGATCAAATATAACACTGCCATTTGCATTTTCCACACAGGAACACCTCCGAGATATCGTGGGTTCGGTTCCAGACCACTGCAGTAAAGCAAAGGTCTCAATAAAAAAAGAAGCAAGTCACACGAATGTTTTGGTTTCCCAGCGCATACAAAAGGTATGTTTACACTATACTGTAGTCTACCGAGTGTGCAATAATAGCACTATGTCTAAGAAACAATGTACAGAACTTAATTAAATAATATTTTATTGCTGAAAATTGCCTCCAGGAAGTTGTAATCTTTTTGATGGTGGAGGGTCTTGCTTCAATGTCGATGGCTCCTAACTGATCAGCGTGGTGATTGCTGAAGGTTGTGGTTGCTGTGGATTCTTTTCTTTTTTTTTTTTTTTAGTTTAAAAAAAAATTTTTTTCTTTATAGATGGAGTCTCACTCTGTTGCCCAGGCTGGAGCCAGTGTAACCTCGAATTCCTGGGCTTTTGCTGCCATGCCCAGCTAATTTTTAAATTTTTTTTGTAGAGACTGGGTCTTGCTGTGTTGCCCAGGCTGGTCTTGAACTCCTGGCCTCAAGTGATCCTCCCACCTTGGCTTCCCAAAGTGCTGGGATTACAGGTGTGAGCCATTGTGCCCCACCATAATTTCTTAAAATAAGACAACAATGAAGTTTGTCACATCAATCGGCACTTCCTTTTATGAAAGGCTCCTCTGTAACATGAGATACTATTTGACAGCCTTTTAGCCACAATGGAACTTCTTTCAAAATTGGAGTCAATCCTCAAACTCTGCTGCTGCTTTTTCGACTAAATTTATGAAACATTCAAAATCCTTTGTTGTTTCAACAATGTTCAAGCGTCTTCATCAGGAGTAGATTCTGTCTCAAGAAACCACTTTCTATGCTCATCCATAAGAAGCAACTCCTCATCCATTCTAGATTTATCATGCATGAGATTGCAGCTATGTAGTCACATCTTTTTATTTTTTTTTTTTGAGACAGAGTCTCGCTCTGTTGCCCAGGCTACAGTGAGTGCCGTGGCGTCAGCCTAGCTCACAGCAACCTTGAACTCCTGGGCTCCTGCCTCAGCCTCCCAAGTAGCTGGGACTACAGGTATGTGCCACCATGCCCAGCTAATTTTTTCTATATATATTAGTTGGCCAATTAATTTCTTTCTATTTATAGTAGAGATGGGGTCTCGCTGTTGCTCAGGCTGGTTTCGAACTCCTGACCTCAAGCAATCCACCCGCCTCAGCCTCCCAGAGTGCTAGGATTACAGGCGTGAGCCACCGCGCCCAGCCAATGTAGTCACATCTTCAGGCTCCACTGCTAATTCTAGTTTCTCTTGCTATTTCCACACAATTGTAGTTACTTTCTCCACTGAGTCCTGAACCTCTCAAACTTATGCATGAGGGTTGGAATCAACTTCTTCCAAACTCCTCTTAATGTTGATATTTTTACTTCCTCTCATGAATCATGAATGTTCTTAATGGCATCTAGCATAGTGAATCTTTTCTAGAAGGTTTTCAATTGACTCAATCAGAGGAATCACTTTTTTTTTTTTTTTTTTGGTAGAGATGCGATCTTGCTATGTTGCTCCTCTGAAACTCCTGGCTTCAAATGATCCTCCCGCTTCTGCCTCCCAAGGTGCTGGGATTATAGGCTTGAGCAACCGTGCCCAGCCCAGGAATCACTATCTATGGCAGCTCATGTACTTCTTAAATAATACAACTTGAAAGTCAAAATCACTCCTTGATCTATGGGCTGCAGAATAGATACTATGTTAGTAAGCATGAAACAACATTCATTCCTGGTGCATTTACACCAGAGCTCTTGGGTGACCAGGTGCATTGTCAATGAGTAGTAATATTTTGAAAGGAATCTCTTTTTCTGAGTGGTAGGTCTTAGCAGTGGGATTAAAACATTCAGTAAACCACGCTATGAACAGATGTGCTGCCGTCCAGGCTTTGCTGGTCCACTGCTAGAGCACAGAGTAGAGTTAACATCATGGGGCCCTAGGAATTTTGCAATGGTAAATGAGTATAGGCTTCAACTTAAAGTCTCCAGCTGCATTAGCCCCTCACAGGAGAGTGCAGCCTCTCCTTTGAAGACAGGCATTGATTTCTCATCTCTAGCTAGGAAAGTTCTAGATGGCATTTTCTTCCAGCAGAAGGCTGTTTCGTCTACACTGGAAATCTGTTGCTTAGTGTAGCCACCTTCATCACCATCTGGGCTAGATCTTCCAGATCACTTGCTGTAGCTCCGTATCCGCACTTGCTGCTTTGCCTTTGAACTTTATGTTATGGGAGCAGCTTCTTTCCTTAAACCTCATGAGCAAACTCTGCCAGTTTCGAACTTTTCTTCTGCAGCTTCCTCACCTCTCTCAGCCTTCATAGAACGAGAAAGAGTTAGGGCCTTGCTCAAGATTAGGCTTTGGCTTAAGGGTATGCTTTTGTTTTTTTTGTTTTTTTTTTTTTTTTTGAGACAGTGTCTTGCTTTGTTGCCCAGGCTAGAGTGAGTGCTGTGGCGTCAGCCTAGCTCACAGCAACCTCAATCTCCTGGGCTCAAGTGATCCTCCTGCCTCAGCCTCCCGAGTAGCTGGGACTACAGGCATGCGCCACCATGCCCGGCTGATTTTTTCTATGTATATTAGTTGGCCAATTGATTTCTTTCTATTTATAGTAGAGACTGGGTCTTGCTCTTGCTCAGGCTGGTCTCGAACTCCTGAGCTCAAACGATCCTCCTGCCTCAGCCTCCCAGAGTGCTGGGATTACAGGCGTGAGGCACTGTGTCATCAAGACTGCTTTCTAGACAGGCCTGCGAACCCCAGGCCGGCTGACTTGGGCAGGGCGCTGTGGGAGAGTGCCCGGCTTCTCCCGGCTGGGGCAGGCCGCACAAAGGTGCCCCGCACAGTCTCTGCGGTGGCTGGCACGGAGGAAACCAGGTTTTGGTGAAGACTGACAGAGGCCTTTCCGAACCCAAAGCATTCTTTAGTCATCTGCGATATCAAAAGATCAGTTTTCATGTTGTCACTCTTTCTCTTCAGATGAGGGGCTATTCTACAGGGTGGCTGGGTTTGTGGTCACTTGGGGGGGGATAAGGAGTGTCATGTGAAGGCTTGAGAGTGACCATTTAAATGTTGTCCAAATGGGCTGGGGCACGCCTGTAATCCTAGCACTCTGGGAGGCTGAGGTGGGTGGATCCCTCAAGGTCAGGAGTTCGAAACCAGCCTGAGCAAGAGAGAGACCCTATGTCTACTATAAATAGAAAGAAATTAATTGGCCAACTAAAAATATATAGAAAAATTAGCCAGGCATGGTGGCGCATGCCTGTAGTCCCAGCTACTTGAGAGGCTGAGGCAGAAGGATCGCTGGAGCCCAGGAGTTTGAGGTTGCTGTGAGCTAGGCTGACGCCACGGCACTCTAGCCCAACAGAGTGAGACTCTGTCTCAAAAAGAAAAAAAAAAATGTTGTCCAAATGGACTTATATCTGGCAGGACATTTTTTCATGATCTTTCTTCTTGCCTGAAGATAAAATTATGTCACTCAGTATATGTTTGCTCTTTTAAAATATACAATTAGTATGTTATTATTTTGCTGATTAGAAAAGTAGTATGTGGTCGGGGCCAGGGTGCCTTTGAGCAAGTTGGAATAAGTTGCCATTTCCTCTGGGCAGGTGTAGCCCTGCAGCAGCACACAGAATAACAGCCCAACACACAATCCGCTCAACCACAGATGGCCCTATGAACACACTCCTTTGGAAAATTTCAAACGATACAAATGTATGTAAAAAAAGAAAGTGTAAGCCTCTTATAATCACATTTCCAAAGAAAACAACTATTAATCGTTTGGTTAACAGACCTTTGTTTTATGATGACAAAATAATAAAATTCAATTAGGGGGAAAATCTAACCTAACTGGGAGAATATTATGTATGTTTAAATTCTCTTCCTCTCTGACCCTGCCCAGCCCAAGATCACCAAAAGTTCTTAACAGCCTGGGAGAAGTCATCTGCAACTTTCTTAGCATATCCATGGATGGAGCCCACTTCAAAGTTGAGTCCTCAAGGATCCATGTCTAACCCTGAAACTTTGATCTTTGTCCCCAGGGAGGACAGAGGCCTAAGAAACTGGGTCCCCCACTCCTGGGGCCAGGCCTCAGAAATGCAAATTCTTCCCTGTTCTGCCCCTGCCTCTTCCCCCACCTCTCGGGACCCCAGCCCTTGGAGGAGTGGCTTTAACTGGGAGAGGGATTTTTAGATTGGGGTCAGAAAGAGGGGGAGCCTTTGGGAAACCCTGAAGAAAACAGAGGACAAAAGTCCAGCCCATTTGCAGTTAGCATGCTGAAGGGAGCCAGTCCTAGAACCAGGGACCACAGCTAGAAGGATTCACTGAGGTTTCACAAGCCTCCTTCGCTTCTACTTACACAATTTTGTTTTCCTTCTGTTCCACAGTAAAACCTACAACAGAAAGGGCTGCTTATCTTGGGGTGCAGCAAGGAAGGGGGAAAATTAGTGAGAAAATTATATCTTTCTCTGCAGCTGGTATTAGGGGACAGAGAATCTAGGGTGGAGGTGGGGGTAGTGGATGGGTAGGAGAGCCACAAGGACACTAGAAACAGGCTCCAGAAGAGGTGTCTTGGACCAAAGGAAAGTTCCTGGGCTAACATAGTAACAATGGTACCGTTTATCGAGCACTTGCAATGTGCTGGGCACTGTGCCAAGAGCATTCCATGCATCATCTCATTTAATCCTGTGGACAGTCTCATCCCGGGAAGAGCCGTTACCAGTGTTGTCCTCGTTTCACCATCGAGGACATGGAGTGGCAGAATCAGGGCTGACACTCAGAACTGTCTGGCCCCGGAGCCTAAGTCCATCCCCTTAGAGCAAGATAATTCGGAAGCTTCAGTGCCAGCCAAGCCCCAACTCCCCTCTGCCCCCTGCCCAATGTGCTCTCTCCAGGCTGGCTTTCCTCCATTTTCCCAGATGAGTTCGGGGGTTTTCACGTGTTGTTTGTCATCATTCAGGATTCAGGCACCCCCTCCCCTGAATGGTCTCCTTTCCCGAGCTCTCCTCCCAAAGCACCCTGCAGATGCTTCTGGGCGGCACCACGTGTCACGTTGGGTCCCCTCCAAGAGACTGCGAGCTCTCCGGGAGGCTGTGCACTCATCTTCTCCTTCATCTTCAGATCCGCTGTGCCCAGCACGGTGCCAAACGCTTGAGAAGTGCTCTCTGCCACCCCAGTGCTCAGCAAATGCAAGCGGCATTAAGGCCAGACAAGCTGAGCCGTCAGGACTGCTAGCTCCCTTTCCCACTCCCCGTTGGTAGGAGACAGTGAGTGTTATTTACAGAAACACCAAGCCAAACAAGACCCTCCCTTCCCTGACATGCTGAAGCTGTGCTGGGAACAGCCAGGGGTCACCAAATGGTGACCAGATGGTAACTGACTGCTGCTCCCTAACTCCAGGGGCCAGGGGCAAAAGGCTCGGCCGCCCACCTGCTCCTGGGGACCTGTGAACGATCCACTTTGCAGGGAAAAAACCCAGACAGGCCCCTCCTCCTGAATCCCCTTCTGCAACCAGCTCTCAGAGCTGGCCCTGCCAGTTGCCACCACGTCCAGGGGCCTGGAAGCCTGGGCTGGAAGTTCTGCGGTCCAACCTTGCCCGGTATTACTGTTGCTCACCTTCCCCGGCTTCTTCCACGACAGGCGACAGGCGGGCATTGCCTCCGCAGTACCTACCCCAGCGGCACAGCTGAGCCCTAAAATAGCTCAACTCGGACAGGGCAGGAGAGCGCTGGGGCAGAGGGAGTGCGGGGTGGAGGAAGAGGGCGCCTTTCTCAGGGAAGGACTCTGAGAGAGGACACAAGTAGCTGCTGGAAGAGCGAAAGGATTTTTCTGCCCTGTTCCCAAACAAAGAGAGCGGACGACCGGACCGGGCTTTGGGGAGAGCTCTGTTTCCCTTCCTTTCATTCGGCACAGGTCCCCTCCTCCCACGGATCTGGGAGGCAACAGGCCCCCAACTGGTTATCAGGCCCAGGAGCGTGAGGGCCTTTGTCTCCCGCTCTGACATCTAGCTGGCAGGGCAAGGGGCCGGCAAATCCTCCCTGACCCTCCCAGCTCTTTGTTATCTCGGAGGGGAGATTACATTTCCTTGTGGGGAGGCAAGGTGCCAGGAAGCCTCAGGGCAGGACAGAGACAGGCAGGGCTGCCGTCTGACCCCAGTTGCCTGGAGCGGCTCGGGGATGCCCCGGGGACCTCTCCCTCCGCTGGCCTGGGGCCTCTCCAGAAAGGAAGGTCTGTATCTCAGAAAGATGGGGGCTGGGGGGATGCAGAGGGGAGCTGGGCTGGACAGATAAAAGCAGCCAACTCTCACTAGTTCAGGAGTGCGTCCGTGGCCTTTTCGCCTGCTCCACTCCCCTACCTCCAGCTGTTTCCCTGAGAACTAGGTAGGGGAGGCAGAGCTAGCAGGCTGGCACTTGCTTCCGTTTGGGTTTCTGGCTAAATCTATAGACGAATTTGTTCAGCAGCAGACCTATGCCCCTCAACACCAGACTGGCACTTAGACCATTCTCTTTCTGTTTAAATCGAGGACATGTTCTTCAGCCTCCTCTTTTGAATTCAAGATACTCTCAAAATGGTTCCACATCAAAAGAAAAAAGACCCGGATATAAAACCCCTTGTTTTATAGGAGTTATGAAGAGGAAGGGTGATACACTCTTTTTCAGGAACAAAGTGGGAAAACGGTAGTTGGGTGTCAACATTAAATTCTGGATTTTTCCATGGCTTGCCTTCCCCATCATACTTCCTCATAATTGTATTTCCTCCTCTGGTAGCCCAGGTCTGTTACGCTTATTAAGTCCATTGACAACAAATATATATGAAAACCTCCTGAGTCGAGTCCTAAGCTGATTCAGACACATAGATGGGACCCTTGCCCTAGAACAGTTTAGAAGCTGGCTAGAGTGCAAAGAGTAGAAAAGACAAAAAGCTGTGTTTAGTATCAAATCTGGGGATAGACCAGAAAATCAGAAGGGATTCCAGGAACTGACAAAGCTGGGATTAGCTGGGAAGGCCTCTTCAAGGGAAGGGCATGAGTTTGGCCTTCTCAGAGGCCAAAGTTGAGCATTATTTAATATGCCAGGAGCCTAATGGGTGGGCAGCTTATGTGGGCAGCTACCCCAGCCTGACCAGGAGCTGAAGGGTTGAAGGGTGGAGAGATACACTTGTAGGGGAAACTCCATAAATGATGTCTGAAGCTCCCTTATTCTACAAACACGTGACTGCCTGCTTTTTATTTAGTTTATTTATTTATTTAATTTGTTCAACAAATATTTATTGAATATTAACTCTTTGGCCAGCCAATAAACATTTCTTGAGTGCCTACTCTGTGAATGACACTGTATTCTTTCACCTGGTGTTCAAATAGAGAAATAAACTTAAGGACCCTTTTCTTAAATGAGGGAGGAGGGAAAAATCTCATTGGGTATTCAAGCTCCTACCACCTTTTTGGGTTGAGGTGGTAGGGTGGGGATGAGGGGAACAGTCCCTACTATTAACTTACATAGTGACTTCAACACTTTCGGTGCACTGACATCCATTATTTTATTTGATTTTAGTGACAACTTGGCGAGGGTATCTGAATAGATACCTGTCTGGATTTTACCAGAAGCATGACATGTCCAAAGTAAAACAGTTCAGAAGTGGCAGACCGGAATGAAGGCGGCCTTCCTGCCCAGTGTGGCGGGCTCTGACTGTACCCCTAGCCCCCAGCATGGCCCAGTATCACGGTTACCCTCGACCTCCAGAGAAAATACAGATTCTTGGCCCCTTCTTGGAACAACCTGATTCCTCATGTCTGAGCAGGCCCAAGAATTTGTATTCTTAGAAGACTCCCAGAAGACTCATGTCCATTTGGATCGGGGAACCACTAGATTATACTATTCTGCGGGGAGGACGCAGGGGAAAGGGCATTTTAGCCATTTTCCCCCAGTAGGGTGGTCCTTGGAGTACTGGAGGGTGCTCTGGGTGGCCTCGGATCAACTTCCACTCCCCGCTCACTCTTTGCTTCCTCAACAGTCACTGCGTCTGGAGAATTCTGGAGGCCCAGCAAGGCGCTGCAGAATTTACAGGGTCTAGCTCCCGGTGGACCACAAAGCCTAAATCACGAGGCTGGGGAAAGCTGAGATCCAAGGGAAGGTTCTGAGGAGGGGCTGACCTTCTCATGAATACGAACAGCTTGTATTTATTGAGTGTTAACTATGTGCCAGGCCCTCAGCTCCACGCGGAAAGTGCTATTACCGAGACGGGAACACCGAGAGTCAGAGCGCGCGACCACTTCCCCAAGGCACGCAGTCTCCAGAGCCCACGCGACCGTGTACGACCTCCGGGCGACGGTGTCTCCACCTCACCCCCCCCCACCCGCTAATCTGCCCACGGCCTGCAGCGCGAGCGCCCTCCCGGCGGTGCTCGGACTCCAGGGCACGAGCGCCAGAGGGGACCGGGCCGCAGGAAGGGCAGGGCAGCGCCCCCGGCGGCTCCGCCCGCTCCCCACCTCTCGGGGGCCGCGGCTCGGGAACTACAAGGCCCAGCAGGCAGCTGCAGGGGAGGAGGAGGAGGAGGAGGAGGAGGAGGGACCAGCGCGGGAGGGAGAGAGCGAGCCCTCGCGCCTCGCCGGCGCACAGCGCTCCGAGCGCTCCTGCGGGCACTGGCGCGGCGGCCTGGGCGCGGGCGGCGGCGAGCGGGAGCCGGACGCCGGTCCAGCCGCGGCGCGCGGAGGAGCCCGGGCTGCGCGGCAACGTCCGGACGGGCCCGCGACTCTGCTTAGCGCATTGCGGCGACCTCGCCTTCCCCCGCCGCGGGCGCGCCGCAGCTGGCAAAGCGGCGGAGACCGCGACTTTTCTCCGGTCCGGGTTCGGGGCGCCCGCGGGCGCGCAGTGCCCGTGCTGCAGTCGGGCTCGCCGCGGCGCCGGGGCCCCGCAGGGCGATGGAGCCCTGTCTGCACGAAGCGTGAGGCGCCCCCGCCGGGCTCTGGAGAAGGGGGGCGCGGGGTCTGGAGACCCCCGGCGGCGGACGGGAGCCCTCCCCCCGCCCCGCCTCCGGGGCACCAGCCCCGGCTCCATTGTTCCCGCCCGGGCTGGCGGCGCCGAGCCCCGAGCGCCACCGGGAGTCGAGCGCCGGACGCGGGGCTCTCGCGACCCCGCCGGGACCCGAACGGAGCCCGGGGGCGGCGGGCCGGAGCGGGGGACGCGGGCACCCGCCCGCCCGCCCGCGCCACGGCGGACTCTCCAGAGGCGGGTCCTCCACGCCGAGTGAGGTAAGAGCCGCGGCGCCCCCAGATCCGGGGCGGGCTTGGCGTCCCTCGCGCCCCCGGCGCCGGAGCCTCCTCGCCCGCCGCAGCCCAGTCGGGGCCGGCGCCTCCCTCCGCCCGCCGCCCGCCCCTCCGCCTCCCGGCTCCCCCAGCGCTCCGCGCCCCTTCGCGCTCCCGCCCGCCCTGCGCCGCGTCGCCGCTGCGCCCCCTGCCCGCGCCCGTCCCGCCGCTCCTCTGCCGCCCAACTTTTCCGCCAACTCGCGCTCGGGAGCCGGCGGCGCGGCGGCGAGGCCGGGAGGGCCGGGCGAGGCCGGAGGCCCACGGTCTCCGCGGAGCGCGGGGGCGAGCTGGCTGGGCGTGCGCGCGGCACATTCCGCTCCTGCTCCTCCGGCCCCTGTGGGCCTCTCCCGGTGCAGCAGGTAGCTCTGGGCGGAACGCCGGAACCCCGGGCACTCCCGAGTCCTTTTCCGCCTCCGCGCCGGCCTGGGGTCCGGGCTGGGGCGGCGCGGGGGCGCGAGGAGGGGAGGAAGTGGAGGGAAGCTGGGCTCCTCTCGGAATTTAAGGAGGTGTCGTCACCAAATGGCTGAGTCTGCTCTAGCGGAGAGCGAGGAGGGAGTCCCCTTGCCAGAGGGCGATCTTCCACTTCGGGGGGCTCAGGGGGGTCGGAAGTTTGGGGGGCGGCAGGACGACCGGCCCCAGCGCCGGGCAGGGGCGGGGGCGCGTCCGGTTCCAGCCCGGTTCTTAGGGGTGGGGACCGTGGGGGCTGCGTCCCGTGCGGTCCGCTCGGCCGCGAAGCGTGTGGCTTCTCGGGCCCAGACCCCTCTGCTTCCCGCTGCCCGTCCCGTTATGCGTGGGGGTGAGGGTCCGTGAGAGGCTAGAACCCGCTTACTTCTGCAGAGGAATTTGTGCACGTCGTAGAAGGGGGTTCGTGTACCACACCCCCCTGGGAGACAGCCAGGCGCTTCGGAGGGGGCGAAGCCCGTTTCTCCTTCCTGGGCCCAGAAGCCGCCAGCCCGTTTGAAAGCCTTTCCACGGAGCCTTTCTCCCCAGCGCCCGCCCCCCGCCCCCCGCTTTCCAGATGTGCGGCGCATCTGGTTCCGTTTCAGTCCGCACCGGCACACGGCGGCCGCCAGCCCCCCTCCCCTCCCCCTCCCCGACCTGGAACTGGGATCCTTCGACCCGGCTCGACCGCAGCCCTCCTCTGAATTTCGGGAGACTCGGAGATGGGGTGTTGGGATTTGGGGGAGAAAACAAAGCTGCCTTGGCTCCTAAGTCACCCGCGTACCCGCCAAGTGAGTTATCCTCTGCTTGCTTGGCGGCGGCGGTGGCGGTTGGGATGTTTTCTGGATGGCGCAGAAAAAAAAAAAGGCTTTTTTTGGGAGTTGGGGCCAGGGTTTTAGGGAAACGGCTCATCAGCTAGCGGTGGCCGCTTTGGCCGCGGATCTGGCCCATGACTGGCCCTGATGGAAGTTTCTGGAAACACAGCATGGCTTTCTCCTCCGCTGAGTTGCAGCTGGAGCTGCGGGAGCGCCGGTGCGGGCCGGAGCCGCGGTCCCCGCTTGGCCGCCCGCGCGCTCCCGCGCGCTCCCCAGTGTTTGCGGGGAGTGACTTGGGCCGCGGCCCCGGACACGAAGGGGGCGTTTTGCCACTTAGGTGACGGCTGCAGGTTTGGGAGGCTGCAGGTTTGGGATCGGGAGCGGGACCGTCCGATGGCTTTCTGTAGCGGTATTTGAGGCAGGAGAGCAGGGCTGTGCGGTCCAGGGCTGCGGAGGAGCGCGGGGCGCGGCGGTCCCTCTCGCCCGCTCCTTTCCAGCCTCTTTCAAATTGAAAACACTTCTCTGGTTTCCTCCTTTGGGCGGCAGTTCTGGAGGCCGGAACGAAGTCGCACTTTCTCCAGACGTGGTAATTAAGGTGACTGTTCCCTCCGCAGATGCGCCCTGCCCTTTGCACCTCCGGACCAGCGCTTTTTTTGGAATGCCAACTACCTAAATTGTAGAGCCTTAGCCCTGAGACTGTCGGGCAGCAAGTGGCCATTTTCCTCCCTTGGCCCGGCCTCCCGGTTTCCTCTCTGGGGCTTGTTTAAAAAGCTAAGTAGCAGGGCCCCGTGGGACGCGCCTTGGTCTGGCTAATTACCCCCACGCCTGGGTCATCTCCCTTCCTCTCCGTGACCACCGGCCAGCGGGCCAGCAGTCTGGGCCTGGCCTGCCCTCTGTGCTGATGGCCTGCCTCCCTAATGACTTGTTTACATATTCCCCCCCAGTTGGTTAGGAGGAGCTCCAGGGCTGCCCCTGACCCTCAGGGTGCAGGGTGTCTGGGGACAGGGCGGCTGCCGGAGCCTGGACCCAGCTGGGATGGTGATGTGCTTGCTGCATCGGTGACGAGCTCCTTGAAATATCTGTTGCACTTACTCTTAGTCATAGCTGAGTGTCAGCTTTTTAATGAGGGCCATCCAGATCCAGAGCCACTTGAACCCCCGTGCTTTCACTGCCTGCTTTTACCTGCCTGCAGAATTGCCCCTTTGGGAGGTACTTTCACAGTGGGGATTTGGGCGGGAGTGGGCACCACTTCCTTTGGTTCCAAAGCAGACAGTCTTTTTTTTTTTTGAGAGTCTCTGTTGCCCAGGCTAGAGTGAGTCCCGTGGCGTCAGCCTAGCTCACAGCGACCTCAAACTCCTGGGCTCAACCGATCCTCCTGCCTCAGCCTCCTGAGTAGCGGAACTACAGGCATGCGCCACCATGCCAGGCTAATTTTTTCTATATATATTAGTTGGCCAATTAATTTCTTTCTATTTATAGCAGAGACGGGTCTCGCTCTTGCTCAGGCTGGTTTTGAACTCCTGACCTTGAGCAATCCACCCGCCTCGGCCTCCCAGAGTGCTAGGATTACAGGCATGAGCCACCACGCCCGGCCCCAAAGTAGACAGTCTTAGGGGGCTTTTTCCCTTGGTCTCTGGCCATGGAGGATGTTAGAAAGTTCTAGTAGGTGCCCTTTGAATAGCAAGTGAATCGAAGGCACAGGAAGAAATGAAAAAAGAACCCCCCCCCACGCCACCCCCACCTCCGCCTGCTTAGGGGAGGGGATTAGAGTATACCCACGCGTCCCTCAGCCTGGGCCAGCTTCATTCCTGGTTGACTCCAGAGGGCGAGAAAACTGAACTGAGCATTAGGTAGGCAGATTCCAGCCTTAGAGACCAAGGAAAATCCATGGGTTTTGCTTTTAGTAGTGTGCTTTTTGTTTGTTTTGGGTATTGACCTGAAACAAGACTACTGAAACAGAGGAGATTTGCTGATGTGAGCTTGGGGTTTAGCAGCCAGCTTCTCCAAAGGCTTTTTTTCTTGCCTCCATTTTTAAATGTCTTTCTTCAAAATGGCTGTTAGTAGAAGAGCATCCTCGGAAAGTTTGGGCCTGTGGTGCTGCCTGAGGGAAAGGAGTTAGATACAATTGATTCCAATGTCTTGTGGCTGAAAGGGCCTCACGTCGCTTGAGATGAGTTTAATTTCCTCTTGGGAAATTTGTCTTGCATTTTTGCCTTCCCCAGAGCTTTGCGAAAGGTCTGGACGCACTAGGGACTGGTGGGAGTCCAGATGTGCAGCTGTAGAGAAGATTCTGGTGTTTCCAGAGAGGATTAAATACCAGACTTGGGCTAGGATATTTGTTTTAGCCCCCAAGGTTGCATCTACCTTAAACAGACATTCTCTCCTCACCACCCCTCACATAAAGAAAGAAGTAATGTTTGGTCCTCCTCTTCCCCTCCCCGGCCCCTAGTATATAGCACTCACCTAGGCGAACAACTCCAGGAATATGGAATTGCGCTAGCATATCCTGTCTTCAGTAGCAAGGTTTTCTAGATTATGTGTGGTTTCACTTATTTTAGTAATTTTTTTGTATACTTATTATTCCCAAGGACATTTGGACACTTTTTTTTTTTTAACAGATTCAAAATAAAAAAATTAGTATTTCCCTTGGACCAGCCAAAATTTCACAAGCTGAGCTGTATAACTTTTTTCAAATGTTTGTTAGGCATTTAACTCTGCCGTCTCAACATTGAGTAGAGAATGGTCGCTTTTGCGAAAAGGGACCCTTTCTATTAAGCAGTAAGCCTTATTCTCATCTGAAGAGACTCACGTTTTGGTGTTAACTTCCTCAATTCTGAAGACTCAGAAATGTTAAGAAAATGTCTCCGTTGGTATTCTCTGGAATAGTGCTTGGCTGGTTTACAAGGGGTACTGACTATTGCTTTTTCCTGGTATTCTCAACCTCTTTTCTGGGAGAATATCTATACTAGTTTCTTCTCAGTCACCCTTCTTTTCTTTCATTCATTTATTCATTCAGTTAACAAATATCTCAGCGTCTTCTGTGTACACTAGGTGCTAAGGGTATTACTAAAGGTTAGAGCCAGGCATGGTGGCTCACACCTATAATCCCAGCAATTGGGGAGGCCAAAGTGGGAAGATCACTTGAGCCCAGGAGTTCAAGACCACCAGCCTGAGCAACATAGTGAGACCTTGTCGCTACAGAAATTTTTTTAGAAAGTTAGCCAGGCATGATGGCCCACACCTAGCTACTCAGAAGGCTGAGGCAGCAGTGAGTTATAATTGTGCCTCTGCACTCCAGCCTGGACAACAGAGCAAGATCCTATCTCCAAAAAAAACAAAACCCAAAGGTTAAATAGGTACAGACCCTGCTCTGAAGGAGCCTGCAATCCCACAGGGAGAGAAAGGGATGGGGGACATAAATAGCAATCACATAAGACGACTTGAGCCCCTTATCAGAGGGGCTAGTAAGGTGGTTTGCAATTCAGAGGGATGAGATCCTCTAGCTAGAAGGCCCAAGAAAGGCTGTGGAAGAGGTAGTTACTCAAGGTAGGGCTCAAGAGAATAGCAAAGACCTGGCCCTGGGCAAACAAGAACCTCTTGCACAGAGACACGCATTGCCTGGAGCTGTGAGCTCTACTCATGGGTAGAAATATAACATGAGCTACATGTCATTTTAGCTTTTCTAGGAGCCACATTTGAAATCAAGTAAAAAGAAACACGATAAATTCATTTTAATTAGTTTGTTTAGATTTTAATAATTTGTGTGATTTAACCCAATACACCCATAATTTATGTGACTTATAACCCAGTGTATACAAAAATATTACCGTTTGAACATGTAATCAACATAAAAAAATTGTTGATGAGATACTTTACATTCTTTTTTTTTTCTTACCAAGTTTCCAAGATCCAGTGTATGTTTTTTTTACCTCTGGCACATCCCAATTAGCACCAGCCACATTTCCAGTGTACAGTAGCCACATGCGGGTAGTGGCCCCCCTATAGGCCAGTCCGTCACAGGGTATGAAGATGGAGAGTGAGAAATACCTTTGGAAAGGTTGGAAGTTCTTGTCTTCAGGCAGCCAACTACCAAATTTCCTGAGAGTGCTATCAAGGAGTTAAAGCATTATTATACTATATGATGATAATGATAAAAATATAATAATTATAAACATATTACTATATTAAATATATTTGCAATTCCTTATGTTTGATCAGTACTTTAGAGAGGAGAGAGCAAGCGCCTGCACCTACACTGCCCAGTTTGATCCTCATAACCACCTGTGATGTATGTAGCTCCCTCCAACAGGTGGGAAACTGAGGTCCGGAAGGTTAAGTGACTGTCCCAGGGTGGCAGATTCGAAATGGAAGGGCACGCACTTATACTTCCTCCAGAGAACAGGAAGAAAAAGGCTTGGCTGTGAGCTCATCGGCTGGCTTTCCTGATGTCACTTTTGGACAGGGAGCTCTGATGTGCACAGAATGTCCACGCTTAGAGCGAGGGGGCACCGCAAGGTCACGCGGGTCAGCCCGTGCTTTCTGGGCAGACACTGTCCACATCTCACGCCGGATTGGCGCTCTAGAGAGGAGACAGTGGGCACTGTCACCCACACAGCCCCTTCAGTCTTCCCAGCCACCTGTGAGGTAGGCAGGGAAGATATTTCACCCCCCTCCGGCAAGTGGGGAAGCTGAAATGTCACGGTTTCCTCTCCACTCCCCACTGAGGACCCCTGCAGGCAGGCGTGAGTGGCCGTGACTCCCGGGAGACTGACTGACACTGGAAAGACCCCGAGCGGGCAGCCAGCTGCAGGGTCTCTGAGGAGGCTGCTGTGTGCACCTGTGAGGCTACAGGTCACACCTGTCAAGCAGGGGAGGAAGGAGGCTGTCCCTAAGGGAGCTGAAGAATTCCTTAATTAGTAGGAGAAGGTGAGGCGAAGGAGGAGGTGGCAGTCCTCAGGGTCCCAGGCAGCATGTGGACTAGTGGCTTGTGCAAGGTGTGTGTGGAATGGGGTGTGCGCCCACTTACCTTTTCATTCCAGGAGTTGGTGCCAGGAGGCTGGGTTTGCTTAGCATGCATGCGTGTTTTACAGATGTGAAACTTTCGAGGCCCAGAAGGGTAGGAGAGGAGGAGACTTTTGCACCTTTTTTGGGGAATGAGCTGAGGGAAGCTGCCCGATGAGTTTGGGGTGCATTGATCACAGAGCCGAGAGAGGGCGGTCTACGGCCAGCCCACACTTGTGAGGAGGTGGCAGGCTTTTCAGGGGACAGAGAGGCCGAGTGGCGGTCCAAGCCGCCTGTCTGCTGTGTTTGAAACCAAGCTTAATCATCTCAATTAATCATCTCAATCGTCTCCCATTGGACACTAAAAAATGTATTCCGTACTCCGGTAGTTACTGTGAGACGGAGGCTTTCTTTCTGAGCTACACCTTTCTGGGTGACAGACAGGCCTGCATCTGTTAAATGTGTCTTTGGGATGTAGTGAGATGTGGGGTGCGGGTTTAGGGATGTTCTCAGGCAAGCATTGCTTCTATCCCAGGCCCTGGGGTGCGCCCTACCCTAAGGACCAGAGCAGCGGTCCCCGACCTTCTTAGCACCAGGGACCAGTTCCACGGAAGACAGTTTTTCCACGGACTGGGGTGGTGGGGGGGTCGGTTTGGGGATGATTCAAGAGCGTTACATTTATCGTGCACTTTATTTCTATTAGTATTACCTTGTCACTTGCCATTCACTGATGGGGTTTTGCTGTGGGTCTGCAAGTAATTGATTTATCACGGTGTCTGTGCAGTCAAACCTCTCTGCTAATGACGATCTGTATCTGCAGCTGCTCCCCACTGCTAGCATCACCGCCTCAGATCATCGGACGTTAGATTCTGATAAAGAGGCACAAGCTTGGCCGGGCGCCGTGGCTCACGCCTGTAATCCTAGCACTCTGGGAGGCCGAGGCGGGAGGATTGCTCAAGGTCAGGAGTTCGAAACCAGCCTGAGCGAGACCCCGTCTCTACCAAAAATAGAAATAAATTAATTGACCAACTGAAAATATATATACAAAAAAAAATTAGCCGGGCATGGTGGCGCATGCCTGTAGTCCCAGCTACTCGGGAGGCTGAGGCAGGAGGATCGCTGAGCCCCGGACTTTGAGGTTGCTGTGAGCCAGGCTGACGCCAGGGCACTCACTCTAGCCTGGGCAACAGAGTGAGACTCTGTCTCAAAAAAAAAAAAAAAAAAAAAAAGAGGCACAAGCTAGATCCTTCTCATGTGCAGTTTACAGTAGGGTTTGCGCCCCTGTGAGAATCTAATGCCACCACTGATCCGACAGGAGGCCTGTGCGGTGATGGGAGGGATCGGGAGCGGCTGTAAATACAGATGAAGCTTCGCCGGCTTGCTCGCCACTCACCTCCAGCTGTGGCCCAGTTCCTAACAGGTCACGGACGGGTACCAGTCCTTGGCCCCGGGGGGTTGGGGACCCCAGGACTAGAGGGTTCATCTGTGATCTGCTTCCAAGGATCTTTCTTTTGACCAAAGGGATTGAGAATCAAGGCTCTTTCATTTCCAGAGTTAGCTTGGATTTGTCCTTGTCTGCTTGGTTTGGAGAAAATGAGTTTGCATCATCAGATAGAGCCAGGTTTGATCCGAAAACCTGGGTGATAAGAGACCCCTCCCCCCCCAGTCCCGGTGCTGTTGGTTACTAGCCTACGTGTCCTTGGAGAAAGTACTTACCTCTTTGAGTCTCAGTTTCTCCACCGCTTAACGGGGAATAACAATTCCTATCCCCTGTTCGTTTATAGTGAGGAATAAATGAAGTTACACAGTTATAAATTAATTGTACCTAGCGGCATGCTTGGCACGTAGTAGGTATTCAGTGTTCATTCAATGTTGTCTCTTCTAGTTCCTCTCCTAAACTTAGAGAACATGAAAGAGAAATGTTTACTTCTGTT
Source organism: Microcebus murinus (assembly GCF_040939455.1). Classification (NCBI taxonomy): domain Eukaryota; kingdom Metazoa; phylum Chordata; class Mammalia; order Primates; family Cheirogaleidae; genus Microcebus; species Microcebus murinus. The sequence continues at coordinate 4,061,574 of NC_134127.1, forward strand.
TTGATTCAAAATCATTAAAAAATTTAGTAAGCCTTGGGAGGGAGCTTTGGTGGTATTGTGTGCGGATTCCCACCGGCCAAGCGCATGTGAGTGAAGCCAAGAATCCAGGGGGTTTTCTGCCAGCCAGGGCTGACTCACTCGCCGCCGAGGGGCCCTGCCGGGCCGGGTGGGGGAGGCAGGGCTGGAGCACCGCATTAGGGCATGTTCCGGGGAAGTGGATTCTCTGAATAACTTGGACGGTTCCCTGGAGCATTTGGGACAGAAGCCACATGGAAGACAGAGATGGTCGCCCCCTTGCAGCCCAGACAGTGCCCAGAAAGTCTTGTCACTTAGCAAACGTTTAGCAGCAATGAGCCGTTCTCTAAGCGCTTCAGCTGGGGCCAGCATGACCGTCTTTGAGTCAGCCCTTGCAGGGGCTCTCGACTCCCCGCTAGGACCTTTTCTGACCCCAGCTTTGGTACTCATATCCGTCCGTCAGACATCAGCGTCACCTTTTGGCAGCGGGGAGGAGAACGGGACCCACCCCAGAGTCCCGCACTCTGAGGCTCTGTGTAAGCAGTTGCTGAGGGCTGTGGAACTAGAGATTCCTGTGACTTAGACCCTGCTAGGGGCCAAGAGGAGAAGCCTGGAGGTGACTTACTTCAACTTCCTCCTCCAGTTGGTCCGGGAGTCGCAGGTCTTACTTACCGGAGTCCGGCAGCTGCTAACTAGTTATCTCTGTACTTGGTGCCCGTTTCCACGTCCCCGGCTTGGTCCATGAGTCTTCAGCCCCTTTCTTCCGCAGCAGAGGGGTCGGTTTGCCCCGGGCAGGGGTGAGTCCCGCAGCTGCGGCAGGACACGCTGGAAAGCCCTGGTGCACAGAGGCAGAACCACCTGGGACATTCCTGAGCCACACGCCTCCCAGCACACACGGTCTTAGGCTTATTTCTTAGAGAGACCCTCGTGACGATATTCCCAACCAGGCTTGCACATAATCTGCACTCCAAACATGGTTGTGGAATTGAATTAAAGCACCCTTTGTCCAATTAAGACCTGTACATTCTAGTAGGATCACAGTTCCCTTCCGCGCTTTGAAGAGCAGGTTACTGCTTCCAGTGACCCTCGCGGGGCCCCCGACTGTGCCGCGCGCTTTGCCTTCTTTTCCTCCTTGCCCCTCGCCCACCCAGACGCTCCTAACTTTTTTTTTGTTGTTGTTCCCCACTTTCCCCAGAGTCAGCTCGAGGAGGAGGGTCAGGCCCCAGGTGGAGTATCCATGGAGGTGTGGAGCCGTCTCACCTACCTCTAACCGCGGAACTGGGATGTGGAGCTGGAAGTGCCTCCTCTTCTGGGCTGTGCTGGTCACAGCCACACTCTGCACCGCCAGGCCGGCCCCGACCTTGCCTGAGGAAGGTAAGGCCAGGCCTTGGGGACGGTGGGCCGGGAGGGCGGTGGCGTGGCTGGGCGGGACGGAGACACCCGGGCTGCTTCCGGCCTGGCTTTGGACGTAACCAGCTCCATCTGGTTGGGGTGGGAAGGCCAGGGGGCTGCGCTCACAGGGTCGGCTATGTTTTCTCTCCCCGAGGAAGGAACACCTAACTGCAACCGCCCTAGAGCCGGCCCCTCAGCCTGGGTCACCTGTGGGATTTGGGAGGTGGGGGCACGAGGGGCCTGTGAGTTTGGGTCTAGAACTTGGATCAGACCACAGCAGACATTGTCAGAGGCGAGAACTTGATAAAGACCTCCGGCTTCTAGAAGATTGTTCCCAAGACACATCTGTGGGTGTCAGCGGCCGCAGCGGGTGGCCTGCTGCCGCACCTGCCGTGGCGTAGTCTCACAGGCTGTTTGGGGGCTGCTGAGTGGTTTGCTTGGATGTGTACTATTCGGGGGGGTCGGGGCGGGTTCGAGGAGATCGAGAACCAGGAGGCACAGACTGGTGGCGTGTTGGGAATTCAGAGAGATCGTTGGTGACAGGATGGCCTTGCCCAGCGCTCACGAGATTTGCTTGGGTTCTCAAAGTACCTGCTGCAGAGGCACACCTGTTGGCTTTCGAGGGACTTTGAGAACTAACGTGAGGGCGTTTCTGCTACCATGGGGTCATGTGGCTTGTGATGTGTGGTGGCTGGTCACATAGAGGTTGGTGGAGGGTGAGTGACAGGCTCCAGGTGCACTTGGCAGGGCAGCTGAGTTTAAACCTGGGCTGCAGGGGCTTGTCCGAGCAGTGGGTGGCCGGTGAAGATGTGTGTCCGCTTGAGTGGCGCAAGGGGGAGGAGGGGGAAAGGTGTGTGAGAGTTTCTAGAAGGTGCTGTGGCTGGAGCAGGTGTATGCATGTTGCATTCAGTAACGGACTGAGGGCAAGAGCCCCGCTAGGACATGCTGGAGATCCGAACTGGGGAGAGGCTATCTCTGCACAGGGAATTTGTGGTCAGGTAGGGGAGAGGCAAGGATAGTGATGAGTACGTACGAAGTAGGCTGTGTTTAAACCACACGGTGGAGTTGTCACGTAACAAAATGCAATGGGAGTGCAGAGGAAGAGGGGAGCAGCAGTATCTGAAATGGGTCTTGAGGGATGAGTAGGAGTTCGGAAGGGGGAAATGAAGGGCACTCGAACTGGAGCAGCGTGGGTGAGGGTACAGAGGCCAGGACGTATAAGGAATATGGAGAACAGTTTGCCTGGTGAGTAGGTAGTTGTGCGAAGTAACACCTGGAAAAATTGGATCGAGTTAGCCTACAGAAGGCTGCTTTAATGTCCTGTTAAGAAAATCATACTTACATGGGTAGGTTCTGGGAAACTCGGAAAGTTTTGAGCAGGCAGTGACACAATCCAACTTTCAGGAAATTAATTTGGCAGCTGAATTTGGCCGGATGGGAGGAAGGAGTCGGTAGACCTTACGCTTGCATCCTGCCTCTCCACTTGATGGCCACATGACTTCCTCTGACGAATTGCACGATGAGCCTTGGCTTGTTCATCTGTGAAATGGGGGCAGTCATAAAGGATTAAATGGGAGAAGTCATTCTGAACGCGTAGCCAGAGAAATTGAAGTTGCGCGGCAGGCTGGGGGCTGGGAGATGGCGCAGGAGGGAGAAAGTTAGCAAAGACACTGTAGAGCCTGTGATTTCAGTAGGTTGACATCAGCTCTGGGTAGCTGGGGAGGAAGTCGGGTGACGTGAGAGTGAAGCTCGCGAGGGAGGAGGGGGCTGGGGAGGAGCAGGCCCATCAGAACAGGTGGGGAGGAGTCCAAGGGCAACCGGGGCTTGGATGAGGTTTGAGAATGTGAATTTGTGATGGACCCCGAAGTACTTTTTTTTTTTTTTCCTTTCAAATTTTCTCTGAGAAACTCTTTGCAGCCCAAGAATGGAGGGTGGAGAAAGTAAGCAGTGTGGATGTCAGTCTCGGGCACCTGTAGGCTGAAGGGGATGTCCAAGCACAAGGAGTTCTGGGGGGGTGGAGGAGGGCACGGTGGGAGCCATGGCTCCGGGTCCAGCATGGGACCGCAAGTGGAGGCAGTGGCGGAGGGTGGAGCGGGGACTGAGGGTCTTAGGACAAAGTTCTGGCCCTGTGAGCAGGAGGCGTCGAGGAAGGAAGGTGGATGGGGCTCTTAGGAGGCCATGCAGCAGGAAAGACTAAAGTTAGAGACCAGTTTTTAAAAATCAACTCCCAGCCTGGGCAACATAGTAAGGCCCTGTCTCTACAAAAAGTAAAAAAAATTAGCCAAGTGTGGTAGTATGTGCCTATAGTCCCAGGTACTTGGGAGGCTGAGGTGGGAGGATGGCTTGAGCCCAGGAGTTCAAGGCTGCAGTGAACTATGATCATACCACTGCACTACAGGCTGAGTGACAGAAAGAGACCCTGTCTCTTTAAAAAAAAAAATTAACTTAATTGAGGCATAGTTGCATAATTTACATACCATGATATATATACCAATCTTAAGTGTACAGTTCGATGTGTTTTGGTAAATCTACACCTCATGTAACTACTACCCCAGTCAAGGGATAGAACAGGCACAGTGGCTCATGCCTGTAATCCCAGCACTTTGGGAGGCTGAGGTGGGAGGATCACTTGAGCCCAGGAGTTTGAGACCAGCCTGGACAACAGCGAGACCCTGTCTCTACAAAAAAAAATTTTTTTAAATTAGCCAGGTGGAGTGGCGCACACCTGTAGTCCTAGCCACTTTGGAGGCTGAGGCATGAGGATTGCTCGAGCTTAGGAGATTGAGACTACAGTGAGCTGTGGTTGTGCCACTGCACTCCAGCCTGGGTAAAAAAGCAAGACTCTTGTCTCTAAAAAACAAACAAGAGAGAGAGGGAGAGAGAAAGAGAACATTTTTATCACCCCCCCCCCCCCGCAAGATTTCCTCATGCCCCTTTGCCCCTACTTGATGGGTCACCTGCCTTTGAGTCATTACGGATTTTGGCTTGAACGTTCACGTGCAAATCTTTGTGCGGGCATAAGTTTTCCCTCGGGCTGCCTTGGTTTTGATTTCAGCTCCACCTTTTACTGACCGTTGGCTCTTGGGAAAGTTCTCTGTGCACCTCTCTGTAAAATATGTTGGTGACGAATATGTGATCACAGGGTCGTTGTGAATATCAGATGAGGATGTCGGCAGAGCTCTTAGGACGGTGCCTGGTGCGTAGTCAAAGAGTGGTAAATGGCGGTCGTTGGTCCCTTTTCCCGGGACCCCCGGAGGCGACCCCACGTGGGGAGCCACATGCTGTCCCATCTTCGAATGCCACGGGACACAGCCGTGGGAAGCACTTGGAGAACAGGTCCCAGTCCGGAGGGGGACGTCCTGCCTTGGTGTCCCTGCCTGTGTAGCTCGACCCTCACGAGCTGTTTGGTAGAACACAGAGAGCTGCTGTGACCGTGCCACCATCAGGGGAAGTGTGTCTTCGTGCTCCGCGAGCTGCAAGGAGCCTCACCAACGTAGAGTGCGTTGTATAGCCTTGGCTCTGCTCATCGTTAAATTACAGTGCCGCTACTGTCTTCAAAAAACGTTATGATCTGTGGTATAGAGTTTGTCCAAAAGATTCAAGCAAACCACCCCAAACCGTGCTCACACCGAGTCCACCCTTAGCAAGGCTTTGCTGTGATTGTAATTGTGTGTGTGTGTGTGTGTGTGTGTGTGTGTGTCCGCGGGCTGGGCCCCTCCCCCGGCTGAGCACGGTGCCAACCCCAGCAGCCTGCAAATGCTCCTGGGGGACCCGGCAGGGCCTGCAGTTTCTGGCTGTCCTTGGAAAGTTGATTTAATAAGGGTTCCAGGAAAACCAGCCTCCCTCCTCTCTCCCTCTCCTTCCCCTTCTCCAGTTTGGGATTTTAGAGTCTAAGCTTGTTTCAGATCCGGCTTTGAGGGAGGGGAAGGAGATGCGTGGAGAGGCTGAAGCCGGTTTGGGGCCGAGGGGTAGAACAGCCCTTTGGAAAGACAGGCACCAACTGGAGACACTGTGAGATTGAAAAGGGTATATTTCTCTCTTTTTTGGAATAAAACTTGGGCGTGGGGGGGGAGCAGGGAGGCAAATGACTGAGTCCAGAACTGCTTGCAAGGCCCCTGCCGGCGTTGGCGTGGGTTGAACCCCCCAGGCCCTGTAGTACAGGGGACAGGGCGCGAGACTTGCAGTCCCAGTGCTGCCTCCACGCTCAGAAACCTGCAACTCATAAGCGATTTAATGGGCTGGGTTTTACAGCTCCTCCCACCCACCCAGATTTGAGGGAGTCTGGTGGCCAGTTGGAGCGGGGAGAGGTTACACTTAATGGAAAAGCTGCACGTTTCCATTTCTGGCTGCAAGCCCCCTGGATGCCGTGCGTGCACGCCACAAAGCAGGGCTTTGTCTCCGTGTTCTGCAGAAACCTGCACCCATAGGGGAGAGGCTGCGAGTGGTGCCAGAGCACTGCCCAGCCTCAAGTTCCAGGGCCTGGCAAACCCCCCATCCCCGCCTCTGGGGGTCCTGCAGCTGCCTTAGTCCCTAAGGGGTGTGCATTTCAGCCTAGCTGCAGGGAGAGTCTCAAAATAGGTACCAGAGGGTGTCCCACCACCAGGCATGCTGTGGTCCCACTGGCTGCAGCCAGTTGTCCTGTCCCGAGGACCGTGGCAGCCTGGGGACATGTACAGGACGCTCCCCCACACCTCCACCCTCTCCCCAGCGTGATTTCTTCTCCTGAAAAGAACCTGTTTGCTTCTAACTCACACTGGAGTTTCTTCGCCCTCTGCCAGAAGGCGAGCGGAATTCCGTGGAGCAGAAGTCACGTTGGATGACCCACTTGAGCACAAGGGAGGAGGATTTGGGTCTGCAGAAATCCACAAGGTGCTAAGCTCCCGGGTGCCCCTCGAGCATGGGCTCTGTCCCACATCCCGTCCCCAGAGGGAGGTGGCTCCAGTGCCTTTGCTGGGTGTTTGCTGGGTGTTGGTGAGCGCTAGTGGGGGTGGGGTGGGGAGGCCCTGCCAGCAGCCTGGGAGGAACATGAGGGCGCTCACGTGGCCCTCTTGCCCAGGCGGGGCAAGTGCAGCAGAGCCACTCCAGGGCTGTGTTCTTGGCTCCAGCCCCTGCATTGCTACACCATTAGCTCCACCGATTTTCCACTCTCGCCTTGCCAGCCCGCTCCCCAAAGTCAGGGAGGAGGAATTTCTCAGGGAAGAACAAATGAACAAATGGCTGTCCAGAGGACTTGCTGGGCGGGGGAGGGGGGACACAAACAAAGAAGCAGGCCTGGATTCTGTCCCCTGGTGTCTGCCACTACCTGCGGTCCGGGGTGGGCAGGAACTGGAGAGGAGGGAGCGTCAGGGATTCTCCTGGAGCCCGTGGCCCGGCACGGAGCTGGGCGGGCAGAGGCAGTGAGTGATGGCTGGTGTCTGGGCCGTGATGGATGGCCTTGGGAGAGTGAGTTCTGGGGAGTCATTACAGGCGAGGGCGAGGTCCGGGGTCAGAGAGCTTGACCAGCAGCTGCGCCCTGTTTGTACAAAGCCTCGTTCCTCTGGGGCCGCTGGGGGCTGTAGCTCACCCTGTGGACCCCACCTTTGCCTCTTCCTTCCTTCCCTGAAGCTTGGAAGTGAGACAACTGTTTCCCGGCTGGCTGGGGGAGTCCAGCTGCTCGGGCTCTCCTGGGCTCCTGCGCCGGGCGGCCCAGGCCTTCCCGTCGGTCCTGGAGCGATGGCTGTCCACAGACCCGCAGGACCCTCCCCTCTCTGCCCGCCCTGCTGCCCCCTCGAGTCCTCAGTGGCTTTGCTGAAAGTTGACAGCCCTGCGTGGGATCTCAGGGGCCCGTGGTAAATCCCAAACTGTTTCCTCCTAGGAGAAGCCTTTTAGAGTCTGGGTTGCTTCTGACCTTGGGGATTTGCTCTGACTTCCCGCTGGTGACAGCCAAGTAGGGGACACAAGACCGTTGCCTGAACCCCTGGTTGCCGTGTAGTGCTGCCAGTGTAGCAACAGGACATTGAGCTGCTGCCCTCAGAATTCTCTTGTCCTGTTTCTTAGCTCACGCTTGGTGCCCACTGCCTGCATTCCGAGGATTTGAGCCCTGCACCCCGGGGATGCCAGGCTGAGGGTCTGTCCGGTTGGGTCCGAGCACTGAGAGAGAGCCGCCCTGGCAGAGCTGGCAACTCCATGCTGTGGCCTTATCCCATGTGCTGTGGCGTGGCCACGCCTGCTGGGATGAATTGTGCATGGGAGGGGACCGTGGGCCAGCCAAGGCCTTGCGTCTGTGTTCCCGGCCCTGGGTGTGTAGGCGCCTTGAGCCCAAACCGCGTGAGAGGGCCAGGAAGTTCAGCAGAGAAAGGACTGAGTGGTTATGAGCTTGGGCAGGGGAAGAGGCCGAAACATCAACACTGAAGTGTCAACACAGAAAATCTAATTCAGAGCTTAGCCCTTCCCCAGTTTTCTCTCAGATGGAAAACTAGCCTCTGGCCAATCATCCATTCATCACTGATTTATTTCCTTCCTTCCTTCTCTTCCATTTTCCTGGAATACAACATATGTTTCATATATAACCATTGTTTATGCTGGTCCCTTAGCTGGAAAAGTCCGTTCCCATCCTTTCTTCCTTTTCACTTTTTATAATTTCTACCCAAGTCTTAGTTTAAGGTTTAGCTTTGGTTTAGATTAAGGCTTCATTTGAGGGCCACCTCCCTCCTGAATTAAGAATTAATTAAGTAATAATTAAGGAGTAATTAATTCTAAGTTAATCACTCCTTGGTTTTATTCTCTCTTTTAAACATTCATTCTACTACTTTGCCTCACATTATATGTAGTTTTTAATATATATGTATGCTCCACTAGGATACAATCAGAATATTTTTGTTGCTCTTTTGAAATGTTGGTATTTTGATATATAGTCTGGGTTCATCATAGAAAATTTAGGAAATAACAGACCTGTAAAGAAAAGAAAAATTCTTGGGTGCGGTAGCTCACACTTGTAATCCTAGCACTCTGGGAGGCCAAGGCAGGAGGACAGGAGTTGCTCGAGGTCAGGGGTTCAAGACCAGCCTGAGCAAGAGTGAGACCCCATCTCTACTAAAAAAAAAAGAAAGAAATTAGCCAGACAACTAAAAATATATAGGAAAAACTAGCCGAGCATGGTGGCGCATGCCTGTAGTCCCAGCTACTGGAGAGGCTGAGACAAGAGGATTTCTTGAGCCCAGGAGTTTGAGGTTGCTGTGAGCTAGGCTGATGCCACGGCACTCTAGCCAGGCAACAGAACGAGACTCTGTCTCAAAAAAAATTAACAAACAAAATAAAAAAGAAAGAAAAACTCTTATATTCCCATCATACAAAAATAATCACTGTTCACTGTGTGTCTGTTCTTTGAGACTTTTTTTCTTCCATTTATAGGAACTTGACTTTTCCGAAATGGGATTTAGACTGTATATTCATTTGTAACTTAAGTCTGTATTTATAGCCATTCAGAGAATTTTTTCATCATGCTTAATAGCTTATGTAATATTCCACTGTGTGAGTATGCACAGTTTATTTATTTACTCAACCCTCTACACTGTGGCATTTAGGTTATTTTCAATAGTTTATGCTGCAGTGAACATACTTTTATAAAAAAAATTTGTCCACGTATTCAAGTATAGTTACATTTTTTTTGTTTTGATTACATCACTATTATATCACTATACCAAATTGGCCTCCAGAAAGGTTGAACCAGGAAAAGTCTTTTAAATTAATAATAAATACTGTTTATTGCATCTCCACGCTCTGTGTGCATTGCATTTATCCATGTTTACAACGATACCATGGGCATAGGTTTTATTCCCATAATCAGATGAGTAAACCAGGATTCAGGGATTTAAATAACTCGTCTGAGTTTACAGAGTTGGTGAAGGCAGAGCCAAGATTCACACTCAGTAGGTGTGACTACAGTATTTGTTTTTCCCACTGTATTACGCTACCTCCCTATATCAAATTTGGTTCCCCCAAATTCAGGCAGATCAATTTTTGAATTTAAACATTGCTAATGTAGTCTCCTGGATGTCACAGGAATCTGGCCTCAGCTCCCTTTGCGGGGCAGCATGTACACCTGTGTGACTGGGGCAAGAGCCTCTGGAGACGCTTTCCTTGTGACATTCTGTTCTTTGCTGTGAGGTAGTTACGCGCCAGTCCCAGGTCTGCGAGCTGTCCTGATGACCCGAGGTTCCCCAGCCTAGAATAACCAGTAGAACAAAGCCCCATTGAGACCAGCCTTCCTCCTCTGTAGGCGGAGACCTCCTACTTGGAGAAGGTCTAGGATCAGAGGTCCCCAAAGTGTCAGATCCCACACCTGAGTTTTCTTTGTAGGTCATACTTAGTCGAGAAGGTAGTGGTACAGGTATTGCCTAACACACAGACCTGGCTCCCCTGCTGACACAGCTGGGGTCCAGCCGTGTCTGATGGGTGGAAATGAGCATGTCAGAAGCTTCACAGAGGCTGGGTGGGGCATTAGCATCATTTTGAGGCTACCAGTATATATTTTTTTAAAAAAGGAAGGAATGTAAAAAAAAAGTGAACGTGTTCTGAAATTTTGTTTTCCTTAGTGTTTATATTTAACAAATTAATATTTTAAACAAAATATACATTATAACGTAGTTGGGCTAGTCACAGGATAATTACAAGATTTTTAAAACACATATATTAATCCGCAGCGTACTATCTGTCGTTCCCAGGAGCAGAATGCACATCTGTTGTAAGTTGTTGTTGTTGAGTGTTTTCTTCCACTTCTGTCCGTTGGTTGTTACTTTAGGAGAAATTGTCAGAAGTCACGGAGGCCTCTCTTGAGTGCTTGAATTTGGACTTGAAGCCCAGACAAAGGCCATTCTCCCCCACTCCACCCTGCCCTCACCACTGGTTAGGGCCAGCCCTGGCTGGTGTCACTCGTATAATACAAACGCAAATACAGTAAATGACTCATAAAGATCATGTCAAATAAGGACGTGAAACCCAGGTTATGAAGACATCAAGAGAGCACAGGTGATGGCTTCTTCCCCAAAGTGAAGGTGACGGATTAACTATCATTTGTGAACAACATATATATATGTATATGTCCACACACATTATACATATAAATAAATAGTATATGTTACATGCTTAGTTAATACTTTTTTTTTTGAGACAGAGTCTCACTCTGTTGCCCAGGCTAGAGTGAGTGCCATGGTGTCAGCCTAGCTCACAGCAACCTCAAACTCCTGGGCTCAAGTGATCCTTCTGCCTCAGCCTCCCGAGTAGCTGGGCCACCATGCCTGGCTAATTTTTTCTATATATTTTTAGTTGGCCAATCAATTTCTTTCTATTTTTAGTAGAGACAGGGTCTCGCTCTTGCTCAGGCTGGTCTCGAACTCCTCAGCTCAAACGATCCACCCGCCTCAGCCTCCCAGAGTGCTAGGATTACAGGCGTGAGCCACTGCACCTGGCCCTTAGTTAATACTTTTTAAATAAATAGTGCACAGGTAAGTAACAATCCATTTTCTTTTTTAAGAAAGATGCCTAAATTTTCTAGCTTTAAGAAGAAAAAGCTGGAAATAGAATCTTTTTACAATAGGAAGGTAAGGAAAATAGGTGAGAAAGTTATCACCACATATTGAACATCTAACGCGCCAGTCCTCAGATTTTCACCGCTCGGCATTGCTAGAGAGTGTATTAAAACACGTTGCTGTTCTCAGAGCGCTTGGTTCTGAAGCAAGATCCACGCTTGATAGTTCTAACAAGTTCCGGGGGTTGTTGGTGCTGTGGGCTGGGGACCACACTTTGAGAATCTCTGATATCAATTAATTCTCATCCCAAATAAACGTCTATGAGGTATTATCATTTCCATTCACCAACGTAGAAAACTGGCTACACTGGTAAAACAAACAAACTTGCCAAGGTGAAGCAGCCAATGCATGGTGGAGCTCAGAGAGGGTGTATCTGGTACCAGTTCCCACAGCTCTAACCCTGTGCTGGGGGTGGTGAGGAAGATGGAATGTCAGGGGTCCTGGAGGAGAAGTCCTGGGAGGTGGGCTGAGTCTGGGGGAGGGGAGGAAGGCTGGGAATAGGGAAGTGATCTGGAAACTTCCCTAGGAAGGAAGGAGACCTTCCTGGAACGCCCTCCTGCTTTGCTGACTTGCAGGTCCTTGTCACCGCCTTGGGCGAGCTGCTTTGACTCTGCAGCCACTTAGAAGAAGAGTCCTTTTACATTCAGAAATCTCTGCTCCTTTATTGTTAAATTTAGGGTTTACCTTTGGAATTAAGGTTTATTTTCCTTAGGTTTTAGGAATTAGCTTTTGAACCTTAGAAGAGTCAGGTTCCCTTACTAACTGCTGAATGAAGTTCTGCCTTTGGCATTCAAAACTTTCCTCGTTGTTACTGTATTGAAAAAAGAGACTATTAATGCCTGTGGCCACCACAGTTGCATTGGAAGGGGCATAATTTGAGCCTTTGCTACCCCTCAACTCCCAGTGCATTTTTAAATTCTATTTGCGTAGCTGTTCTTGTGGGGTAATATGTGATGAGCATCAAAAAATGACACTAAAGCGAATCCTTCAAGAACAACTGGGCTTTCTGCCAGTCCCAGGCTCTGGGCTGTGGCTTCTTCTGGCAAGAGGAGAGAGAAGGGATGGAGCTGAGAAGCGTTCATTGAAGATGCTGGAGATGGGATCTCTGTGATCAAAACAGAAGCCCCCTTTTCTGAGGGACAGTTAAATTGAGGGCTCTTCACTTCCCTCATGTCAGAGGGAGCTCTGTGCTCTTGGGGGGCGGGGCAGGAAGGGATATCAGCATGATGGCAGAGGACCCACTTGAAACACAGGACTTTGGTTATGGCTGGAAGGGACCTGGAGTGTGTCACATCAGTCAGCCTTCCCGTTTCACAGTGGAGGAAACTGAGGCCCAAGAGGGGAGGTGACTTGCCCAAGGTCACGCTGTTAGTAGTTTCTACTCAGATGCTCTCTCTGCTGCACCCAGCCAGTGACAGCCACCTGTGGCTCAAGCCCAGATTGGAAAAACTAAATGGTTTTTACAGGGACCTCAAACTAGGCTCTTTCTTCCCTTAGGACATCTAGAATGTTGACATTGCTGAGAATAGGACTTTTCTTCCCCCAGGGTTCTGGTTGGGCTGGATCTCCAGGTCCTCAGAGCAGAGGAAGTGTAGACACTGGGCTCTAGCTTCCCTCTTCCACCTGCTCCATACCTGGGAGCCACACCATCTCAGGCAGAAAAATACCTCAACCATGTTTTTGGTTCCTTAAAACTGAGAGTACCAAATGCTCACCTTTCATGCTGTGTGCATGGAAGAGGTAGCGTCTAAAGGATAAATACTTGTGTGTGGATGGATGGCATATACATGAAGCGATTTCTGGGTCCTCCTTGCTATCCTGGAAATCTGTGGCACTGCTCCCAGATTTCTAGATTTCATGAGCCAGTAAAATTTCCCTCCAATTTTTGGAACCCACTTAGAATCATCAACTTATTTTGCCAAGGAAGGACATTTTTAATGAACTAACACTGCCTATGACCAGCACCATTTAATTTTTTTATTGTGGTGAAATACACATGACATAAAATTGCCCATTGTAACTATTTTTATGTTTTAGTTTTTTTAAAGTAATGTTTACATTTATAATTGACACTGTCGAATACATATTTATGGGGCACAGTGTGATGTTCCAGTGCATGTGTACATTGTATTTAATATAATGATCAAATCAGGATAATTATATCCATCACTTTAAACATTTATCATTTCTTCGTGGCGTATTTTAGCCATTTTAAAGTGTGCGGTTCTGTGGCATTAAGTTCACATTGTTGTACAGCCACCACCCGTCCACTTCCAAAGCTGCCTCTGCCTTCCTTGACTGACACCCTGGTCATTAATTGCTAACTCCCGGTGGGTTCTCTCCTCCCCCAGCCCCTTGGCAACCACCATTCTACACCTTTTTCATTTTAAAAGGATGCTTTATTGTCTTTGTTCTCCTAATGTGACACTATAAGGGCATTTCTTCTTGTTGGAAAAAAGGTAACTTTAAGAAGAGCCCATTCCTTTCTGCACTCTGGAGTGGGTGGTGACCCAGCCCCCGCATTGCAGCAGAGAGCCAGGCAGGGAGGGAGGGAGGGTGGCAGGCACTTGGGGTGCCAAGAGCCCCGGGGAATAGTGCTCTCAAACACCCATTGTGGTGGTAGGGGGGGGGCTAGAGGCACATTCTGAAACAGCTGAGGCCTCTGCTAATACATCTGCAGGTTTAAGGAGCGGCAACTTTTTCCTGCCCAGCTGCTGGAGTTTCCTTCCCCAAACAATTTCTGCTGAGCCTGGGGGAGGGGAGGCTTTCCAAGAGAGGCCCGGGCCAGAGGAGGGCCCGGGCTGGGAGGGGTGGGGGAGGGCGGTACATTCTTTTCTTTAAGGAACCTGACCGGACTTTAAGGTCAGAGCACAGTGGAGAGTGGGAGCTCCAGAGTTACCTCTTCCCCATCGATTCATTCATCTCGCTCGCCACCCTCCCCCACTCTTAATGATCTTTCCATTACAGAACCCAGACCAGGAAGTGCATGACAGGTCGCAGCTGCAGACACATGGCTGGGAGGCCTGGGCTCGGGGCCAGTGGTGGGAGGGTCCCAGCTCCCCTGCAGCAGCGGGACCCGTGCACACAGGCACACGCGCGTGCACACACCACTTTAGCCAGCGACTTAGCGGGAGGTGTTCTTACTTGTGCATTGTAATGGTTGGTGACCAGTTGTACTTTTGAATTTAGGATGGCGGTTTTAATAACAGCTGGAAAAACCCTACACCTAGGTGTCTAGATCCCCCCCCCCAACTTACCATCCACCTAAATGGCCCTTACTAGATGTTGGGTTCCTTTTGGGAACTTTCTGTCATTATACAGAGGCTCCAGGCTCCTTTTCCCCAAATAGGACACACCTAATATGGCCTTAGAAGCTTCCCAGGGTGTCCGGGGAGAGTTGCTGGACATGTCTTAATGCCTCCAAAATAGTACATTTCCCTCTCTATGATTCTATCACATTGCCAGGTTCAAAACGTGTTTTGGGGGTAAGTTCAGATGCTACCTCATGGGCTTTGCAGACACACAGACAGACCTGGGTTCCGGTCATCACGGATGAGTCGAGCCTCCTTCCTTTTTTCAGTCTTCACTGGGAGATGACTTGTTCCCCCGTGCAAGTTGTTCAGGAAATGTTAATTTACCCTAAACTGTGTCCTAGGGGGCAGTTGTCACACAGGAGTTTCTGTCTCCACCGCCAGCTGTGTTGTTGGCTCTCTTCCCTGAATCTGCCAAGGCTGGATTCTTCTGGTGCCAAATGCGAACCGGTGACACAAACTTCTAGGAACTGCGAGCTCAGAGCGCCCTTCCCCGTAGCTGCAGGGCACCCACCTTTGCCTCCTTGGGTGCGGGCGCGAACTTCCCTCTTCCCAGAGCAGTTCTCCCTTCCTGGTGAGACAGGAGGGAGAGAAGCACCGTGAGCAGCACCTAGGAGTCTTGTCTCCAGCTGGCTCCATAGTGTGTATCAGTAAACAATCGGGGCGAGGACTTTTGCTGGAGAGAGGAAGGAGGGAAGTTTCTTTTAAAACAGCTGTTGGGCGCATTCCTTTGTTAATCACTTAATTGCAGCCCCCATCCATCGCGAGAGTTGGGCGCCGGCGCCCCCAGGGGGGAAGGTAGACCGTCCCTAGGGGAAGACGGTGCAGGCTCGCTGGGGGGGCGTCAGGTGAACCCGGTCCCTGAAGTTTGAACCCCAAACTCGATTCTGACGCCACACCGCCCCTGGCGACACTCAGGCTCCCTGCGTTTTAAGGCGAGCGCGGCTCTGCCTGCCTCCCCTCTGCTCAGAAGGAGGGGAGCTGTTTTTGGGGGGTCGCCGGGTGGGCGCGGGCCCGGGCGCGGCTCCGGCCGGGCGCAGGGCGGCTCTGCGCTAAATTACAGTGACGAGGTGGGACACACAAAAGACCGAAATCTTTTTTTTTTTTTTTAATAAAAACAAAACTCCCGGCCCCAAGCCCCTGGGCTGCTGAATGGCCGCGGCTTCCTGTCAGGATTAGCCGCGCGGCCTGGGCATGTGGGCTCTGCCTTTCTCCTCAGGAAATACCTCCGGTAAGCCCCGGTGCGGTCCCCATGGCAACGCGCGAGGGGACCTGCTGGCGGCGGCCTTTCAGCCGCCATTGTTCCCCGGCCCCTTTGTTGTGAGCTTTATTGCTGCCCCTCTGGCAAACACAGCAGTTTGCACCGTTTTGTCAGGCTGAATGTGGAGTTTTTACATTTTAATGGGCTCTTCTGGCAGTGGTCCATTTGCATGCAAAATGTTCCTTCTAACTCTTTTCTCTTTTTCTATTAAAAAAAAAAAAAAAGCCCTACTCCAAATCCCCGGGGTCGGGACTGGTGCCGGCCGCCAGATCTGGGTGTCGGGGCCGCTAATTGATTTGGAGCTCCTGGCTCTCCCTAGTACCTGTGCGCCCCGATTCTGCCTCTCCTCACCGCGTGGGGACTCCGGAGCTCAGGCGTTTGGGGCTCCCTCCCTCCGCCCAGGCCCTCGGTGGGATCCTCGGCTCTGGCCTGGTCTCGCCTGACGGGGAAAGTAAGTTTTCGGTTCCATTTCAAAGCCAAAATAACGTAATAAAACCCTCTGCAGAGGCCCCTGGGCCCCGCTGGGCTGCTCTGTGCTCCTTTTAAGTTGCTTTCAAAGCCACCCTGAGTTCCTCCCCCACCCGCAGTCGCCCCCTCCTTTACCTCTGGGGGGTTTGTGCCAAGACTGTAAACATTGCTAGACCACCAGCCCCCGTGTTGCTGGAGAGGACGGCCTTTCTCCCCTATTTTTCTCATCTCAAAACCCAAAAGGTGGAAAAAGGGAGAAAAATGGGATGGGGATGAACAGAAACATCGCCCTAATGAAGGGTGCCTGGGCTTTGTTCGGGCTGGTTCTTCTCTCCCCGAGGCCTGGGCATATAGAATGCAGGGCGGGCAAGACGTGGACTCACGGACCAGGCCAAAGATGAGTAAGTGCAAGATAAAGCCATGACAATTTTCAAGTCCTAGGGGAAGGCGCATCTAGAATGAGGGAAGGATGTAGTTGTGGGTTCCAAGGTCTAAAGAAGGGATGGAGAGGGACGATCAACTAACTGCTGGAGAAGGGAGAGTGGCATTTTGGGAGAAGCAGCAGCGGCCTGGGTGAGGGAAGCAAAGTCCGAGGGGCAGTGAGGATACTGGCTTGGCTAGAGAGGCAGAACCCCCGGGGACGGGCAGACAAGGCAGCTGCAGATTCCGGAGGAGGAGGACAAAGTATGCTCTCCGGAGTGGGGACAGGAGGTAGCTGCAGTGGGGCCTGAGAGCTGAGGCCCCTCTGAGGAAGTGTGATCGGAGGGGAGGGTGCCCCTCGGCCTAAAGTTCTTAATCTTCTCCCTGGGTCATCAGAGGTCATCAGCTGTACGCTGTGATCAGGGGTGAGGGGCTTGAGAAGAGAGAAGGTGTCAGGTGACTGGTTGGGGATTGAGGCTAGGACAGTGGGAAGGAGGGGCGGGCTCAGGGCACCTCTCCCTGTCCGGCAAGCTGTGACAGCGCCTGTCTGAACTGAACAACACTGGGAGAGAAGCCAGATGCCATGGAGAGGGGCCCAGGACATTGCAGACAGACCCAGGCTCTAGAGATGGTCCTTACCCCATCTCGGTGATTTTGGGAAAAATCTCTCAAGCTCCGTGTTCTCGTGTTTAACGAGAATGAACATGAGCGTGAACACGAGCAAACACGCCTTGTGAAGTATGGAGTGCAGTGCCCAGATGGGCCATTATTATTGGTCCTGACTCCTGAGTCTGCCAGGATCACAGCGTAGCACACATCCCCGTTTTCCCCCTGCCAAAGGTGGACGGCCGTATGTGCTGGTTTTGTTTTTGTTTTTGTTTTGAGACAGAGTCTTTACTCTGTTGCCCGGGCTAGAGTGCCATGGCATCAACCTAGCTGACAGCAACTTCAAACTCCTGGGCTCAAGCGATCCTCCTGCCTCAGCCTCCCGAGTAGCTGGGACTACAGGCATGCACTACCATGCCCGGCTAATTTTTTTTGAGACAGAGTCTCACTCTGTTGTCCGGACTAGAGTGCCGTGGCGTCAACCTAGCTCACAGCAACCTCAATCTCCTGGGCTCAAGCGATCCTCCTGCCTCGGCCTCCCAAGTAGCTGGAACTACAGGCACATGCTACCGCACCCGGCTAATTTTTTCTATTTTCAGTTGTTTGGCTAATTTATTTCTATTTATAGTAGAGACAGGCTCTAGCTCTTGCTCAGGCTGGTCTCTAACTCCTGACCTTGAGCAGTCAGCCTTCCTTGGCCTCCCAGAGTGCTGGGATTATAGGTGTGAGCCACTGAGCCTGCCTGCTGGTCTTGAAGGGCAGGGGAGCTGGAGCAGGAAAGTGCATTTTCTGAGTTAAAAGCACTCAGTTATAGGGTGGTGGCTGTGATATGGTGGCTATGGGATTGAGGAAGTGAGGGAGGAAGATAAGGCCAAAGCTACCAACTCCAGAATCCCACATGAGGAAGGAGGCCTGGGGGTGCCGTCAGACCTGAACTGAGACACCGGCTTCCTCCCTCTTGGGAAGTGGAGGTCTGCACAGACACGGGGGTACAGACGCTGCCTTGCAAGGAGGGAGAGTTGGGCTGTGGTGTGCGTGGATTCTGGGGACCTAGGCTACCCCGGCAGGGTGGAATCCAGCTCTGCCACTTAACTGCTCCCTACGTGGCCCTGTCGGACAGATACGGAACCTCTCTGCGCCTCAGTTTCCCCCTGTGAAATGTGGGTGTTGACAATACCTACTTCACAGGGTTGTTGTGGGGACTTAATGAGTTAACACGTGCAGAGAATGGCACTTAGCACGTCTTAAGCTTCTGCATCCATAGGATAGAGATGATAATAGTATGAAATGGGGCGGTCTGTGTTGAAAGCTTCGCGTAGCATATGGGAAATGGTAAACACACTGTAACTATCCTGGCCCGTAGTACCGTGTTTCCCTGAAAATAAGGCAGGGTCTTATATTTATTTTTCCTCAAGAAGACACCCTAGGGCTTATTTTCTGGGAATGTGTTATTTTTTTAAGTACGGGACAACAATCTGCATTTATTCAAATATAGTGAAGTCATTGTCTTCTGGAACATCATCATAACTCTCCAAACCCCGAATTCCATCCTGAATTTCTTGCGACTCTATTTCCTTTAGAACCATTGGCCCCAGTCTCTCATGTTGAGCAATAGAGCTCTCATGGGGCAGATGAGAAGGACTGCTCATCTTCTTTACCGCTGCTCCGCGACGAAATAAATGCATGGGTTGTGCAGATACGCTGCATAGCCACGCCCTTCACTAGGTCTTATTTTCAGGGTAGGGTTTATTTTATGGATAGGTCTTATTTTCGGGGAAACATGGTAGTATCGCTGTAACACAGTTGTTTCGGGGTCCACTGATAATACCTGGGAAGGCACCTGGTAAACTGCAAAGTGCTATATGCAAGTAGGTTGTTGTTCTTCCTTGGGTTGATGTTCAGTTGTGAGGTTTGGGGATGGATAACTTCCAGACCAAGTTGGCTGTGGTGGGCCTAGGGCTGGTGCAGTGGTGTTTCAGAATCCATTTTCAGGTATGGTTGTCGGTGGGGCATGAATGGCCTACATTCATAGTTGGGCTGCAGAGAGATGTGGTCCCCGGGACCGCTGTAGTGACTCTGTTGTGTCCCCCACCTTACAAACTGAAATCATTATTTATTTGTTTATTTTTTTGAGACAGAGTCTCACTCTGTTGCCTGGGCTAGAGTGTCGTGGCATCAGCCTAGCTCACAACAACCTCAAACTCCTGGGCTCAAGCGATCCTCCTGCCTCAGCCTCCCGAGTAGCTGGAACTACAGGCATGCGCCACCATGCCCGGCTAATTTTTTTTAGTTGGCCAACTAATTTCTTTCTGTTTATAGTAGAGACGGGGTCTTGATCTTGCTCAGGCTAGTCCCGAACTCCTGAGCTCAAACGATCCCCCTGCCTCGGCGTCCCAGAGTGCTAGGATTACAGGCATGAGCCACCGCGCCCAGGCTGAAATCATTATTTTTGACTACTTTCTACCGTGAACCTCTGTTCCAGGCAGGCCATACAGTCTGGCCTCATCTGCCACTGCCTCTCGGACCAAGCCTGAGCCCTGATCCTTTACCTTTTATAACATAAGGGCCGCGCCGGACCGCCTGTACTTGGTCTCGACGGCCTCTGCCATCTCACGGCGCAGTGCAAAGTGCTCTGTGCAAAGCGAGGTGCTGTGTACGTCCCGTCCCCTGCCAGGGCGAGGCCTGTGCCTTCCGTGCTTTTGTTTAATCCTTGCACGATGACGAGGGCTCACAGAGTCACCTCATGATGGCTATTTTGAAGGAAGTTCTTTGTCCTCTTGGGTTTTCGGGAATGGAGGTCTCATCTTCTTGTGAGAGCGAGAAGGTTTGTACGGGTTCGGGGCCTCCTCGCCGTCTCACACCCCTCCCTTTGTGGTGCCCACGCTGGCAGATGACACAGATTCATAATCAAGAACGTGGATCCAACCTGACGTCCCCGGGCGGAGCCGCCCGCTAGAATAACCCGGGCATTTCTGGCCGGTCCTGCTGTAAGCAAAGTGCCGCACTTGTCGGCATGTTGAGGGTCCCAGATCTTCAGTATCTGGGGGGAGTGGGAAGGGAGAGGGTCCCAGTGGGGTTTCAGTGGCATTAATCGAGTTCCTGAACTTGAAAGTGCCATGAGAAAGTCCCCTTCCCTGCTCTCCCCTTGTGCCTCTGCCCTTTGGGGCTGCTTCCGTGAGGGTGACAAAAAAGTGTGCCCCCCCGCCCCCTCCTGCCTCTGTCAGCCCCTAGCTCCACTGAGGGGAGAGGCCCTTGGAGGAGCAGGTTGGGAGCACTGAATCCAGAGTCCCTCAGTTCACGGCCGCCTGCCCCGTCCCAGGACCCCGCCCCCAGGACTAGAGGCCTCTCTGGTCTCAGAGCCAGCGGCTGAGCAGGGGCCTCTGTTTTCTCCTGTTTCTGGAGAGTTGCCCAGGGCTCTGGAAACGAGGTGAGCGCCTGAGTCCTCTACGGATGTTCAAGTCGGGCCCTGACTAACCCTAACCTTCCCCTCCTGGTGAGGGGACAGGATGTCCCGTTGGCATGGAAGCACACGGCCTGTTTTCCACAGCCGTTACTAGCACATAGCGCCTAGAGCCTGCAACCCTGAACAGCCAGGCGTTTTCCGCCTCGGGCTAGGTCACCATGGAACCCAGATGTCCTCAGCCTCCATCGCCCCCTCATCTCTCGGAAAGCAAGATGCACAGAGCAAGCGCTTTGGTCTGTCGCTCCCCTCACGGCATCCCCATTGTACGTCCTGAGGGCCACCTTTGTGTCTGATTCCAATTAGTCAGGCTCTCCAAGAGTTGGAATGCTGGTTTCAAGTGGCTAAGCCATAAAGTGGCTTTCTTTTTTTTTTTTCTTTGTGGCCAGCCCAATGAAAGTGTCAGTCAGCTCTTTCCTGGCTAAATGACACCTAAAGGACTAGTGTGGCCCGTTGGTCTTGACCAGAGAAAGGCCAGCCCAGGGGAGCAGAGCTGAAGATGCATGCACCTTGCTGATGAGGATGTGAGGGTCGCCGGAAAGACCAAAAGGGAATGGGACGTAGTCACTCGATTGTTGTGGGCAGGGACGCCCTGCAACTCTCACCCTGCAGAGGCCTCCCCAAGGTCAGGGCCACTTGTCGGGGCCATGACGTGGTCGGCAGGGACTAGTAAACACACAAGCGGTTGGTTCCATCATCTCCTGGAAACAAGCGCCATTATCCCTGCTTCGTAAATGGAGAGTCTGACACGCACTCATTGGCACCCTGGCAATGAAAAGAGCCACCGTAAACCAAGGGCCCTAGGTTGATTTTTGGTCCCTCTAAAAACAAACTTTTGCCAGATGCTAAATGCCATATTCAAGACCTATTGAGCTGTTTCTTGCGGGAGAATTGTAGCAGCCAGTTCTGCTCTGAGCTGCTTGCTCATTCTTTGGAGAGGCGAGACGTGGACACTTCTGACTGCTAGGAAAGAGCGTACCTGGCAGGCAGTTCATCTCTCCGTCAGCCAGGAAGGACACGTTGAGGTTGGCATGCCCAGGAAGGACAGTAACCACCATGGCTTCCAGCGCTTTGACAAAACCTCAGGCGCCTCCCGGCCAGGCGTCGTCTGCGGTTTCGTACTGTCAGAGTGTGCATTGTACCCCCGGGGGCTGCAGCTTTGTGTAAGTTTGGCGTGGCTGAACCCAGAAAGACGGCATATGCAGATTTCTACAGAAAGCATGATTCTAGGAAAGATTTTGAGGAGCTGAGGAAGGCTGGCATCTTTCAGAGTGCGAAGTGACTTTGGAATATGAAAGAATTTCTTTGGGTTGATTTACATAGAAGTTTGTCACTGCGCTGTGTTTCTGAGCGATGAATATGTGGGCTAAGGAATGGTCTCTCTTGATAAATTAAGAATTAACAAATACTGAAGACAACGAAAGAAAAGAAATAGTATACCCAAATATCCATTAACTGGTAACTGGAACATGGGTGGTCCACACGATAGAGTGTTATTAGGCTGTTCAAAGGAGTCAAGTACTATTACGTGCTACAGCCTGGCAGAACCCTGACCGTATTATGCTAAGGGACGGAAGCCAGTTACAGAAGACCACATGTTGCATGATTTCCATTGATATGAAATACCCAGCATAGGTAAATCTACAAACAGAAAGCAGGTCAGTGGGTGCCTGGCCTGGGGCGGGGGAGGGGGAGGGCAGTGAGTGAGTGACTGCTGTGGGTATGGGGTATTAAAAATGTTCTGAAGTTACATTGTGGTGACAGTCGCACACTCTGAATATACTAAAAGCCGTGGAATGGTATACTTTGTTTATTTATTTAGAGACTGAGTCTCGCTCTGTTGCCCGGGCTAGAGTGCCGTGGCATCAGCCTAGCTCATAGCAACCTCAAACTTCTGGACTCGAGCGATCCTCCTGTCTCAGCCTCCCGAGTAGCTGGGACTACAGGCATGCACCACCATGCCCGGCTAATTTTTTCTATATATTTTTAGTTGTCCAGCTAATTTCTTTCTTTTTTATTTTTTTATTTTTATTTTTTTAGTAGAGACGGGGTCTCACTCTTGTTCAGGCTAGTCTTGAACTCCTGACCTCAAGCGATCCTCCCGCCTCAGCCTCCCGAAGTGCTAGGATTACAGGCGTGAGCCACCACGCCCGGCCAGAATGGTATATACTTTAAATAGATCAATTGTGTGGTATGTGAATTATCTCTCTGATGTTTTTAAAAAAATACAGGACAGTCCATAATTGAGTGCAAATTTGCGTGGTTCAGACAATAAATTTTTTTTTTTTTTTGAGATAGAGTCTCGCTTCGTTGCCCAGGCTAGAGTGAGTGCCATGGCGTCAGCCTAGCTCACAGCAACCTCAAACTCCTGGGCTCAAGCAATCCTCCTGCCTCAGCCTCCCGAGTAGCTGGGACTACAGGCATGCGCCACCATGCCCGGCTAATTTTTTCTATATATATTAGTTGGCCAATTAATTTGTTTCTATTTATAGTAGAGACGGGGGTCTCGCTCTTGCTCAGGGTGGTTTTGAACTCCTGACCTTGAGCAATCCGCCCGCCTCGGCCTCCTAGAGTGCTAGGATTACAGGCATGAGCCACCACGCCCGGCCCAGACAATAAATATTTTACAGAAAATTAGAGCACAGAATTAGACATAGAATGGTTCCTGGCCATTTTGGATGGTGGACTTTGACTAGTCTGGGGCGGGAGGGCTCTGGAGAGGTGCGGGCGGTCCTCAGTAGAAGCAGGCTCTTTTTGATTTGGGGGATGCGGCCCAATGGGGAGTGGAAGGCCTTGAGAGGGAGAATAGGAGGGATGCCGGGACCGGGGGAAGCGTTGCAGGCTGAGCAGGGATGCGGATTTTATCCCATGCACAGTGTGGGGATCCAGATCAGAATGACGTCCCTGTGCACCAGGGCTTGGGAGTCCGAGCACCAGCCCCGGGGAGGCCATTTAGGAGGTTATCCCTCCATTGTCCCAAGAAAGGGAGGGGACAAAGCGACCAGAGCCACCTTTGCAAGGGAACCCAGGTCTATGATTACTTCAAGAGAAAAGAAAGCGGGTTCTTGGAGGCTTTTTATAGGTCACCTAGAAGAGTTTTGTTTGCACATGCTGGTTGGGAGAGCGGGAGGTTAAGGACCCAGGCTGGAACCAGCCAGGAGCAGGTCTCAGCGTTCCTGTTTTCTCTGGGTAGGGGTGTGCCTGGGGGGTTGTTCTTGCTATGTTTTTGTCTTTGAGAGCTACTTTTTGCCTCTGTGGGACCTGTCGAAATAAGCTTTGTGATGCCGGAGGCTGAGAATCTGAGTGTACTGTTGACCAAGCCCCCGCTCGCTCCTGCAGATCACGAGCTGCAAAATATTTAATCAGTGAGGTCATTTGAGGGAAATGAGATTT
Organism: Microcebus murinus; assembly: GCF_040939455.1. Taxonomy (NCBI): domain Eukaryota; kingdom Metazoa; phylum Chordata; class Mammalia; order Primates; family Cheirogaleidae; genus Microcebus; species Microcebus murinus. The sequence goes on from NC_134127.1 coordinate 4,085,466, forward strand.
GATCAATAGGAGTGTCTGCTGTTTCCCTTAAGGGTCGAGTCTAAAATGCTTTTCTTCTGCCTTCACTTGGCAAAACCACAAGCCATTGGAAATGGAAAGAATAACTTTTTCTGAGACCCACAAAAGCTTATTTTTAATCATCTGTGCGGTCTGCTCACCTTTGTGGTGTCCCTCTTGAGTGGACTCACAAAAATAAATCGGCCTAGTGGTTTCTGAACCCTTTAAAAGAGCACCCCACGTTTCTGCTGTCCCAGTGTGTCACACTAAGCCCTTCCTTGGGTTGCCACGGGCCGGGGCCTGCAGCCTCAGCCCCTCCCAGGAAAACCACTCTGAGTGCCCTGTAAGGTTTCTCGAGGAAACCTGTCGTGCAGTTCAGAAACACGCTCATTAAAATGGGCAGGGCGAAGGAGAAAAGAGTTTAGAAAGGCAACGAAAAGACGGCGTGGCGGTGCCTGTGCCGTGCATTCAGCAAGCATGCACGCAGCAGCTCTTGGTGCTGGGGCTTTGAAGGCACCTGTGACGCATCCCCACGCCCAGGGCTTGGTTGAGAAAGGGGCCTGTCCTTCAGTGTGACAAGTGCATAGGGAGGCCGCCTATCCCAGGCTGGTCCAGGAGGAGCCGCCAGCTAGGCTGAGACTGCGATGAGTGGTGAGAGCCAGGGCCACCGTGAGCCACAGCAGAGGCTGTGGGAGAGCATGTAGTTTCAGAGCTGGCGTCGGGGACCTGCAAGTCCTTCCCGTGAGCTGAGTAGGGTAAGAAAGGAGACCTCCCCAAGGCAGGGGACAGAAGTCAGGGAGCTCGAGAGGCACCACGTGCTTTCTGCTGGTGGAGGAAAGTGCCAGGAGGGTGTTTGAACACCCTAAAAAGAGATGGAAACTTAATTTTCCCCTCGAGAGTAAAGGGCAGGGGTGTTCAGGAGACGAGTGACAGCCCAGGATGGTGGGCTCAGGTGTGTCAGGGCCCAGGCCCCGGACATGTGCACGAGGCGCTGGTTAGGGGAGGAAGGGGTGCTCTCCACAGCACTGGACCTTGTGCACCGTGGGCGCCCTGGGCAGGTCCAGCCCTGCCACCCGGGGACCGGGAAATGACAGGGGTGGGGGACGTGAGAGGGTGCGCCGGGGCAGAGGGATGAGGAGAAAGGAGCTTTGTGTGCAACTGCTGCTGCTGCCAGCGCAAGTGTGGGCTTCGTGGCAGCTGCGGTCTCTGGTCCTAATATAGTCAACAGCTCCAAATCCTCTGGCCCGACACCTGTTAGCGAGAGACTCCCCCGAGCTGACCTCTTCCCGGGCTGTCCCTCCCATACGTGCATCTGCTCACGGTGGGGCCAGGCCCCCACACTTGCCGATCACGTGACACCCCCACCATCCCTTGGCTGGCGAATTGCCCTCTCTGGACGTGGGCGGGGACTGCTGGGTTTTTGAGGGGTGAGGTTTGTTCAGCTGGTCCTAGGGAGAGGGCTGAGGCTGAGCTAGCCAGAGGAAACTAGAGTGTCCCTCTAGGAAGTGGCCATTCCTGGCAAAGAACCTAACGTGGGAAGGGGACGCTCCGGACACAAAGAAGTCCTGGGCAGGGCCGACCTTTCCCCCAGGATGGAGGGAAGTGAAATGTGATCTGCTTAATGCTGCTGCAGCTGCTTCCTAACTTTGCCTCTTTCTTCCTTTGACTTTTGGAGGAGTGGGGCGGACAGGAGATGGGGCTTCCCAGGTAGCCAGCCGTTCCCCAGCTGCCCCCTCCCACCTGCCCAGCTCTTAGCCTTGACTAAGTGACGCCCGCCCGGGATGATGTGGCTCAGTGTGGCTGGCGTAACTCCCTTTCTCTCTCCCCTCCTTCCCTCTCCCTTTCTTCCTCTCCGGTCCCCGGTTCCCCTTCCCGCCCCGTGGGTGGCTGCAGCCAAGCCCTGGGGCGCCCCTGTGGAAGTGGAGTCCTTCCTGGTCCACCCTGGTGACCTGTTGCAGCTTCGCTGCCGGCTGCGGGACGATGTGCAGAGCATCAACTGGCTGCGGGACGGGGTGCAGCTGGTGGAGAGCAACCGCACCCGCATCACGGGGGAGGAGGTGGAGGTGCGGGACTCCGTGCCCGCGGACTCCGGCCTCTACGCCTGTGTGACCAGCAGCCCCTCCGGCAGTGACACCACCTACTTCTCCGTCAATGTTTCAGGTTGGTAGCCAAGCCCTGCCCCGGCCCTCTCCCTGGACCTACCCTCCAGCCCTCTCTGCCAGTTTCAGGGGAGGTGAACCTCCTCCCCTTCCGTGATCTGCCCCTACTCTGCTTCGGACACTGCTGCCCACTAACACCGCGCCCTGCCCGCCGCCTGGCTTAGCTCTCAGAGGGACCAGCCGGGGCCGGCCCACGCCGGGGAACTGGGGCTTCCAAGGTCCCCCTTGGAGGTGACTGCGGATGTTCTTGGGGCCTTGAGACCCTGTCATTTCTGCACCACAGCTTGCCAAGATCTCCAGGATGCTAAGTGGGGCCCAGCCAGCCCCTGTCCTGTCACTGCCCTGCTCAGAGCCCCGGAATGTGTGGTGAGGTCCCTGCCGCACTGGGGCAGGGCCCAGGGGCACTGCCAGGTGCACGGGCTTTGCGGAAAAGCCTCCAGCTTCCGTGTTAGGGCAGCCAGCGAACCCTAGAGCTCTGTGACTTGGAGAATCTGCCGCTTTAGAGAATGAGACTGTCACAAAACTAGGATCCGAGGAAGCGAGAGCTGAAATATTCTTTGTGCTGTTTGTGCACCTCAGGGTGTGGGCGTGGCACCGGCTCCCCAGAATTGCTAGGAAGGAGTGGAGAGAGATGTGGCCTGAGCCCTCATTGGTGGCCACACGTGTGTCAAGCCTGTTCTTATCAGGGGTGGGTACTGGCTGGGGAGCGGTGCCCGCAGGTGCGGGCTGTGTGGCGGCGCCCTGTCTGCTCTGTCTAAGGAGGGCGGCCCCCACCCAGAGCAGACAGACGCGTGCGAGGGAAGTTCTGGCTGTAGGCCGTTCAGCCCAACCCCTGCAAACAGCACCTAGTCAGCGCGTGCCGAGATCTGCCTGGGTCTCCCCGTGGCTGGCCGTCCATGCGGCTGCCCCGTGCTAGTTCCGAGACCCAGCATGTCTGGGCAGCGCCATGACTTTGAGCGAGATCCTCTGAATGCAGGATGGAATTAAAGGGGAACAGCCGACCCTGGTGGAGCCACCCGGTGTAACGGCCTCTGGGCAGAGAGGGGCAGTGCAGCGGGTTGTGCAAGGACGGGAACGTTCGGCTCTTAAATGATCAGTTTCTGTCCCACCAAGAGAGATCATCAGTCACTAAGGGGAAGGTGGGCCCGGAGTCCTCATGGGGAGGGCTGTCCGTGTTCATCTGTGACTGCACTGGCATTAACGGGGTGGCCGTCGATGTGGACGCCAGTCGAGAGGCCCCTCAGTGCCCCTCCCTCTTCCCATAGATGCTCTCCCCTCCTCGGAGGACGACGATGACGATGATGACTCCTCCTCAGAGGAGAAAGAGACGGATAACACCAAACCAAACCGTATGCGTGAGACACTGTTTCCTACCTTACTGCCCTTCGGGCCTGGGAGTTGGGTTCAGAGGGGTGGGGAGCAGGCGGGGAGGGCACGTGGGGTCGAGGTCCCGTCGTGGAGGGTGCTGGGCATCGCCCCGGAGCCTGACCCGCCGCTCCCTCTGTCCCCGCCTGTCTCTGCCGGCTTTCCCTGGACAGCTGTAGCTCCGTACTGGACGTCCCCAGAAAAGATGGAAAAGAAGCTGCACGCCGTGCCGGCGGCCAAGACAGTGAAGTTCAAATGCCCTTCCAGTGGGACACCCAACCCCACGCTGCGCTGGCTGAAAAATGGCAAAGAATTCAAACCCGACCACAGGATTGGAGGCTACAAGGTACGTGTGTGTATGTGAAAGTTAGGATAAGAGGAATGGGAGAAACTGAGTTAGAAAAATCCTTGTTACGTGCTTTTCATTGTTTTAAATAATGGTCTCTTAACTATACAGGTAATGCATTCTTACAAATTTTAAATACAAAAAATGCAAATAAAGTTAAAAAAATCTTTTTAGTCTTTTTTCTGTGTATATGATTTTTTTTTTTTTTGAGACAGAGTCTCGCTTTGTTGCCCAGGCTAAAGTGAGTGCCATGGCGTCAGCCTAGCTCACAGCAACCTCAAACGCCTGGGCTCAAGCAATCCTACTGCCTCAGCCTCCCGAGTAGCTGGGACTACAGGCATGCATCACCATGGCCGGCTAATTTTTTCTGTATATATTAGTTGGCCAATTAATTTCTTTCTATTTATAGTAGAGACGGGGTCTCACTCTTGCTCAGGCTGGTTTCGAACTCCTGACCTGGAGCAATCCGCCCGCCTTGGCCTCCCAGAGTGCTAGGATTACAGGCCTGAGCCACCGCGCCCGGCCAGCATTCTTACAAATTTTAAATACAAAAAAATGCAAATAAAGTTAAATATTTTTAGTCTTTTTTCTGTGTATATGATTTTTACATAGTTAATTACATCACGTGTATAATTTCTCAGCTTCTTGTTTGGTAACCTCATGGGTCTTTTTATGTTATATTTTAAGCATGAGTGTTTGAATGATAATTCTTCATAGCAAAATATCACAGACTATTTTGTGATATTAGGTATTTTCTAATTTTTCACTGTTATAAATAACATTGCAACAAATATCTTTAGCAGTATTTTTCAGCGTTCTTCCTTAGGACAGATTGCTAGAAATGAAACCACTAGGTCAAAGGGTATAAGCATTTTTTAAGCCCTTGATGCGTGCTACCCAATTACTTTATTTAAAGTGAAAATGAATTCACCCTCCCATAGCAGAATACATGAATGGCCAATTCACTATACCTTTGCCAACAAATTCGGTAGATGAAAGCACAGTAATCCACCTCCACTGCCATTTCTCTGGCCGTGGTTTCAGTTACCTACGGTCAACCAAGGACCAAAAATAGGGAGTACGATATAAAATATCTTTATTTTGAGAGAGACCACCTTCACATAACTTTTATTACATTGTATCATAATTGTTCTATTTTATTATTATCCCGTGTTATTAATCTCTTACTGTGCCTAGTTTATAAATTAAACTTTACCATGTATGTACGTATGTATACCAAAAGACCTAGGATGTATAGGTTTGTAACTAGCTGTAGTTTCAGGCATACACTGGGAGTCTTGGGACAATACCCCACATGGATAAGGGGGGGGGGACTGCTGTATTTCATTATTCTTTTATGTATTATTTTGCTTATTAATGAAGTTAGAATTTTCATATGTTAATAAGCAGTTTTCATTTCCTCTTACATAGATTGTTGTCCTTTGCCCATTTATATCTGTCAGAAGAACATCTTCCTTGTAATTTCTCTTTAGAATCTCTGATCATCCTCAGAGTCCCTGTTTTTCTCTCATCTCGCCTAGCATCTCTTTTCTCAATAATCGTGTATAAGAAAAGCAAAGAAGCCAGGTGCAGGGCCTCATGCCTGTAATCCCTAACACTTTGGGAGACTGAGGCGGGAGGATCACTTGAGGTCAGGAGTTCAAGACCAGCCTGAGCAAGAGACCCCATCTCTCCCGAAAATAGAAAAATTAGCTGGGTGTGGTGGCATGCACCTGTAGTCCCTGCTGCTGGGGAGGCTGAGGCAGGAGGATCGCTTGAGCCCAAGAGTTGGAGGTTATAGGGAGCTAGGCTCATACCATTGCACTCTAGCCAGGATGACAGAGGAAGACTCTGTCTCCCAAAAAACAGAAGAAAAGAAAGAATAGGGAAACATTTTAAATTACTTCACCAAGCACTTACTGTGTGTAAGGCACTATGCTTCAAATGTCCCTGCCAATAAGATTTTCCAGTCTAGCGGAAGGTTGTGCGTCCGGAGCACCGATTGTGGGAGGCAGACCGTGATCAGTTCCTCAGCAGACAGAGGGAAGGGCGAGAGCAGTTGTGACCAGAGATTGGGCTGGAGGAGCTGGTTTGGGCAATGAGACGTCAAGGGCCGGCTGGGAGGGCAGGACTCTCAGCAGGAGCGCCGTTCCAGGCACGGGAGTGGCAGGGACAGAGATGTGCCAGTTGGGAATGCTCCTGGTGTGTTTGAGAGACTTTGCAGAAGGCGCCTCTGTCCAGATGGCAGATGGCCTCAAATTCCACGGCGAAGACTCCTGAGTCCCCATGCCCTTGGCCAGTCTTCCTGAGTGTTCTTTCAGGGAGTGATGGGGTGGGGGACGGGGCTCTCCGCACCTCTTCCTGCTAAGGCTGCAGCCTGGGCCGGGTGCCACTCCGGTCTGGGGGTAAGTGCCGTGGCACCCACGGCCTGCGCTCCCTCCAGACCCTCAGTGGAGCCCTCTGGCGTTTCTCCTCAGGTCCGTTACGCCACCTGGAGCATCATAATGGACTCCGTGGTGCCCTCGGACAAGGGCAACTACACCTGCATTGTGGAAAACGAGTACGGCAGCATTAACCACACCTACCAGCTCGATGTCGTGGGTAAGAAGGCAAAGGCAGGCCGGGCATGGTGGCTCACGCCTTCACTCCACCCTGGGAGAGGCCAAGACCGGAGGATCACTTGAGGTCAGGAGTTTGAGACTAGCCTGGGCCAAGAGCAAGACCCCATCTCTACTAAAAATAGAAAAATTAGCTATGTGCCTGTAGTCCCATCATCTTGAGAGGCTGAGGCAGGAGGATTGCTTGAGCCCAGGAGTTGGAGGCTGCTGTGAGCTAGGCTGATGCCACGGCACTCACTCTAGCCTAGGCAACAAACAAAAAAAAAAAAAAAAAAAAAAAAAGGCAAAGCAGGAGTAGCAAGGTTAGAGCTTGGAGGGAGGAGGTTTGGAGAAAACAGCTGCAGCGTTCAGGTTTCTCAGCAGCACAGTATAGCGTGTGGCACTTACTATAATAGCTTTGTTGCCTAGAACAGGCACTTCCCCCTTTGGAGCCTCACTTTTCCTACCTGTAAAACAGAGTTAAGAGGATCAGACAGTGATACATCTCAAAGCTCTCTATTGCTGTGAAATAGAAGGGGCTGTCACTAGTTTGTCCTGCAGAGGTGGCTGGTGTAGTGAGGTTGACTGGCATAATATTCATGACCAGCCTGGACAACATAGTAAGACATTGTTTCTAGAAAATAAAAAAATTAAAAAAAATCAGCCAGCGTGGTAGTGTGCACCTGTGGTCCCAGCTGTTCAGGAGGCTGAGGCAGGAGGATCCCTTGAGCCCAGGACTTTGAGGTTGCTGTGAGCTGTGATGATGCCACTGCTTTCTAGCCTGGGCAACAGAGTAAGACCCAGTCTCCAAAAAACAAAACGAAACGAAAGGCACGACCGGAGGTGTTGCATAGTGGACACCAGCAATATGCTGGGCTCCTTAAATACTTGTGCTGCAGCTCTCACGCAAGGCCAGCGTTGTTACCGTGGTATACCCGAGAGCACGCGCAGGCGCAGACAGGCCAGGTACCTTGTCAGCGCTGGACTCCAGGCCCGAGTCCGGTTGAGGTCACCACAGGAGACTCTAGGAAGAACACCATGCCCCCGGGGCAGCGACTGCAGCCTGTTCCTTCTAGAGGTTTTGAATCTTACTTCCTAGAGATTGCCAGGTACAGAGTCTCACAGCCAGCGTCTCTCTTGGTTTCGATGATATCGTCTAAAAAGGAGATTGTGATCTAGGAGGTCTGGGGTAGGGGCTGCGACTCTGCATTTCTTACAAGCTCCTGAGGTGGTGCTGGGGCCGTGCTCCTGGCACTCACTTTGGACAGCAGGAGTCTAGAAGTGACTGTCCAGTTTTGCTTAAGGGGACATAGGCCGTGCCGAGGTCTGTTATGACATTGTCCATTAAGGCAGGAGAGATTACCGTGCCTATAGGTAAGGGTACATTGCCTTGGGAGGATGGCTTAGGGCTAAAGGGAGGGTGTCCCTTTTCCCGGCTTAGGTTTGGGGGGCTGGGGCTCAGTAGAAGCCCCGGGAGGTGCCCTGTGCACCACTGGGAAGCTTAGGGGGCGCTGGGTGGTCACAGTCTCTTTAGCCTGGGCCAGGCGTGGCAGCGCCCCACAGGCCTCCTCTCGGTTCTCCCACAGAGCGGTCCCCGCACCGGCCCATCCTGCAGGCGGGGCTGCCTGCCAACAAGACGGTGGCCCTGGGCAGCAACGTGGAGTTCATGTGTAAGGTGTACAGCGACCCCCAGCCTCACATCCAGTGGCTAAAGCACATCGAGGTGAATGGGAGCAAGATCGGTCCCGACAACCTGCCCTACGTCCAGATCTTAAAGGTAATCCGGGCCCCTGGTGTGCATGGGCCGGCGTGCTGGGCGGAGACCAGCGTCTCCGGGGCTCAGGTCCCCGTGGGCAGGCTCAGTGCCCGGGACCGGGGTCACTCATTAGCTTTCAGCCACACACTCCTCTGAGCAGGGATGTAGCCACATTGCCCAGAACCAGGGACAGCTCAGTGTGGAGATGGGGGTCGGGGGGCCATAGTTTCCGAAGAGCTTCGAGAGGGATGCCGCGGGGGCCGCAGGGTCAGTGGCTCGAGGGTGGAATGTGGACTCCTGCCTTTTGTCCGGAACCCAAGCCTTTCCAGCAAGCATTTCCCGGTCTCGGCCCTGCTTCCTGAATTAATGACCTTTCTGGCAGTTGGGGTGACTGACAAGGGCACGTCTTACGCAGAATTGGAAAAACAAATGCCACCTGTAAATTCTGAGCCGAATGAGGAGTAATGGCATTGTCTTCCTTTTCCCTCTCACTCCCAGACGTTCACTGTCTGCCTTTCCCCGAACGCTCCATTAATCCAGGGAAGGTAATTGCCCAGACCTCCAGTGGCTCTTGCGACAGGAAGTCACCAGAGGCTGGGAAAGTTGTTTCCCTCCTTGTCCCAGAGCTAGACCTCATCCTCCCTGGCCTGGCTGTCCCAGAGATTTACTGTCCACCCCTCCATCCCTTCTCTTTGCTGCTGGTGCTGAAACTGCTCTGGGGCACAGGGCTGGTGGCCGGGGTTGCATGGCCGTGGCCACCGGGCCATTCACAGCCCCTGCCGCAGTCCTGGAGGTGGGCGTTGAACACAAACAGGACAGCGGATTCGAAGCAGTGTTTTTGTTTCTGTTTTCCCAATCGAACGCTTCGGACGTTTGCAGCCCGTTTGTTTTGTCCTGCCGAAAAGGGAAAGATGGTGACTCTCTCCGAGCGTGTCCCTTGCCTCGGCTTCCCGGGCCTGCGTGGAATTGACACGGGAGCATAGCGTGGCCACGTCCCGGGTGTTTGCCCAACTGACTGGCGTGTCGTTGGTTTGTTCCAGCATTCGGGGATTAATAGCTCGGATGCGGAGGTGCTGACCCTGTTCAATGTGACAGAGGCCCAGAGCGGGGAGTATGTGTGTAAGGTTTCCAATTATATTGGTGAAGCTAACCAGTCTGCGTGGCTCACTGTCACCAGACCTGTGGCGAAAGGTAACGGGGAACGGAAGGGACTCTGTGCGGGGAATCGGACGTAGGCCCCAGCTGCCGGGGCGCGTGCCCCGCCGGACTGTCCCTGTCGTCCTGCTGCGCTTGTAGCGCCCAGAGCCATGGAAAAATGCCCGGCCCGGGAGGCTGGCTTGGTTTGGTGCTGTGTCGGTGTCTGCTGGCTCCCTCTGGACCTCCTGTGTGCTCCTGGCCGTGTGCGTGTCCGGTCCGTGCGTGGCCTCGTGGGGACGCAGTCTCACTGTGCTGCGAATGACGCTCCAGACTGGAAGAGAGAGCCGGGGGCAGCAGAGCGGGCCGGCGACCACAGGCTGTGCGTGCGTGCGTGTGTGCGTGTGCGACTGCAGTGCCCGTCCACCCTCCTGTGTGTCCCTCTCACTCTCCTTACCGGAAACCAAGCAGCCCCCGCCCGCCGGCCCCATTTCTCCATGCCGCTGCCGCCGCCGCATGCTCCGTGGGCTGGGCCGCCAGCGTTGGTGAAGGGTCGTAACCCCGCCGTCCCCTCAGGCCTGCCGGACTTCCTCCCCGGGCTCGCGCCCTCTTCCTCTAACAGGTTTTGCTGCCTGGTGGTTTCTGTCCGTCCTGGTTGCGAAGGAGACGCTGGGGAGCGTTTCTTCCTCTGGTTTCTCTGCCGGCCCTCTGTCCCCCCCCTCTGTGTCTCGTAGAGGCCTCCCTCGCGGTGCTTGTCCATTTTGCCTCCGTTGTCTCTTCTAGACTGCCGGAGTTAACACCACCGACAAGGAGATGGAGGTGCTCCACTTAAGGAATGTCTCCTTTGAGGATGCGGGGGAGTACACGTGCTTGGCGGGTAACTCTATCGGACTCTCCCACCACTCTGCATGGCTGACCGTTCTGGAAGGTACACACCGTGCTCCTCCTCTCGGCGTCCCGCCCCGGCCGGGGCGCGGGGGGAGCGTGCATTGCGGGCTGGGGGAGACGCAGAGGCAGGGGCTCCCGCCTGCCCCGTGCCCCTTCCTGCTCCGGCTCTGAGGGCTGCTCCTCTCGGCTCACGCGGGAGCTCCCTCGGTTTTGCAGGCGCACGCACGGAGGCTGGCGCCTGCGCCCCTGCCCCTGGCTCTCCCCCGGCCGGCCGATGCGCGCGGGCTCCGGGTCTGACTTGCCGCTGGCTCCGCGCCGGGCAGGCTCCTTCCGCCCCTGGGCTCAGCAGCTTTCCCTCCTCCATGCGGAGTGTCTGAATTATCTGGTCCCTTTCGGCCAGTCCCAAAGGTCTCAGAAAGGGACCCCACACCTCTGTCACTGAACGCACTCTGTGCCAAGAGGGGCTTGGAACACGCCAGCCCACCCGTCCACACTGCCGTCCTCTGCTTTTAGAGGAGGGGCTCTGCCCACACAAGTGCACTCCAGCTGCTGTCAGCGAGACCTGTCCTGGGCGGCCGCAGGAGGGTGTCATCTCCTGTTTGTCCTCCTTAGCTGCCGCCACCACCTCTCCCATCGCAAGAGGGGAGGTCTGCACGCTGACCCAGGAAGGAAGGGGCCTACGGCCTGCACGGGTGGTGGGCTGGTGACCGCAGGGTCGCGGCTGCCTCTCTCGGAGAGTCCTGCACGTGGTGTAGGGGCTGCTCTGTCCTTCCTGCCGGCACTACCCCTCCTCCCTCCCTCTTCCTGCGCCCCACTCCCCGAGCAGGCCGCGGGGTGCCCTGCCTGAGGCGGAGAAGTGTTCTGTTTTTATCCCGGCCCTGTCTCTGTCCTGTCTGTGCCCCTGTGTGCCCCAGTCAGTCGTCTTCACCTCTCAGCACTGGAGGAATAAAACAGAAACACTTCTCGCTGTCTGTGGCGCTGCCGGCTCCTTGTTGGGGCTCAGTCTGGGGTCGCGCCTCATGCCTGTCCGGAAGGGTCCCCAGGGGTGCCGCCTCCGTGGCTGGCCGGTGTGCCTTACCCGGGGAGGGTCGGGAGGAGGCCGCGGCGCGGTGACGCGTTCCCTGAAGCCGGTGCTGCGAGTGCTGGGCGAAGGCCTCCGGCCTCCTGCTCAAGGGAGGCTGGGCTGCGCTGGCTCGGCCTCCGTGGCCAGGGGGAGGATTCCAAATGGAAAGTGGGAGAAGAGAATAAAACTGTGCAACCCCCCCCCCCGCCCCCCTGCATCTCCTTCTTAAGTTTTAGGAGTTAGTAAAAATCTTAAGAACTGCAAAACAGCTGATCTTTTTATTTATATATCTAGAGTAGTCCAAACATGTCTGGAAATTAAGTCAGCTGTGCCTGTGGTTTGGCTAGGTGTGAACATTTACCTGTCTGATCCGACAGATGACACAGATGCGAGGAGGGACGGATAAGTGGGGACGCAGGCTGGCCGCCCCTCCCTTAATTTGTTCTCCTCTGCGAGTGCCACCATGGCCAGGTGCTATGGCGCGCAGAAAGGAACAGGGCTCCGGCCCTGGTGGCTTCTGTGATGAACGTAGGCACACGGTGCTGAGGCCCCGCCGTGTGTCCACGGGGAGACCGAGAAAGCCATTCAGAAGTGACTTCTCGGCCGCCCCTTGCAGGGTCCGGGCGATGCCTAGGCCAGGACTCCGGCCTGCCGAGCAGGGAGGCTCAGGAATGCACGGGGCGGGACTGGAGCAGCAAGGCGGTTGTAGTCTGTCCCTCCTGCGGGGTTCACGTCAGTTTAGGGGAGCCTCAAAGGTCACAGGGCGCCCAGTCCTCTCAGTGCCCGAATCCCAGTCCTGGCTAGAACCTGGTGCGGTCCTTCTCCTCCCTAAAAGCTCCCAGGGGGACAGGAGATGGGTGCCGGCCACCTCGTGGAGAGGGGCCTCCCGTGGGCGGGGCCCCAGAGCCTGCTAACTCCCTGTTCACGCCGACTCAGCCCTGGAGGAGAGGCCGGCGGTGATGACCTCGCCGCTGTACCTGGAGATCATCATCTACTGCACGGGGGCCTTCCTCATCTCCTGCATGGTGGGCTCCGTCATCATCTACAAGATGAAGAGCGGCACCAAGAAGAGCGACTTCCACAGCCAGATGGCCGTGCACAAGCTGGCCAAGAGCATCCCCCTGCGCAGACAGGTAACAGAAAGTAGATGGGGGATTCGCACGCTCCCCACTGCCCCCCTTCCGCCTGTCCTCTGTCCCCTGCCCTCTCCACTGTTCTGCCCTACCGCCTCGGGCTTTGCCTTCTGGGCGGGGCGCAGTGGAACTTCTGTAGCTAAGGAACGCTCCAGAGTTTGTTTCAAGCTGGTCTAGCCTATGAATCCCCTGTCCCCCCCACGCCCCACTGCAAGTCCCCCGCCCCCCGCACGTGGACTGGGAGAACGTCCTGTCTGGACTGAATGTGCCTTTGGTGGCATTGGAACCGTCCCGGGGGCAGGTTGGAGGTGCAGAGGCACAGGGTGGAGAAGGGGACCTGAGTGGGCCCCCGCTGCCCTCGCGGGAGGAGCCGGCCCGGGGGCGAAGGCATGCGTAAGGTGACCGTTCACCACAACGGTGCGCAAGCTGAGGGCAGGGTTTTCACGAAGAATCAGGACAAGAGCAGAGTTGTTACTGGGATAAGTTGCAAAATGTCCAGCCGGCCTAGGTACCTTTGGTCTGCTCATCTTCAAGGTGAGTAAGGCGGAGCCAGAGAGGCCAGTGAGTGGCGGGGACAGGCCAGTCCTGGATGCTGGGTCCTCCGCCGGGGCGGTCACTCCGCCAACCCGCAGCAGGGAGGGTCAGACGCACAGGGCCGCACCTCCGCTGTTGCTGGGAGCCTGGGCTGCCCTTCCCCCCGTCGTTGCTAGAAGGGTGACCCCACCCCTCCCCGCAGGTGTCGGCTGACTCCAGCGCCTCCATGAACTCCGGGGTTCTTCTGGTGCGGCCCTCGAGGCTCTCCTCCAGCGGGACCCCCATGCTCGCGGGCGTCTCTGAGTATGAGCTCCCCGAGGACCCTCGCTGGGAGCTGCCCCGGGACAGGTAACGCCCTGAGCGCAGCTCCCCTGGGCTGTCCCCACGGTGGAGGCGTGTGCGCTGAGACCTGTTGGGGGTGCAGGCGCGTGGAATGTCTCCAGAAATCAGCATCTGCACCTTCTCCTCTCAGCTGGGCGGGACACGGAGAGGTGGAGGTGGGGTGCCCTGCCGAGGCTGGGACTTCCCCAGCCCCCACTCAAGCTGCTCTCTGTTTCCCCCCAAAGACTGGTCTTAGGCAAACCCCTGGGAGAGGGCTGCTTCGGGCAGGTGGTGTTGGCCGAGGCCATTGGGCTGGACAAGGACAAACCCAACCGAGTGACCAAAGTGGCCGTGAAGATGTTGAAGTGTAAGTGCAGAGACAGTCCTTTCCCTTTCTAGGCACGCTGTGGGCCTGGGGCCAGCGAACACCTTCTTGGCCTGTCACTGCCCACACCTGCTACCCTGCTTGCTTCGGGCTACCCCAGCCTTTCTCCTGCCTCCCTCCCTTCCAAAAGTAAAGGGTCCCCTGTCGTTCTCTGGTCTGTGTGCAAAGCGGATGCAACAGAGAAAGACTTGTCGGACCTGATCTCAGAAATGGAGATGATGAAGATGATTGGGAAGCACAAGAACATCATCAACCTGCTGGGAGCCTGCACGCAGGACGGTGGGTGCCACGCCAGGGCCAGGGCTGGGCTTCCGGTGACATGGCCCGTCTCGGCCACACTTCAGGGAAGGGGCCTAAGAGAGGCCAGTGTGGCAGAGGTTGGAATGTTCTCGGGTCTGGGCTGATGCCCACTGGTGTTCCAAGAATACGGGCACCTAGAGTCACCCACACAGTTTATGGACAGGAACAGGAAAGCAATTGTGGTCTAAATTAGGGGGCCTACTCCAACTTTGTTCTGGAACTTTCTGGACTGTGCTAGGAAGAATGATTTCCCTGACTTTCTCTGAGGAATAGAATGAATTCCCCTGGTCCCCCAAGGAGGAGGCAGGAAAGGCGAGGCTGGGGGTGGGTTTCCTGACCGGGAAGCTAACGGCGCCCACCGCGGCCTGCCCTGACGGCCCCTCCCCTGTGCGCAGGGCCGCTGTACGTCATCGTGGAGTACGCCTCCAAGGGCAACCTGCGGGAGTACCTGCAGGCCCGCAGGCCGCCCGGGCTGGAGTACTGCTACAACCCCAGCCACAGCCCAGAGGAGCAGCTCTCCTCCAAGGACCTGGTCTCCTGCGCCTACCAGGTGGCCCGAGGCATGGAATATCTCGCCTCCAAGAAGGTGCGGAGCCTGAAGGCCCCCCACCCCCACCCCTGCCCCCGCAATTCCCCAGTGGAGCTGGGGTGGGAACAAAGCCCTCCCAGCACTCTAGCTTGTGGCGTTTGAGCCTCTGGTGGGGCTGGGGCACACTGGGCACGTCTGAGGCTGTCGGGGGATGTCAGAGTTGGGAGAACAAGTGCGGCGCAGCGGCGCTGGGGTCAGACCGGATCAGGTTCGGGTCTGTGCCACTTCCTGCGTGGCGTCGGGCGGCCACTCGGCATCTTGTGTTTCTTCCCGACACAAAATGCGAACAGCTGTACCTGTGTCGTGCATTGTTACCGGGACACAATGGAATGGTGCGTCTGAGAGCGCCAGTGCCATGCGGGAGCGCAGCCCAGGGGGCTCTGTTTGCGCGCGGCCCCAGCGCGGGCGTGCTGCGCAGGGAGTCGGAGCCTGGGCGCGCGCCTCTGCGGTCTGCACGCTACAGGGTCGTCGGCCTTTTAGGAGGGGCGGGAAAGGAGGCAAGGCAGGAGGGTCTGCTAAAGCGATGGAGACTCGAGCTAGAGGAGCGCATTCCAGGAGGGCTCAGCGGGCAGAGCTGCGGGGCAGGGCGGGGTCCTGGGAGGCGCGTGGGTCTGCCTGCCCAGTGGCGTTCCCGCGGGCGGCGGGTGACCCAGACTCCCGGGTGGGTGTGTTTCACATTGTCACCCCTGGAGCCCTCCAGGTCCCTCACCTGCCCCCCACCCTCCTCTCTCGCCCCACAATCTCCCCTCCGCAGTGCATACACCGAGACCTAGCTGCCAGGAACGTCCTGGTGACAGAAGACAACGTGATGAAGATCGCAGACTTCGGCCTAGCCCGGGACATTCACCACATCGACTACTACAAAAAGACCACCAATGTGAGTTAGGCAGGCCCGCCGCGCTGCCCTGACCCGCTGTTTGCTTTGTCCGGGAATCCACTGAAAATGCGGGCACTGCTCCCAGCCCCCTCCGCCCCCGCCTGTCCCCTCGCTGCCCTACCTGGGGCCACCCTCACTGCCCTACCTGGGGCCACCCTCACTGCCCCTGTGCTGCTTGCAGGGCCGCCTGCCCGTGAAGTGGATGGCGCCCGAGGCGTTGTTCGACCGGATCTACACCCACCAGAGTGATGTGTGAGTTCGAAATAAGCGACTGCCAGGGACCCGTGGGATGGAGAACGCACAGCACAGTGGGGGCCTGTGTTCCCCTCTGGACGGATGAAGGGAAAAACAAAACATTGTCTGTGTTCCTTCACTTCGCTCCCAGAAAGCCCAGTCTGTTCCCCGCACCGACTCCTGGCACTGCCCTTGGAATGCAGGGCTGGTGCTGGGGTGGAGGAGGTTCAGGATGGGGCTCTGTGCTCATCCGCAGGTGGTCTTTCGGGGTGCTCCTGTGGGAGATCTTCACTCTGGGCGGCTCCCCGTACCCTGGCGTGCCTGTGGAGGAGCTCTTCAAGCTGCTGAAGGAGGGCCACCGCATGGACAAGCCCAGCAACTGCACCAACGAGCTGTAAGCCCACAGCCATGCCGGAGGCCTGAAGCCGGCCCCTGGGGGGAGAACTAGACCGGGGGTGTCCACCCAGAGGGAGCGGTCCTCCTGGTCATCCCTCTGCCCCTGACCCCACGCCCTGCCGCAGGTACATGATGATGCGGGACTGCTGGCACGCGGTGCCCTCGCAGAGACCCACCTTCAAGCAGCTGGTGGAAGACCTGGACCGCATCGTGGCCTTGACTTCCAACCAGGTGAGGCTGCGCGACATCATGCCGGCCGCGCCTTCCTGAGCCAGCGCCGCCCTGGCCCAGGGAGGAGGGTACCCGGCCATCGCTCCTTCCTCTTGCTTGTCACAGGAGTACCTGGACCTGTCGATGCCCCTGGACCAGTACTCCCCCAGCTTTCCTGACACCCGAAGCTCCACCTGCTCCTCGGGGGAGGACTCCGTCTTCTCTCATGAGCCGTTGCCCGAGGAGCCCTGTCTGCCCCGACACCCACCCCAGCTTGCCAATGGCGGACTCAAACCGCGCTGACTCCCGCCCACCACGCCCCTCCCCAGACCCCATGGCCAACTGTAACCCTCACCCACAACTCCCTGCTGGGCCCACTGCTTGTCCCTGTCCCCCTTCCTGCTGGCAGGAGCCGGCTGCCTACTTGGGGCCTTCCCGTGTGGCCCGCCTTCACCCCACTGAGCTCACCTCTCTTCCTCTCAACCTGCTTGCGAGAGAGAGGAGCAGAGAAGCAGGTACTTGCTGAAGGACGCTTCATTCCCTCCCAAATGCTGGACCAAGACCCCTCCCCGCCGCCAGGCACCGCCTGGAGGGTGGGGCAGCGGGAGACGGACAGGAGTGCAAGCAGGAGCTTCGAGGGCTTTCTTGTGTTGGTTTTGCCAGTTTCACCTTAACCCGGGAGCCGCTTGCATTCTGGTGGCAGGTGCCTTGTCCTCAGGGCTACAGCAGTAAGGGCGTCCACGGAAGGCGGCCTCTGCTCCAGATCGATGGTGCCAGTAGCTTATTGATTCCGATACTAATTTGCTTTGCTGACCAAATACGTGGTACCAGAGGATGGTGGGGCAAAGGCGGGGAGCAGTTTGTGGCCCTGGGGCCCAGCCCCGACCTGGGGGCTTTGTATATAGCTATGAAGAAAACACAAAGTGTATAAATCTGAGTATATATTTACATGTCTTTTTAAAAGGGTCGTTACCAGAGATTTACCCATTGGGTAAGATGCTCCTGGTGGCTGGGAGGCATCAGTGCTATATATTAAAAACAAAGAAAAAAGAAAAAAAAAAAAGGAAAATGTTTTTAAAAAGGTCATATATTTTTTGCTACTTTTGCTGTTTTATTTTTTTAAATTATGTTCTAAACCTATTTTCAGTTTAGGTCCCTCAATAAAAATTGCTGCTGCTTCATTTTTATATGGGCTGTGTGAGAAGGGAGAGGACGTCCACTGGAAAGGAGGGGACTAGCGGCCCCGGCTGCGTCTGTCCGGGGGGCACTGCACGCCCCCCCCCCCCCGCAGTTGCCCTGTAACCTCTTCCCCCTAGGGCCTGCGCCCAGACCTCCAGGACGAACCTCCTGCCTCTCCGATGCTCTTGGAAAGGCAGGAAGCGGAGATGTGTGCGTCGTGGGTAGGAGCCTCCTGCCCGTGGCAGGGAGCCAGGGCCCAGCCCTCGACCACAGATTGTTTCTGCAGAGGAAATTTCTGCTGGGGTCGGGCAGGGCACAGGGGCACCTGCCTTGGAATAGCTAAGGGTAGAGCTAAAGTGATTAAGAAGAAAGCTAAGAATTGTTATTCAGCAAGGGTCTGCAGAAACCCAAACCCCCAGACATGTGCCTCTGGGCGGGCGGGGCTGTGCCTGTGCTTCTAAGCGAGGGAAATCGTGTCACCCCCTAAGGCTGGTCCTGCATCCCCGTCCCTGCCTATATTTTCCCCAACCACTTTGTCCATGATCCTCCCCCAGACCATTCTTCCCATATCCATGTGCCTGGGCCACATTTGTTGGGACGGTCACAACTCCTGGCTTCCTATAGTTCTTCCTGTCCAAACTCCACCCCATCCCTCAGGAAAGGGGAGAAGAGTCTCTGAATGTTTTTGTGTTTTGGGCTGCTCGGATATTGACTTCTGCCCCCTGCTGGTTGTCACTGTCCTGCCAAGTGGATTCCGGCTCCTTGGTACTTTACCTGCTCAACCTCCCCCTGCTCCTCAGCCTCTATACTAAAGCTCACTTTTCTGCTGGATTACTGCTGAACACAAAAGGAGGTTCAGTATGCTTTCATTTCTGTGGGGAAAAAAGGGGATTGCTGCTTTAAATTTCCTTTCTGAGCTAGGCATTTTTGGGCAGCTGCAGCTGTTGGTCACTATTGTAAAATTCTCTGTTTCTCTCTGTAAATATGCAACTGTTAACATGTTACAATTTGTGTTAATGTTTAAAGAAAGCATAATTTGGTGAACAGAGTCAGGAAATGAATTTTAACTCCTTAAAACCATTTGCTTTGAGACCGCAGAGTCTTTCCTTGTGAAATAGGGATGATAATTTCTGCCTTGGCCCTGCCTTGAAGCAATGCTGTGTGAATGGATGGAGACTCTAAGAGGCTTTCTGTGCCCTTGGGAGAGGTGCTAGAGAAATTATAAGGCACTATCATTATAACAGTGGTGTCCTTGCTGTTACTACTCAAATCACCCACAAATTTCCCCAGAGACTGAGCTGGCTGTCAAATAAAAGATAGCGAAATTGACCTGAGAAAATGAAATGGCCATTTTACTTAGATGACCAGACCGGGTCTCTTGAGGAAAGGAATCCAGTTTATCTAATGAAGATGTTGTGCTGTCATGGTGCAGAAGCTGTCTGGTTTCCCGAGGGTTAAAAGATTAGGGCCCGGGATCACCATGGCAATAATCAATATTGCCTTCTGTCTTTCCTAATTGCCGTAGCTGGGGATCATCAGTCCCTTGGCACTGCTAATGTAATGTATTGATCCCAGGTAAGTAAGATTGAACAGCAAGAAATCTCTCTCAATGGCAGTGAAGTTGCTGTGACCATCAGCCACCACTGGGTGGAGCCAGCAGGCTGAAGTCTCGGTTGGCGTTAGGTACTGCGCCCATCACTTTAAAATGACAGTAGTCTGACCTTACCTACTAGCGTGTGTGGGTGGCGAGTGGGCAGTCTTCAGCCTGGGTTTCAGCATCACAACACCACCTACATGACTTGTATGTAGTGATGAAGTACAGAATTAGACATGGCACAAGAGCAGGGCCGTCCGTGGTGGCAGGTGCCATCAGCTCCTCTCTGT
The DNA here is from genome assembly GCF_040939455.1 of Microcebus murinus. Taxonomy (NCBI): domain Eukaryota; kingdom Metazoa; phylum Chordata; class Mammalia; order Primates; family Cheirogaleidae; genus Microcebus; species Microcebus murinus. The sequence continues at coordinate 4,104,813 of NC_134127.1, forward strand.
CGCAGGAGAATTCTCTCTGTGAGAGACAGGCCCAGGCTGACATCACTGGGGTTGGGTCCTACGTATTGCCGAGAGTCATACCCAGTGAGTTACTGGCCACTGGCTGGGCCTTTCATCCCTCTGCTGAGAAAGGCCAGGGAGAGGGAAGGACAGCAAGCACCCAACTGTTAGGGAGACTTGGGCTGGGGCAGGTCTCTAGGTTGACACAGCAATATTCAGGATCGTTTATACTGTACTGCCTCTCACATGCATGTCTCAGCACATAGAAGTGACACGTGTCATGAACATGCTGCCGACTGCCTGGTTTAATGGTTTGACTGTCTCTTGTGACTGCTCCAGGGGAGCTGGGGCCAGCGTCGCGTGCTCTCGAGAGCCAGTGGCGCACACCTCTTCCCAGCTCTGCACTGTTGGGCGATCCCATGTTGGTAGCTTTACTCAGCCATGGTGGGAGTAGTTAACTCATTGGAATATGCAATTGCTATGAATCAGGGCTTTTTTTCCCCTCAAAGAATTGGTGGTTGATCATTTACCGGAATACCACTCACTAGCTAGGTTTCAGCATGGGACTGGCTCTAACAATCACTGAACCCAACAGCCAGGCACCCTAAGTGATGAGAACAAAGAACCATCCTTGACCTCTTTGAGCTACTATCTTAAGAACTTTACCAAGTGACCTGGGTCCCTTTACCTACCCATTCCTCCTCTGGTCACAGGGAAAGCCAGAAAGAAATGTAGATCAGCCCAGCAGTACACATGACTCATTCAGCTAAAACAGTATTGAGCAAGTTAACCAGCTAATCCCTTCCCCACATCTGAAATGTGGACTAATTAAAATAAACACCCATCATTTTAAAAACGGGAGAATTTATTGTGAATCACCTTGCTAGGCCAATGGCGGGATCCGCGGATGCTGTTTGCAGGGTAGGGAGGCGTCATTCGCAGGGAAGTGGAGTTCATTAGCAGGACGTGGTGGGGCTTGTCCTCCAATGGAGCAGGGATTTAGGAAGCATTTTCAGGTGTATATTCTTGCTGTGGAGTGCTGGTGACATTCCGCATTTAGAGGATCCCAGAGTGGGCATATTTGCATTTGACTTGGTTTAACTGACTCTCACCTAACTGCTTTTAACTTCAGAGCAAGGAAAGAAATCTAATTTTATCACCCACAGGCCGAAATACCTTTTCCCTTCTAACCACTTCCCAAGGGAAGAAAGCTGTATCTGTTATGTTCAGTATTAACAATACTGAAGACACTGAGCATAAATATCTGAACGCAGGACTCCTTCCTGGGTAGCAAAGGGATTATATCCGACTTCAACAATCCCTATGACTAACAGATAGTCTTATTTGTGAAAGACAAACCGACCAGAAAAACACACCCAGCACAAACAAATGGTTAAGCCTTAAACCCTTAATTATGTTTCCTAGCAAAGCGGGGGCTAATGAAAGCCATATGTGCTAGAAGAGTGGCCGCCTCCCAGATTCCTGCAGCCTCTGCGGCCCACGAGGGGGTGTCTGTCAGACCAGCCAAGCGGCAGCCCAACTTTTGTGATTGCCAGTCTGTTTGACTCCCCTTTTCTCCTCCAAGAGGATTTTTCTTCTTCGTAGCCAGAAAGACCTTACTGGGAAGTACACCCGTCCCATCTCATAAGGGTACTGTTCCTGTTGATGGGTCATTCTGAAGAAGTGGTCAGGGGCTCTTAAAGGAGTTTTTGGAGTCCCCAAGCTCTTACTTGGGATTTCAAGCCACGGGAGGCAGAGGGATCTACAGTGTCAAACTGACTCCATTTTGCAGAAAATTTCCTCTCAAAGGACATACACGCATGTGGCCGTTTAGAAACAACGTGGTGGGGGTGGGCTTTGCACAGAGTTTAGTGGGATGACATAATGGTACAGAAAAATGAACTTTGCAATTCTATTTCTCTAAATGGTCTGAACTTGGCCTCACTGCTGACATCGCTTGGAACGGTTGTTGCAAGGCCTCAAAGGACTGCCCCAAGGGCTAAGCGGCTGACCCTCTCGCTCACGCAGACAGACAGTCCTAGCTGGGAGGTCCTTTGCGGATGCCACTGCTGAGGGCCGGACGCTGAGAGAGAGAGCTCCATCCTCAAGTAGTCCTCACGCTCCTTTTGAACTAGCCTTGCTGTTCTGGGATGTCTTTTGTGATTTGGCTTGGAGTGTCTAGGTATAAAATATAAGGACTTTAGGTACTGGTCACAATGAGATGTGTAAGTTCTTCAAGAGTCCTTTTTGTTTTCTTTTTTTTTTCCTTTTTTTTTTTTTTTTTTTTGAGACAGTCTCGCTTTGTTGCCCAGGCTAGAGTGAGTGCCGTGGCGTCAGCCTCGCTCACAGCAACCTCAAACTCCTGGACTCAAGCAATCCTCCTGCCTCAGGCTCCCGAGTAGCTGGGACTACAGGCATGCGCCACCATGCCTGGCTAATTTTTTTCTATATATATTAGTGGGCCAATTAATTTCTATTAATAAATAATAGAGATGGGGTCTCACTCTTGCTCAGGCTAGTTTTGAACTCCTGACCTCGAGCAATCCACTCGCCTCAGTCTCCCAGAGTGCTAGGATTACAGGTGTGAGCCACCGCGCCCAGCCCTTTTTGTTTTATTAATCAAAATAATGACCGACCACAAAGTCAAATCTGAGTTTATAATTTACCTTGGTAATAAAAATAAAGAAGACATGCAAAAGACAAGGCCGGTATGCATCTTGGGTATGTGTCCTAACTAGATAACCTGGGGTGCTCTTCTGGATGGTTAGCCCATCTGTGTCTTCACAGATCCTCCCCACCTGCTGAGGTCCCCGGGAGCCAGTAGGGCCACCTCTCCATTCAACTCTCCCATGACCTCCCTACTGCTTACTTGTGTCACTTGCTTTAAATTCCTTCACCCAAATGGGAAAAGTGGGTAGATAAGCAATTTCTTACTTACATGCATTTCTCCTAAAATTTAAATTGCTTTCCTACTAGTATTTCCTGACATCAGAAGGCTGTGTAAAGTACACAACACATGGAAACTATTTCCCTCTGGTGCATAAGAAGGATCTGCCTATATTTTAATTAGCTTCTAGACTTAACATATTTAGGTCTGATCCACGATTGCATCGGCTGATTTTTTTTTTGGCTTTTGGATAATTGAAGTAAAAAATGTAGTGGTTATAAGATGACTAAAGTTCAGCCTACAACTTCCTGTTTGGATGACAGGAAGAATTGTGCAATGTTTTGCAATAGTTATAATTCTAGATTCCCACTACCCTCATAGATAACTAAGGGGAGGGAAAAGGTTTTATTTTTTTGAAATACTTACAGTTTCCTTAGAAGAAGTGATGGGTCCTTTAAGTAGTGAAATAGGTGGTGCTGGTGCTGTAGGTGATGGTATAACTGGTGGTGGTTGTATAAAGTCTTCATCCTTAAACAACAGAACTGAGAATTGGGTTATTGATTTAAAATAAAATGTGTACTAGATCTATAGTCCACTGCCATGACCACCAGGAACTTGGAATAACTACTTCATATTCTGGCACAGGATTCAAAAGGCAAAATCTGGAACTTAATTACATATAGCCAAATGGTGAACTTTCTAAGAAACAGATCAAACAGTACAATTCCTTATGACAGACACTATTGTATTGAAATTCAGTTTCAGACCGGGGCCCGGTGGCTCACGCCTGTAATCCTAGCACTCTGGGAGGCCCAGGAGGGTGGATTGCTCGAGGTCAGGAGTTCGAAACTAGCCTGACCAAGAGCAAGACCCCGTCTCTACTATAAATAGAAATAAATTAATTGGCCAACTAATATATATATAGAGAAAAATGAGCCGGGCATGGTGGCACATGCCTGTAGTCCCAGCTACTCGGGAGGCTGAGGCAGGAGGATCGCTTGAGCCCAGGAGATTGAGGTTGCTGTGAGCTAGGCTGATGCCACGGCACTCACTCTAGCCTGGGCAACAAAGCGAGACTCTGTCTCAAAAAAAAAAAAAGAAATTCAGTTTCATTAAAGGGATTAACAAGAGAGAAAATTAACCTATTGTTATTTTCATTTTTTAACCTAATTAACCAAATGGAAAGTAACTGTCTAACCTTAGTTCCCTTCAGTTGAGGTGCAAAATCCGCCATGTTCTCTTTAGATTTGGGGGGAGTATGTGATTCCACAGGAGTATCTGTCTTTTGAGCCTAGGGAGAGAAATACTTTATGTAGACAAGTTTTCAGCTCTTCCTGAAACTCAGAAGCTATTTTACAGTAGTCAAGGCCTTTTAGCACAATTTGCTTTCCACTGAATCCCCAACTTCCACCTCCAACTACAGCCTTTATGAGCAACATAGGAAATATGCCCCAGAAACAGCAACTTAGCATTGTTTCGCTTTGAGTTTTAAGCACCCTATATACAAAGGTTGCACACTGATTAGATTCTAGTATTTAAAATCCTCAGTCATTAACAAGCCACTAATTTGCCAATTCTGGTCCTGTTCTCAGTCTCAAAAACGTTGCCGTTTCTCAATTGTCAGTTTCTAATAACACATAACTTAGTCAAAATTGACACATTATTTTTAGTATCTAATAATAAATGATAAATTTGCCTGATTACTAAAATGGTAGGTGTTAGAGAAAAGAAACTGCAGTAAAACAAGGGAAATGGGGGAGGGTGTGGGATTAGAATAGATGACAGATTAGAATAGGTAGGTATAGAATAGCTAGCTAACCTATCTTTAGGAATTAATTAGGTTAGAAAAATATTTCACTGCTCTTTGGAAATAATTTCTCTGTGTATTTTGAAGGAAAGGGCTACATAAATCCAATATTATAGTATATTGGATATAATATAGTATATTGGACAAATTCTTTACTGCAGTGGTCCCCAGCCTTTTTGGGACCAGTTTCACGGAAGACAATTTTTCCATGGACCATCACACCAGTCTGAGGACCAGGTATTGGGGAACACAGCTTTACAAAACCTAGCATGCTGCTTGTTCTCACTTTGCATATCTGAAGAATATATGTTTAAAAACATGGATTTTTTAAAAAGCCAATAAAATGCCTGGGAGCTTGTCATTTTGTCCAAATTTAGCTGTGAGACATTGTGCTCCTCCAAGCTTTCCTTGTTCCTGAGAGCAGCCTAAGAATGACAATTAACTTTGGTCTGCCTTAAATGGATCCAGGAGTTTGATAGACTAAGAACCCACTAGCCTGGCCTTTTAGAACATGGTCTATACTCCAGAATTGCTCCCAGCCTCCCTAGAAATTTTCCTGGACAAAACCCAAAACCAGATTACTCTCTGGAAATGTGAAAAGAGAAAGCAAGATGGTGTTTGCTGAAGTCGTTTTTTCATGCTGGACTTCAAATAGTTTTCCTTGGCTCGTCCAAGGAGTCAGCCACATAACTAAGATTAAAAATGACTGGCCCTGACTCAGCACTGGTCTAATCTACTACAGCACGTGTGCAGCATCTTCTCCAAGGGACTTCCCTTTCCTTCTCATGAAGGTTCTGAGTCAGACATGAAGCTCCCAGGTAGGAAGTAAGGCCTCATGGGCCCAGAGCAAGACACTCCAGTGATTGGGCAATCCTGGGCTGTTCCAGGAGGAAAAATGTCGCTGAGTTAAAGGAAAAAAATAATTAAGGAAATGAGTTGATGAAATACAGAGTTTACATTCTAACTTAGCCATTCAGTGCCTAAAAATTAAAAGGAATCTGGATAAATGAAATAGACATGAAAGAACAGGAGCCATTCAGCCTAAAAGAAAGCAGTGTGGTGTGTGTGGGCGGGAACCTAGTCTAACAAAGATGAGATAGTTACGCAGAAAGAATAAACCATGCTCCCATTAGTAAAATTCCTAAAGCAAGCTGGGATTAAAGGCAGTAGTAGCCCTATTGCTAGAGTAATCTGAGTGGCTTTCGTTTGTTTTGAGGAATTTTTAAAACACTTAAAAGCCAGTTTGGGCCAAATTCCAAAAGAAACTCCTGCTCTGACCGCAAAAGTATACAAGACACTAGTGGAGAGGCCCCAGTTAGGAGGAAATCCAGGCTCTCCATGAATCCAAGTACTCACCTCCCCACTTAGTGGGATCTCAATTGGCTTTGGCTTCACGTCTATCAGGTAGAAGGTGCGTGACAGGAGCAAAAGGGAAGGAGGGACGTTCTCCTTCAGGTGGAGGTCCTGCCACTGGAAAATCAGATAGAATCATGGAACACGACAGCCAAAAGTGACCTGTGGTCATCTACTGCTTCCCTCATCGACAGCTTCCCCTCGGTCACGTGATGAGTCAAGGCAGAGCGAGGGTCAACACCAGCTTCCTGACTTCTGCACCAACCGTGTACCATGCAGCTTCTCAAGTCAGGGAAGATTCAATTACTTGGAGCCCAATGTGGATCAAAATAGCTAAGTATCTTCTCAGACAAAAAGTAGATCATGTGAAAGAATAAATCAGCCTCACTTATTAGTGAAGCCAAAAAAATACACATTAAAATGAGAATGAGATGTAAGTTTTCAAGTATAATATTGGCCAAGCTTTTTTTATTTAAAAAAAAATTTTAGATCAACAATACATGCACAAGGGACAAATTCAGAAGGTAAAGGTATTCAGTAAAAAGCAGTCTGCCTTCTATTCTCTAGCTACCTTCTTCCCTAGAAGCAACTACTGATACTAGTTCCTTATATACTCTTCCAGAGATATCCTAAGCATACACATATTCATAAATTCTTTCTTTCTTTCTTTTTTTTTTTTTGAGACACAGTCTCGCTTTGTTGCCTGGGCTAGAGTGCCGTGGCATCAGCCTAGTTCATAGCAACCTAAAACTCCTGGGCTCAACAATCCTTCTGCCTCAGCCTCCCAGGTGGCTGCGACTACAGGCATGCGCCACCATGCCCGGCTAATTTTTTCTATATATTTTTAGTTGGCCAATTAATTTCTTTCTATTTTTTTAGTAGAGACAGGGTCTTGCTCTTGCTCAGTCTGGTTTCGAACTCCTGACCTTGAGCAATCCACCTGTCTCAGCCTCCCAGAGTGCTAGGATTATAGGCATGAGCCACCACACCCAGTCCATATATTCTTTCTTTACAGCTAAGATTACAGGCATGAGCCACCACACCCAGTCCATATATTCTTTCTTTACACAAAGGGTAACATATACACTGTTTTATCCTTTGCTTTTTTTTTTTATTGAAATATCTTAGAGATTGATTACTATCAGTAGATGGAGGGCTACCTCCTTTTTAAACATCTAAAGAATTCCATTAAATCGAAATGTCATAAGTAATTTGATTATTCTCCTATTAATGAACTTTAGGCTGTTTCCAATCTTTAATAGTGCTGCAATAGATAATCTAGTGAATATGTCATTTTGCACGTGTGCAAGAATATATGATACATTCTCAGAAGTGAAATTGCTAGGTCAAAGAGTATATGCATGTGCCTGTAGTCCCAGCTACTTGGGAGGCTTAGGTGGGAGGATCACTTGAGCCCAAGTAGTTGGAGGCGGCAGTGAGCTATGATCATAGCACTCGGGCAACTCCAGACCGAGTGACAGAGCAAGACCCCATCTCTTAAAAAAAAAAAAAAACAGTATATGCATTTTTAAGTTTTGAAAAATATTGCCAAATTACTCTCCATGGAAGTTTTTACCAGTAATGCATGAATACCCCTCTCCCCACCCCCTTACCAACATAGGATGTTATCAAACTCTGATTTTTGCTAATATAAAGGCGAATGTGGCCGGGCACGGTGGCTCATGCCTGTAATCCTAGCACTCTGGGAGGCCAAGGTGGGCGGATTGCTCGAGGTCAGGAGTTCGAAACCAGCCTGAGCAAGAGCGAGACCCTGTCTCTACTATAAAGAGAAAGAAATTAATTGGCCAACTAATATATATAGAAAAAATTAGCCGGGCATGGTGGCACATGCCTGTAGTCCCAGCTACTCGGGAGGCTGAGGCAGCAGGATTGCTTGAGCCCAGGAGATTGAGGTTGCTGTGAGCGAGGCTGACGCCATGGCACTCACTCTGGCCTGGGCAACAGAGTGAGACTCTGTCTCAAAAAAATAAAGGTGAATGTGGCATCTCTTAGTTTTAATTTATGAGTAAGGTTAAGATGGAAATATCTTACCATGTTTACCATTTTAAAATTTTCCTTTTTAGGAACTGTCTGCCTGTATTCTAACACAGGATTTGTTGAATAATAATACATAAGTGCTGAGTATCAGATGGTTGGATTAGTATCTTCACTCCCTTGTAGTTGGATTGTAAAATGCTACATCCTTTCAAGAAAGAAATTTGTCATTATGAACCCACTGAATACTATATGTTCAGGAAATACATGGTTATAAGTACCTTTCTCTACAATATGTTGATCTTCCAATCAAAGTTGGTCCAACATGTAAGAAGAAATAGCACTGCCTGTTTTCAAAGTCACAACAGCTCCTATCTCAAAATAATGTGTGCACTTTATAGCACTTCTTACAATTATAGAAATGAGAATGTATACTCCTTTGTTTTAAAGCACTGATGCTCTTACTTAAAATACAAATATGCTATCTGAGGGACAATATTAAACATCCACACCAAAGCTAACACTTTACATGGGTTTGTGGCACTAACAGGGAAAGCAGCCCCAGGTGGGCCACCAGGCAAGGTTCAGACCTCCAGACAGATTCACACAGATGGCAGGCCTTGAATTAGAATTTCCTCAAGACCCTTACCATACCTGAAGTAGGTGAAATTCTAAGGTGGGCTCAAGAGTGCCTGTACCTGGTGTACCCACACCTTCTCCCAGTCATTTGATCAAACACCATTCTAGGGATGTAATTAAGGCCCCAAATCAGCTGACCTTAAAATAGGGAGATTATTCGGGTGGGTCTCACCTAATCACACAAGAGCATAAATCTGAGGCTAGAGGTCAAACACAGGTGAAGTTGGAGGTTTTCAGCGCAAGGAAGATGTGGCATTGAGAAGTTCTCTGTTGCTGGCTTTGCAGATAGGGTGAGCCAAGAGGCAAGGAATACACGTGGCCTCTAGGTGCCAAGGGTAGCCTGGGGCTGACAGCCAGCCAGGAAGCAAGGACTCAGTCCTACAGCTGCAAGAACCAAGCTCAGCCAACAAACGGAAGGAGCTTGGAAGTGGGTCCTTTCCCACAGCCTGGGAAGGAACGCAGCCTGCACTTCTGACCTCCAGAACTGTGAGCTAATCTAGTGGGTGTTGTTTTCAGCTACTAAGTTTGTGGTAATTTGTCAGGTAGCAATAGGAAACCGATATAGTACCCTACCCCAGTCATAGTGAAAAATTAATCTAGCTGCTTCAGCACCCCACTGCTCAATCACAAAATGAGCTCTGTGCAAATTGTAGGGGGGGAGAGTTCTAGTGAGGAGAGCCCAGGAGGAGCTGCTACTTGCCTCTGTGAGCTGTTGTAGCAGTTGTTCCTCAGTGAGACCCAGTGACCTCATCCCTCGGGCCCTACAGGCAGCCTGTAGTTCTGACACACTCAAAGTCTTCACCCCTTCTTTGGCAATTACCTGAAAGAAATGGAAGAAACAGTGTTGGATCTTTTGATTCCAATTTTACCTAATCCCTCCATTCCAGCAAATCAGTGGAAACACAGAGTCGGAGGCTTTGGCACTCTGTGCCCTGCATGGACTGCTACAAAGGCGGCCTAGGAAGGTGCCAGTTGGAGTAAAGGGAATCCAGCCAATATCAGAGACACTTGCATAACTCTTCCCCAGTATTCTGTTACCAAAGCAATTCTTTCCCCTCTTGATTTGCGTTTTGCCCGGTTGTGACATCTCCCCTCCTTTTCCCTTCAATGGCACCTTTAAGGTTCATTAGGAAAAAAAATACGTCACTTGAAAAGCTTTCAATGTGCCATTTGTTGCCTGTCCCTGTAGTGCTCTGCTCCCACTCCTCCCCACCACCCCAGGAATGGTCCACAAAACTCTCTCAATAAACAATGCAGCTTTTGCTGAGTTATTTGGTGTGACCCAAAACTATGGTCCTTCTGGGACCAGTGTTGTTTATTCCAAAGTTCTGAAAGCAACAGCTGAGATCCAGACGAGGCCGGGGGGATCACCAACTCTCTCAGTTCAGGGAAACCTGCTCCCTCAGGCAGAGTGCCTTAGAGTAGCTGAGGCAGATTCAAGAAACACTCTTTCTGTTGTTGTTTTTTTAGGAGCCTAATGAGCAGTTATAGTCCAATGGTGCCTTTCTACTGCAAGGCGTCCGGGCTCTGCTTTTCCTCCCGGCTTGGGCTTTGCACCCCTTCTTGCCAGGCAACTCACTCTGCAGAACACTGACTTTGGCACCAGCTCCTCAGCAGGGGAGCAGAGGTGGGGTGGGGGGAGCTTTGTCGGGATCCACTGAGCTGCTATTTCCTTCCCAGCAGATCCTAAGTGCTTTAGCTTAGTCCCAGCTAAGTCATCCAAATTACTAACATTTCATGTTGGCCTTCTCAAGAAAATGGGTCAGGGTACGACAGACATCACCTGAAATGAGCAATCAAGGTTCAAGTTGTCATAATGGTTGTTTAAACCACTCATTTTTCCAGAACTGGTCCATGACCAGACCCAACAGAAAATTCTCCATCACAGCGGCGCCCTAAGGCATCTCCCACTACCTCGCCAATTCCCTCCAGCTATGGTTAAGCTCTTACTTCATCATCTGCTTTTATAGACTTCAGTTTCATCAGAAGCTGAAAGCGGAGCAGATTGTTGGTTCCAAAGGTCTGCAGTTCTAGCAGTTTGCAAAGGGCGACCAGCTGAGGCCGATCTAAGTGCTCCAGGGCTAGCTGATCCTCAAACAGTTTGGAAAAGCGAACTATCTCTTTTGTGCTGGGCCTGTGGCCTGTCTGGACCTAGGCAGTGGGACAAAGAGTTTAATTAAAATGTGTTCCCTACTTAATTTAGATTTCCTAATAGACTATTTGAAAGAGATTTCAAGTAGCATTTATGAACTCTATCTAATGTCTGGAAATGGGCCCTGTGGTACAAAGAAAGAGGGAAGAGATCTGTCTGAAGTCAAGCTAAATCAACTGAAAAAATCAGGGGTAGTTCAAAAGTTTGACTCTAAAATCTACTGTTTTTTCCAAGAATTTATCAGCCTCTTTAACACACTGATTAAGATAGGTGTTTCTGCAAACTACTATAAATGTTTACAAGACTGTATATTTGTAAATTAGGTATTTGAAATTTCAAAGATTGAAGATTTGGAAGACCCATGATGACATGCATTTTTCATACAACTCTCAGCCCCAAAGTCTGGTATCGTATCAACGACTGACACCTGTTGTACATAGGACGAGAACTGCGTGGAGGCATCTCCCAGCTGGGCTCTGTTCCTCCTGGCCATTTCTGTAATTGTTTCTTGAAGAAACTTTGCCATTTCCAACTTTGCAGCCATTTTCTTTTTCTGTTTTTCTTCCTTAATAATAGAGGAGTAAAAGTTAATGAATCCTTCATGATTTCAAATTGGTAGATGAAAGAGGGAGAAAAATACCTGTCACCTTGTCATTGCTCATCTCTGTACCATGTATTAATATCGTGTCCAGGCCTGATTGAATGGGTTTGTGAGAGCCAGAGCACATAAAAAGCCTCTGTTTGGAACTTTTCTCCTTAATCTTACCTTTAGTTTCTCACTAATACAATGATCATGAGCATCTGATAGATCAAAGATGTCCCCTCAATGGTAGGCTTTGTAACGATTTAGAATGAGATACCATCTCTTAGCCTTAGAACAGACCATGGAGGCTGCTGGTTGAGCCAACCCCTTGTCTGAGTGGCTCTGAGTTTTGCTTTGCAAACAATGAAAACTAGGAAATGAATTCTATACTTAAGTACTTTAAATAGAAAACAGATATAATTAATTATAATACAAGGAGTTAAGTGGTCTAACAAATATGCACTACACAGAAGATAATTAAATATACACTCTTAAGATACTATGTTGACCAGTATTTCTTAATCCTTGTTCATCATCAGAAATGTAGTATGGTAGCATTTTCAAAATGACCTTGGTCAGTCAGGACTCAGGGGGTGGAAAAGAACAGGAATCTCTCTATATATTGTTTTAAGTTGCCCAGAAAATTCTAATGATCAGCCAATCATAAGAACTGTTGATTTTTAGAGAGATCCTAAAAGACTCAGCAAAAAAAAAAAAAACCCAAAAACCAAAATCACACAATGGCAATATCATGGTTAGAAGCCATTTAATCATCCATTTCATCCATCCACACCCTTAACATCCACCTATCCATCTATCTATTCATTTATTTATTATCTACCATGTACTGGGTACTGGGGATAAAATGAGCAAAGACAGATAAGAATTCCTACCTTCCTGGAACTTCTAGTCTAGTGGGAGAGACAAACATTAATGACTGATGATAATCCAGTTTTTCCACAAGTTAATGTAAAAGTTGTAATTAATGTAAAAGTATAATGGGTAACTGCTATGAAAGAGGGATGCACAATACTCTGCTCTGATCTAATGTAAACAGAAAGCTCCCCAACCTCCTCTCTCCATGAACAAAAGCAACCTAGAAAGTATTTTCTAAGACTGTGGCTATGATATGTGATACACACATAAACACACACACACACACACACACAGATACACATAGAAGTATGTTGGGCACAATGGTGTTCAGGAAAGAGGTAATATTTAGATAAATCACTTTCTCTATTCTTTCATCTTTCTGTATTCACTAACACTTCCCTTATTATGCTATGGTATTAATTCTAGATCCTGATTACTTTAAATGTAAGTAAATTAAACCACAGCCAGACAATTAAATATTGTAATTTGATTTTGTCCTTCCAATGTATCTCTCTTCATGTCTTCTTTTTTTTGAGACAGAGTCTCGCTTTGTTGCCCAGGCTAGAGTGAGTGCCATGGCATCAGCCTAGCTCACAGCAACCTCAAACTCCTGGGCTCAAGCCATCCTCCTGCCTCAGCCTCCCGAGTAGCTGGGACTACAGGCATGTGCCACCATGCTGGGCTAATTTTTTCTATATGTGTTAGTTGGCCAATTAATTTCTTTCTATTTTATAGTAGAGACGGGGTCTTGCTCTTGCTCAGGCTAGTTTCGAACTCCTGACCTCACACAATCCGCCCGCCTCGGCCTCCCAGAGTGCTAGGATTACAGGCGTGAGCCACCACGCCCAGCCTCTCTTCATGTCTTTATTCCTATTGCCAGTTTCATCACTTAGGCTCTACCACCTCTCCCCCTGCCACTGCAGTAGCATTCCAGCTGATGTCCCTTCCTTGGCTCTGCCCTCTTTAGTCCTTCCTGCCAGCACAATTGTTTTTCTAAAGCACAGACTAATCACATCATCCGCCCTGGTTAAAAATGTTACCTTCCGTGATGCACCATGGGCAAAAGGTAAAGTCTAAATTCCTTAGGCAGGTAGATGCTTTCCAACCTGACCCCAATGGTCACCTTTGTCTGCTTCCTGCCATTGATCCCCTGGGTCTCCCTGCTCCAACCACAAAGAACCAACCAGTGGTCTCTGACTATGTCATACTCTTATGTCGCTGAGCCATTTTAAATGCTATTCTTTCTATCAAGAATGGTTTCTACAGACTGGTAAAACTCCACTTGCTCCTTAAGTCTCAGTTCCAATGTTACCTGTTTCTGTGAAACGTTTCCCAATCTTTGTCCTCTCATAATGTTTTGCTCTTATCTTCTTCATCCTAAGCACTGTCTAGAAGAGTGTCACCAAATGGAGAGAATGAAGAAGCCACCTGTTTTCCAGCCCATCACCTTCACAGTGACCCCCAAGCTCAATGAGGGCACCCTTTTCTCAGGGGCTACTGAAGGGTCTGTTTGCTGAATAAATCACCCCTGCTGTCTAACTAATCACCAGAGTAATAGTGGATTTTTGTTTTAACAGTTAAAAACAAGTTAAAATTGAGTAGAGAAGGAAGTCTTAACAAATGGTACTAGAAAAACCAGATATCCACATCCAAAATAAAAAAGTAATCTAGACACTGACATTATACTTTTCACAAAAATTAACTCAAAATGGATCATAGACCTACGTGTAAAATGCAAAACTATAAAATTTCTAGAGGAAAACGAGAAAAATCTAGGTGACGTTGGATTTGGCAAATGAGTTTTTAGCTACAACACCAAAAGCATGATCCATAAAAAGAAAAGTTGATAAATTGGATACCATTAAAATTAAGAGCATTTCCTCTCTGAAAGACATTGTTAAGGGAATGAAAAGACTAGGAGAAAATATTTACAAAATACATATCTGATAAAGGACTTTTATCCAAAATATAGAAAGAACTCAATAAGAAAACAAAGAACCCAATTAAAAAGTGGGCAAAAGATCTAAACAGACACCTCCCCAAAGAAGATACACAGATAGTTAATGAGCATAGGAAAAGATACTCAATATCATATGACATTAGAGAACTGCAAATTAAAACAATGAGATGCCACTACATACCTATTTGACTAGCTAATGTCCAGAACACTGACAACATCAAATACTGGGGAAGATGTGGAGCAACAGGAACTCTCGTTTGTTGCTGGGGGAATGCACAATAGTACAGCCACTTTGAAAAACAGTTTAGCAATTTATTACAAAGCTAAACACAGTCTTATACGATTCAGCAATTACTCTCCTACGTATTTACCCCAATGAGCTGAAAGCGTACATCCACACAAAAACCTACACACAGATGTTTATTGAAGCTTTATTCATAATTGCCAAAAACTGGAAGCAACTGAGGTGTCTTCGAGAGGTGAATGGATAGACAAACTGTGGTATATCCATGCAGGGGTCTATTATTCAGTGATAAAAAGAAATAAGACAGGGAAGGATGTTAAATGCACATTGCCAAGTGGAAGAAGCCAATCTGAAAAGGCCACGCACTGTATGAGTCTGACTATCTGACATTCTGGAAAAGGCAAAACTATAGACAGTGAAAACATCAGTGGTTGCCATACGCTGGGCAAACAGGTGGAGCACAGAGGATTTTGCCATCAGTGAAATTGTTCTGTAGGACACTGTGATGGTGGACACATGACATGACACATTTACAAAACCCACAGAACTGTAAAACACACAGAGTGAACCCTAATGTAAGGTATGAGCTTTGATTAATAATTATCAATATTGGTTCCTTGTTTCCAACAAATATAGCATACTAATGTGAGATTTTAATTACAAGGGAAATGGTGGTGGGGGGGAGTGGCATATGGGAACTCTACTCTCTACCCAATTTTTCTGTAAACCTAAAAACAGCTCTAAAAAATAAAGTTTATTAATTTTTTTTAAAGTTAAAAAATCCTACATACCTTTTTGGATTCACTTTCAAAAGTTGATGGCAACATCTCTGGGAAGAGTTTCAGAAACACTGGTAATAAGAATTCCATGAAGGGCACAAATACGAACACCATAAAGGGAACCAGGCGGAAGAAATCGACACAAGTTCTCAACAGCTAAAGAATTAAATGCATACGCAATATTCATTATTTTAGGACATGCCAAAAACTAAAACAAAAAAGCCTGCCTTGGTTTTTAAAGTGTTAAAAACACAAGTTTTCTACAGCTGTTTATAAAATGAAAAGGCCAGGTTTTCCTGTTTACCACAGCTCTAAAGTAATATTTATGGGATATCTTCAAGGAAATCTATGATAATCAAAACATATTATTGGTATTTCTTAGCTTTCATCTAAGTTAGGGGGTCCATAGTTTAATAATACAGTATCAGTTAAAGTTGGTTTTTAAAATGCCTATGCTTAACATATTAATAACACCTCAAACCTGAAGTCTTTTAATTCTTGGGAGAGATTTAAAAACACCATTATAACCATTCTGTAGGCAAATATATAAAAATTTTAAGACTGTTGACTAAAACTGTATAGTAAGTCAGTTGCAGACAAGTAAGAAACTCTGGTTCTGGGCTGAGCGTGGTGTCTCACACCTGTAATCCTAGCACTCTGGAAGGCCAAGGGTGGGCGGATTGCTTGAGGTCAGGAGTTCGAGACCAGCCTCAGAAAGAGTGAGACCCCATCTCTACTAAAATTAGAAAAAATTAGCCAGGTATGTTGGTGCATGCCTGTAGTCCCAGCTACTCGGGAGGCTGAGGCAGGAGGATCCCTTGAGCCCAGGAATTTGAAGATGCTGTGAACTAGGCTGACACCCTGACACTCTAGCCCTAGCAACAGAGCAAGACTCCATCTCAAAAAAAAAAAAAAAAAAAAGGAAACTCTGGTTCTCATCAGCAGTTATCATTCCTACTTTGGGATTTTTTTTTTTTTTTCTTGGTAGAGTTGAGGTCTCACTATGTTGCCCAGGCTGGTCTTGAACTTCTGGTCTCAAACAGTCCTCATGGCTCAGCCACCTAAAGTACTGGGTTTATAGGCACAAGCCACCATGCCTGGCCTGGGATTTTTAAGATGAAGTTTGAGTCTAAAACTTGGTTCCGAAATAGTTCATTTTAATTTCACATTTTCTTCCTCAAATACGATTCTTGCCTACCCTTCGTCTCTCGCGTCTGGTCAGCACCTGTCCGTGCAGCAGCCTCCAAACCATTCTGGCAGCAACTTTGGTGTCAATCCAAAGTAAGCGGAATCCATTGTAATAATGTTTAAGTTCATCTACAATTCTTTGTCTCAAAGATGGCTTTCCTCCTTTAATCTTTGTGCCAGTTTCTTTTGTAGGCTGAGGGCTTGTCACCCCTGGCTTTTCTGTGGTTTGCTCCGGCTGAAGTTTACTAGGGACCTCTTGTAACCAGCAAGTTGATGTGTGCAGCTTCCGTATGAGCCTAGTTCGTAAGTGAAGTACTTTACTGCCTGACTGACTGGGATAGGAGTACTTCTTATTTCCATAGTTCTTCATATATGTCTTATTTAAATGTGAATCTGGCAAGTGAAGAAATGCAAATGATGGGGGAAAAGACGAGCAGGTGGGATGGACAAAATGGCTGGGGAACCTGGAATAAAGAGCAAGCCCAAGTTGAGTACACACTATTCAAACTTATAGAAAGATCTTTTATCTGGTTAAAATAAAGCAATGGCCTTAAAGTGTATATTTTAGGAGCAGCTAATGTTCATAAAAGAATGAAACATAACTTTTCACCCTAGTTGAAGAACAGATGCTCTATGGGTCAGTGATATACTCTATGTGAAATATTAATAAGGTAATTCCTAAGAATTGCTATATTAGAAGTTATAAGTTCTGTGACTATTAATTTAAAAATCTAATAGCAAACATCTTTCCACCAGGGGTTGTGTTTGATGGTGCTGTTTTCTCTATCTACTATCATAAAATAGGTGGAAGCCACTCTACTGATAACAGGAATACTGTTTTAATGGAACATTTCAGGGTCACCATGGGCATTAACCAATCCTACAATACTGCTTTGCCTCTGTAGTACCTATGGACTCCCTCAAGAAAGAGATACTTACAGCTGAAAGGCCCTTCACCTAACATTCTTCAAGAATGTTGGGAATAAGAATTAGTATTGGGCACCCAGCCAAGGATCTCTACATTTTTCTAGTATTGCAACAGCCCACAATCTTCAGTTACACTAGCACATCAGATTGTTTGAAAATAAAAATAAATTCTGGGAAGCCAAGGTGGGCGGATTGCTCGAGGTCAGGAGTTCGAAACCAGCCTGAGCAAGAGCGAGACCCCCGTCTCTACTATAAAAATAGAAAGAAATTAATTGGCCAACTAATATATATAGGAAAAAATTAGCCGGGCATGGTGGCACATGCCTGTAGTTCCAGCTACTCGGGAGGCTGAGGCAGAAGGATCGCTTGAGCTCAGGAATTTGAGGTTGCTGTGAGCTAGGCTGATGCCATAGCACTCACTGTAGCCTGGGCAACAAAGCGAGACTCTGTCTCAAAAAACACAAAAAAAAAAAAAAAGAAAAAAAAAAGAAAAGAAAAATAAAATAGATCCAGGCAAAGAAAATTACTGGAAAAGAGATTTCTTTTGGCAAAGAGATGTTTTTTTTCCATTCTTTCAGACTATTTTTGAAGTATGCCAAGATAAAACACTTTTTGAATGGCCAAAAGGGAAAATGTACAATGTATCTGGGATATAGTAAGTTCTTAGTGAATATTCTTCTGAGTAAATAAATGATAACAGACCATAATCGGACAGGAATATGTCCTAGGACTGGCTTGTTCACCAGCCATTTTACTTCTTTACATCTAAGAGCCTCATGTAACATTATCAATTACAGAGATGTCACTCTAAAAGCATTACGTTTTCTACTTTAACCTCTACCACACATCTACAAAATTACTCAGCCTGAGTTCTAAAACATATATAAAATTTTGGTATGTTTAACTACATTAAAATGTCAGCTTCCTAAAAGCCAACAAAGTATTAATTGTGTACTAAGCCAATCCTTTTACACATATCCTTTCCATCTAGAAGAATGAAATTCATATACATATGGGGGGGACTCCAATGCTTACCTTGTTCGAGCAATAACTAAGACTGAATTATAACTGTAGAAAGCCATATTTATTTTTTTCTCAACTAGTCAACATAAGGACCTGAGGAAAGGAGCAAGTAAAGAGTTTAGTATTTTTAAAACACATCAATTAAAATATATCAAGATTTAAGTGTTTTTAACTATTGCAAGGGTAGAATATTTGCATGGTTAATATGCAAAATCTCCCTTCAAGTTCAGTTCCAACAATCGTGAATAAAAAAAAATATATTTTCACGGTTCTGGATTTGAGAATGGTACTTTGAGATGCCAACAAATGAAAACGATCTCTAAGAGGATAGTGTTCATGAAGATGGTATGGTCTTCAGAGGCATTTTGATTTCTGGCCATTAGTATCTACTAATCTAACTTAAATGATTGCCAAGTACTTAAAAAGCTGAGCAAGACACACATATTTGTAGCCTAAAGATATACGTAGAAAGCAAATAGCTTGGATTTGTTTTCAATTAGCTTTTTTTTTTTTTCTTTCATATTTGGCCAAGCTGTACTCCCTAATCTCATTTGTGCAGCTGTGAAGACATACAGGGTACCTACTCTAATCGCTCAAGTAGAGGTAAAAGGGTTTCCCTTCCTAGTGATTCTCCAGAGCCCAAATTGCTTTTAAATAACCTCCACCTTCATCAAAACCTGTCCCCATCCTGCGGCGCTTTTCAGCTAGGGGCAGCGCGGAGCAGCAAGGAGCCGTGGTAGCTCACACTCAACCCTGCTCTCCTGCAGCTGGGAAGGGAGTGCCAGGGTCTCTCCTAGACGGAAATGTCAACCACAGAGCTGACATTCTGAGCCTCTGAACCAGACTGCCGGTGGGCGGTGTCTCGCAGGAGGGAGACAGGACCAGACGCGGCGGTTAATCCCTCTCCGGCCCCGGGCTGTGGGCAGCCGCACGCCCAGGGTCCTGGGGTTACCTTTGCTTCAGACACTTCACGACACGGGTGCAAAACGCGCCCTCAGCTTCCTCAGCCAGTGGCTTTCGTGCGTGTGTGCGGGTGGCCTGTCTGTTGTGGTGGGGTCTGGGGGATTTTGTGGGGTTTTTTGTTTTGTTTTGTTTTGTTTTTGGTGTTTTGGGGTTGGAGGTGCGGGGGTGGGGCAGGCCCGGCAACGACGACCCTTGGTGACGATGACGATCGCGGTGGTTGGAAATGAAGACGAGGAGAAGCAGGGTACGGAACAGAAAGGAGGAAGCGAAGCCCGGAAGGAGGGGAGTGGGGGCTGCGATCCAGAGTTTGGGGGCGCCCGGCGGGGACGAGGTCAAGGGCCGAGGGGCAGGATGCGGAGGGCGCGGGCTCCGGAGGATACAAGGCAGGCACGGCCCACCACCTCACGGCCCGGGCCTGGGCCCGCCCACCCTACCTCCTTGGCCCGGCTCCCGGGAACGGCCGCCTCGATCCTCCCAGTTTCTTCCCAAGTCCTCCCCCGGCCCCCAAGCTAGAGGGGCCCGGAGCCAAGTCTCTATGGCTCCACCTCGCCCCTCGCGCCTACGTCACTCTGAGTGACGACATCACCAGCCAATGAGCTCTCACATTCTAGGGAGGGCGGGCGTCCTTCACCATCGCAGCCCAGGAAGCCGCAAAGTCGCGTTCCCGTCGGCGAGATGACTTCTTCGTTGGGTTTCATTTAAGGAACGTCGGTGCTGTGGGGCCCGAGATTGATGTTTTTCTGCCAGTCCACAGTCTGTAGGCCGCGGCTAACACCCGAGGAAACCCTTGAATGAAGGATGGATTAAAGAGGCTCTTTCGCTACTGATAGCGTGATTTGTCTGATAGTCGCCATGGTAACCATCTTGGAGTCACGAATGACACCACTTTGCTGTATTCTCCCTCCTTCTGCTCCCTTCAACTCCGACACTGCCTGGGGGGAGTGGAGGGGAGGTTGAAGTGGGGTAGGAGAAAGAGCGGGAATCGGAAGGAAAACACCCCTCTGCCGGCCCTTCCAGGGCCCAAGGCTGTAATGCTGTGAAATCTTTGTACGGAAATCTGAATTCCACTAAAGAAATCCGTGTAAATTTGCTTAACAGATGTTGTTTATGATCAGTAGTTTGTGTAGAAGTCTTAACATTTAAAATGTATACTATGGTAGCTGTGAAACGATGTAGGCACTTGCCGCTTTGTGGGGCACTTCAGTTTCTAGGATGGACGGCTGAGCCATCTTGGGAAAGCGAAAGATCTAGAAATATTCTTGTTCCCCAGCGATCTTGTTACAGCAGGTGTTACAGCGCGTGGCGAGGACAAACCCAGCGGTACATGGAGAGTCAGAGAATCAAAGTAGATTCGCTGGCAGGCTCAGAGGGGTCTCGCCACCAAATTCTAAGCCCCATCTACCCGATTCTCCCCACTTCTATTAAGTTGGGGTGGTCCAAGGGGTGGGGTATCAGGTGGCTAATGCCCGCCAGGTAATAGGTTAGTTGATGTGTCAGGTAATAGGTTCGGTGTTCTGCTGATGAGGGTCTTCCGCGAGGGGTGGGGGGTCTCAGGATGCTGAAGTGCCAAGTAATAGGTGGGGGTTTTCCTTTTCAATCTCTTCCCATCCATTTTATCTGGCTGCAGTAAAAATTTTGGTGACGCTACTCAGAGCAGACAGCAATGAGTCGCTTCACACGGTGAATACTTCTCTTAACATGTGACGTGACCACAAGCTTTACTCATCTGGGCTGCACATTTCTAAGAATGAAAGATGTCGCGCATTAAATTTCAGTAAAAAATGCAGGCTGCTTTTAATTCGCAAAACATTTTTCAGCTAATAACCAAACGGATCGACTATATTAAATACGCAAAAATTTTCAGTTTGGCCACTAGAGGTCCCTTTGTGCACGTCTGATGTTCAACTTTCCACGTAAAGGTTTCACTCCACGTCCTGTGTTTACTAGAATTAAAATCTACAAAGCTTTGGTCTCTTTACCTTTTCCTCCCTGAAAATTCTTGACTTTGCGCTCTAAACTGTAGAAATAGCTTTCACATTAGTATTATAAATCACTGCACTACCATGTACATGTACTTTTCTGGAAAAGATTATAAAGGATGCAAAAACATTCTCAGTTCCCTGGGAGACATTTTATACCACAAAATAGTTTAATACATGTATTGTATTCACTTAAAACCAGGCACAGTAAAAATCATTAATTATTCATAAACCAGATGAATGAGTCTATGCCCAGCATTTGAAAGATGAGCTGTTTTCTACCACTGCCATATGTCAGCAATCCTATTCTAAAAAGGGAAGAGTTAAAAACTCCTCTTATTGAAACCCATTTGTTCAAAGCAGTGTCTACCTTCCCTTGTTATGAGGCTTGGCGATTTCTTTTACTTTCAGGGTATGTGATTTGTCACGTAGGGAGTTTCTGTATGTAATCTTCGGAAGAGAAACCAAAAAAGTTTCCCCCCCCATAACTCTGACCCTGAGAATTGTTTTAGATTGCTGTCTTAATGAACTGCTTGCTCATTTTCTACTGAAAAGAATAAACATGTTCTGAACCTCAGAAGATGTTAGATGCTGAAAATGCAAAGTATTATTTTTAATAAGGAAGATACAGGAGGGGCAAATGGAGGATGGAGGTAGAAAAAAAAAGACTAATGTAACCCCTCTTTCCAGTAGATAGACTCAAACTAGGCTCAGGTGGCCCTCTTTGGCCATATGTGTTTTTAGAAGACATATTTATCACAAATAAAAAATGTGCTTTTACTGATCGTTTCAATTTGTCTTACTATACAACGCATAGGTTTAAAAATATTGAATGAGTAACAGCAAAGGGAACTCATAATTGTCAGTATCGTCCTTAGTATTATTAACAGGGTTATGCCAAAAAAGCGAATTCATAATTAATACCCATTAAAATAACTGATCTTATAGGACTCTTTTAATTTCTTGTTTAAGTGGTATTTAAAAATGAGATTGTAAGGTGCTTCTTGTAATGGAACCAAATAGATCCTGCATATGAGGTCTTTAGAGAGTATGACGTCTACCAGCGCTATGGCTTTATTATTCTCAGAATGGAGAGCGCAGGCCTGGTTTCCTCACCTGACAGCTGCCTGTGTCTCTGTACGTTCCCGACTCTGTGGGGCCACGTTCTAAGTCTTCCTCACCAGGCCGGCACACACCTGGGACCTGCCACTGTTTTACGTAAACTTCCTAGGATGGTGGGCTAGGGGATCACAGAGAACTGCCTCCCTCTTCGTCCCCTCGCTCTTGCCTGAGCCGCCTAGGACCCGTGCCCGCGCCCCGCCGGTCGGGAGGGGAGCGGCGGCGGGCCCGGCACGTGACTGGCACGGAGCCGCCCGGGCCGGCGGCGGGGATGCGGGCGGCGCTGACGTCGTCGTCGTCACCCACAAGCCTCCGCGCCCGCGCTGGAGCCGGAAGGGGGCGTGCGGGGCCGGCGGCCGCGGGGAGGTCTCGCGCCCCCCGGACCCGACCGCGGCGCCGCCGGCCTTCTGCTGGCGGCTGGGGTCTCCGCACGACCCTCAGCCGCGGCCGAAGGGGGAGCTGTGCCCCAGGCTTGAGTCTGAAACCGCCGCCGGCTCCGGACGCGGGCCCTAGTGGAGGCGCGTCTCTGACAGCTGTCGGACGGCGCCGGAGTGGCCCGGCTCGCGCGGGTCTCCGGCACGGGCCCGCCTGCAGCCCATCTCTAGCGTCCGGGAGTGGCGGCGCGGTGGCGCTCTGGGGAGCCCCGGTGGCGCTCAGGGCGTGCTGTCACCACATAAGTACCCAAGGCCACGCACGGGCCGGCCGCGCAGGCCCCTCTCCCTGCGTCCCGGTCCTGTCCTCCTGCGCACCATCCCTCCGGCTCGGCCTCGGCCGCGCGCCCCCGGCCGCCCCTCCTCTGCGCCCCGCCGACGGGCTTCCTCCTCCGGCCCCCCGCGCCCCAACCGGACTGCATTTCCCGGCAGGCGCCGCGGCGCACGGCCAATGAGGGCCCGAGGATTTGGCGGCGGCGGCGCCCCGAGAGTCGGGGTGGGGGGGCTTTGTGCGCGGCGGCGGCGGCGGCGGGCGCGGGCGGCGGCGGCCAGCGCGGAGGCGGAGGCCGAGGGACCGTGCACAGGTCGCCGCGGAGAGGCGTGCGGATTCCGAGCCGAGCCCCGAGGACCCCGCCGCCCCGGTCCGGCCGTCAGCCGCAGGCTCCTCTCCGGCAGCGGCGGCTGCGCGGCGACCCCGCTCCCCGCTTCCCTTCCCACCCGTCGCCCGCAGCCCTCCTGTGCCCGCAGCACGCCCGGCCCGGCCCGGCCGCGGCCCTCCTCGGTGCCGGCCGCCATGGCAGAGGCGTCCGGCGCGGGGAAAATCTAGCCGGGGGATTTCATGCGGCCTAGCCTGGTTCCGTCCGCTCCCCCCGCGGCCCCGGCGGCTGCCCGCGCCCCAGCCCCGCTCCGGGCCTCCGTGTGTCTCCTGTGAGCGTACTGACACGGCCGCGGGGTTAGAATGGAACAAACTGAAGGTAAAGTGCGTGAGCGTGTGTGATGTGGAACGCGAGGAAGGCTGAGGGGGACGCCGGCGAGGGGGCGGCCTCGGACGGGGCACGGGGAGACCCCGGCGGGAAGGAGAGGCGGGTGGCCGGAGAGGGTTCGGGGGAGTCCGGGAGGAGGAGCGGATGGCCAGGTGGGGGTGTGGAGGGGCTGGGGGTGGGGCAGGGAGGCGGGTGGGGGTAAGAGATGGAGTGGCGCCGGCCTGGGAATTGGGAGTAGAGGTGGGATGGGGGCGGGGATAGAGACGGGGACGGGGCAGGGGAAGAGTTCGATTTGGACGAGACGAGGGGCCTGGGTGGAGGACGGAGAAATGGGAGGTTTGGGTGGAGTGGGGGAAGTAGAGTCTGGGGGAAGGGGCAGAATTTGATGGAGGAAGGGGCCACCTTGTGGGGATCGAGGGAGAAATGAGGGAATGGAAGTGGAGGAAAGGGATGAGAAATGACTGAGGCAGGACGCGATAGGAGGATAAGGAAGCACGCAGGAAACTGGGAGACGTAGGATTGGGTTAGGGAAGGGAATGAACTGAATGTTGGTGGGGATGAGAACGAGCCGACTTGGCATCACAGAGTGGGAGGAAAAGAAGGGGATGGGGGCTGTTAAAGTGTTAGGAAGGAAGCCTTTTGTTCCTATATTTGTGCGTATTCTGTGCCTTTTCTTTCAAGACTAGAGAATGGAGAAGCTAGTGGTTATGGGATTGTGATTGTTGTGAAATGGGGAGGTGTGGGTTTTGCTGTTTTGAGGGAGGAGGAGATGTGTTTGTGTTATGGTTGGGAGACAGGGAGAGACATGGCCATAATCTGACGGTTTTGGTGAGGGAGTGAAGACTGTTCAGATTTAAAGGGGGCAGGGGCAGCCATGTTTGCTGCCAGGCGCTGCAGTGTAAATAAATCCCTTTTGCTCTCCGACATCAGCGTGAACCTGGAAGGGGCTGGTTCAGATTGTCAACCCCCTTTCTTCCTAATCACGAGCTGTTTCCCCCTTACATCTTGGGTCATTTAAAATTATTCATAACCACCAAAGGAGATAGTGATGTTTTCCATCCTGTGTGTTTTGCTGCTTTTCTCCTTCTCTTTCCCCTCTTCCTTCTGGTTGCAAACAAGGCATGCTGTTGGACTGCAGTGTAAATTTAACTCTTCTAGTAAATTTAAAACTAGATTATTACTAGCTGAAGGAATCATTACTACTGTACTATTTCAAACATCATCATGAAACGTCTTTTAAATATTAAAAATTCATTTGTTTCAGAAGCCCCAAAGCGGTCAACATGTTTTCTGCCATTCTTTAAGTAAACAAGGAAATTGCATCGGTTATTTTACTTGGGCCTGTGCTCTTGGCAGAGCACTGTGTGGGGGTGAGAGGGGTAGGAAGATCTGCTTGTGGCAGCTTATCTCCTTGCTGTATTTTGAATGTTGAAAAATTAGAAATGTGTGCATTTTTAAATGTTTCTGGTAGCTCTTGCTTATAGGTGATGGCTGTGTTAAGAATAGTGTTTTCTTTTTTTGTAAACTCTTCCCCATCCGGTCCCTTTGCTTTCATGTAGCTAACTCAATACAGTCTCCAAATGCCAGTTCAGCACAGTGCAATGATCTATGAAGTAGGCATGCAGTTCTTAGAGCCTCACTGAGGTGCCAGGGTTTTTTTTTTTTTTTTTTTTTTTTTTTTTGTGGACGTTCAGGTCACTCAGGAAAGCTACTGTAACTCTTCGGTGTATTCAAATGTAACTACTTGTAGAATTTGAAATGGTTACTATTTTAAAGGTTTAAAATTTATTTAAGTCTGACAAACTTAAATAAATTGGTATTCAGTGGAGCCTCTTTTATTTTCATATTGAAAAATGTTAAATGTGTGTGACATTTTGTCTCATAATTGTAATTGGGGTAACCCAAACTGTAATACATCACACTGATATTGAAACTGTTCTCCAATACCAAGAAGACCTGTTAGAATTGTAATATGGTGGACTCAAGCCAGTTGTACTACATATTGATTTGATCTACCTTAATGTCAGCATTCTCTCAGTTGTTATGTAGAAGCTTAGGATGTGTTCTTGGCTTGTTAGGAAAATTAAATTGAATATTGTTAGAGTGATACTTTCTGAGAGTGTGTTTACTATATAAAAGCCAGATTTACAACTTGGAGTATTTTGATTTGGTAATATTCAGCCTCAATCTTTTTTTAATTCTATGAGGAAAAGTATGATTTTAAAAAGCCATTCATCATGCTTTTTTGGAATTTGTTTTTATGGAGATTTCACTTTTATATCTCCCACTTGATTGACATCTTATTTGTAATTAATTGGCAAATTATGTGCAAAACTATCAGTACCAAAAAGAGGAAAATGAGCAATCATTGTATATTAAAAAATATTTTAAAAGTTGGAAGGTTGAATTGCTTTAAAAAACTTATTTTTATGTATTCAACATTCTGTAAAGATTAGAGTCTCCTGCCCAGCCATCATAAGTATTCTGGTTCCTTGGACAGGTATCTATATAATGAAGAAGGCTACTCTCGTAGGTGACACTTAAAACCCAAACTTTGCTCTGATTACTATGTTCATCAGCCCACCTGTTACCTGTGATAGCTTTTTAAACCTTAAATTAACAGGTGCCCTTTCTTATAGTGATCAGATTGTATGAGTTTTGGATAAAGGAAATTGATTGTGAGATTGATGATCATTGAATGAATTGTCAAATCTGATTCTAAAGACAGCTGTTTTTTGAGTTTATAGTAATATTTATAATAATCCCAATAATAGCTGCTAACACTTGTCCTCTTACAATGTGCTATGCTAAATGCCTTACATGCATGATTTCCTTTTATCCTCTTGACAGTTTCAACTCCTTTTTACAGATGGAGAAACTGAGGTTAAGTAACTTAATAATATCATATGGATGGTAAATAGCAAAGCCAGTATTTGAGCCCAGGTCTTGTCTAATTATAGAACCTTTACTTTTAGTTTCCTTTCTTGTTCTTTCTCTTTCTGTTTTCTTTTTTCTTTCTTTCTTTTTTTTTTTTTTTTTTTGTTTTTGGAGACAGGAGGGTCTTGCTCTGTCTCCCAGGCTGGAACACCTGGGCTCAAGTGATCCTCATGCCTCAGCCTCCTGCCTGAGTAGCTAGGTCCTAGGACTACAGGTATGCACCACCTCACCTGATTTTTTCATTTTTAGTTTTTATAGAGACGGGGTCTCGATATGTGGCCCAGGCTAGTCTTGAACTCCTGGCTTCAAGTGATTCTTTCACCTTGGCCTCCCAAAGTGCTGGGATTATAGGTGTGAGCTGCCACATCCAGCCTACTTTTAGTTTCTTTTAAAACTTTATAAAAGTAATACATGTTCATTATTTTTTTTTTTTTTTTTTTTTAGCCATAGGCTTGAACAAACTGCGATCATGTTCATTATTTTTAAAGTTTTCAAATATTACAGAAGGCTAAGAGATTTTTTTTTAAAGTTAGCATTCCTCTTTCCCCACTTATAACCACTTTGAAGTTTCTTTTTTTTTTTTTTTTAAGCCAGTCAAATTTAGCAGTGGGGGGTTGAATACCAACTTTAGTGACACTAATGTGAATAAGTTCTGATAACCCACTACCATCGGACCAGCCACTTTGAAGTTTCTTATGTGTCCTAGAGAATTTCTGTGTATATATATGTGTATATCTCTTTTAAAATACCAGTGGAGTCATACTATCTGCATTTTACTTTTTAGTTTTAACAGGATATCTGGGACATCTTTTTACGTTAGTACATATGGATCCACAGCTTTTTCTGGAAAGGGTCATGTAGTATTATGTTGTCTGGAATGTTCATTAACATTTAGGTTGTTAACCTAAGTTTTTGCTATTATAAGTAATATAGTTAATCCTAAATCCAGTTCCTAACAGCCTGTTTAAATGGAAAAGAGATAGCCCAACTACTTTATTTTACAAGAGAGAAAACTGAGGCCTTTATAAGTTAAGTCCAAGGTTTTGGTTACAAACCTGTTACTTGGCTCTTTATACCACATCATAATCTTCCTTTCTGTGAAAATATTTCAGCTGTCTGTGAAAGCTCAAGGTGAGGCACATTTAGTATAATGAGTTGGAGGGGAGTAGGTAAGTTGCACTGAGGCAAGGGATCTTGCTTGTCTTTTTTCATACTTTGTTCACCATGTTGTACCTATAGTGTATACACAACATATTTTAACATGCAAAAATAAATTGTGTCCAAGATATCTTGAAGTTTGTGTTTTTGTAATGAAGTGGTTTTTAGTGAGATTTTTCCTATTTTAACGAAGTTATCAATGAAACAGGATAGCAAAGAAATGAAAAAAATCAGAGGTTTATCATGGTCCTGGAAAGAAAATTGAGACATTAGTAAATTTTAAAAAGTGAGCTAAAATACCTAATTGAAAACAAGTTCATAAAAATCTTAGCAGACATTGTTGAGTACTTTGTTTGCATAAACATTTTTTTTTTGTCTATCAAGAAGAAATGGATTGCCATGGATACTTATTCATTGGGTTATTTTAAAACAAAAAGATAGTCTTGTCTGTTGTAGACACTTAAGATGTTAAAAATCATTAAAGTTTTAAAAAGATTTAGAATTTAATATCTACTCATAAAATCTGTTTCTCAATACAATGCTGTTTTTAGTTTTACTTTAAACAAAAAAAAAACAGTCCATTATTTTTTGAAAGAGCAACTAAGATGATTTATTCCTTTGTTAATAAACATGTCCAACATTTGAGTTTAAAAAGAATGGTGAGCTTTATTTCTGCAGGCTAATCTTTTTATAAATAGTAATAAGGTTAAATTTAAGAAATTGATTATACTATGATTTCCTAACTTTTTTTTTTTTTTTTTTTTTTTTGAGACAGAGTCTCACTTTATTGCCCAGGCTAGAGTGAGTGCCGTGGCGTCAGCCTGGCTCACAGCAACCTCAAACTCCTGGGCTCAAGCAATCCTCCTGCCTCAGCCTCCCGAGTAGCTGGGACTACAGGCATGCGCCACCATGCCTGGCTAATTTTTTTTTCTATATATATTAGTTGGCCAATTAATTTCTTTCTATTTATAGTAGAGATGGGATCTCGCTCTTGCTCAGGCTGGTTTCGAACTCCTGACCTCGAGCAATCTGCCCACCTCGGCCTCCCAAAGTGCTAGGATTACAGGCGTGAGCCACTGCGCCCGGCCTCCTAACATTTTTTTAAAAGCTTACAATTTTTTTATTTTTACTGTTGACCTTAGTGTGTAATATGTACTTTAAACATTTCTGTGGTTTGTCGTACCTGCCAGTGTGGCAGGTGAAAGGTATATTTTAAATTTTGTGAATTTGAAAGATGTTCAGTTTTTACTAAATGGATGTGTGTTGTTACTCCTAAAGTACATCTGCTTATTGACAAGATTTTGAATTTGAAAAAGCTCTTTGAAAAAGGATTCTTATTTTTAAATTTTAGATGTGGGTCTTTATCATCATTAACTGATCTACAGTGATTAACTTCTCCCCCCTTCTTATTACTAGGTTCCCTTTTCCGTCTATATTTAGGGCTATATTGAGGAGAAAGTGAATAGGGAAATGGAAAATTTTTTGTATTTGTATAGTTTCCATTTTAACCATATGTAACACTGAAAGATAAAAATATTATCTAATAATACCTTACATTTATATGGCATCTTCCGAGATGTTTGCTAGAATTCCCACACAATTACTTCACTTTTTTTTAAATGTGAAGTTGGAAAGCTTAAGTTAAATAATAACTTACTCTAAAGATGGGAAATTTGAGATTTCAGGGACTCCTCGGGCCTAATAGACTGTTATGTTAAGCAGAATAAGGTCTTCAGGTTTCAGTGTGATTACTTTAAAACATTTATTTATTTACTTAAAGCTCTCTCCCTAAGTTACCTAGACTGACTTGAACTCCCGGGCTTAAGGAATCTTCTTGTCTCAGTGTCTGAGTAGCTGGGATGACAGGCATGTACCACTGCGCCTCACTCAGGATGATTACTTAAAATTTTTTTTTTTTTTTTAAAAAGAGTGTCTGTGTCCTGACTTTTTCTTCATAGCTTATATTATCCTTATTTTAATAGATAATTAAACATTAAATATCAAGTATTTTTCTACCATAGAATATGCTTTTTCTTATTTTGCTGAAAGTTATATGCATACTTCCTAAAATATATAGGTATTTTAAATTTAAGAAATGGGATTTTGTGAGTAAAACAAAATTTAGTTTATCAAATTGATTTGAGAGTAAGAAGATCATATGCAGAGACATTTTGGCCATAGCCAAGACAATATTGTGTCTATTGAGTCTTGTGTTATATAACCTCTCTTAGCTGAGGAGTCTGGAGAAGGCTGTATGGGCCACTGTGCAGTGGCTCACGCCTATAATCCCAGCACTTTGGTAGTTGAAGCAGGAGGATCACTTGAATCCAGGAGTTTGCGACCAGACTGGGCAATGTAGTGAGACCCCCATCTATATAAAAAATTACAAAAATTAGCTAGGTGTGGTGGTTGGTGTGTAGTCTCAGCTACTCAGAAGGCTGAGGCAGGAGAATCACTGGAGCCCAGGAGTTCGAGGTTACAGTGAGCTATGATCACATCACTGCACTCCAGCCTGGATGACTGAGCAAGACCCTGTCTCTAAAAAAAAAAAAGCTGTATGTAAAAAACAAAAGCTTTAAAAATGGGCATTTCAGAGCCTTTTTAAAATTGTGAAACATGACATATAAAGCATATAAAACCTAAATGTATAGTATAAACAAATAATTAGAAAGTGAGTATCATGTAGCTATCACCCAGGTAATAAACCCATTAAAGAAAGCTGCAGAGACAGCCTCCTTGGTTTAGCTAGTATTGCTTTGGTGGTAGTTGACCTTTAGGGATAATAGTATACTGATGTCTCAGGTTTTTTTTGTTGGTTTTTTGGTTTTTTTTTTCATCAAAAGAACCTAAAAAATTCATAACCATGAGGGGTGGGGCAGCAGATAAAAAAAATAGAATAACCAATTTTTAATTGTTACCATCAAAAGGAATATCTGGACAATTAAAAAATCCCAGGTTAACATTTAATATAGACATAGTGATTTGTGATCATAGTGCTTTATTGAATAACAAAAAATAATACTAAATCCTACAAGAAAGTGCCATTTTTTTTTTTTTTTTTTTTTTTTTTTTTGAGACAGAGTCTCACTTTGTTGCCTAGGCTAGAGTGAGTGCCGTGGCGTCAGCCTAGCTCACAGCAACCTCAAACTCCTGGCTCAAGCAATCCTTCTGCCTCAGCCTCTCAAGTAGCTGGGACTACAGGCATGTAGCCACCATGCCCGGCTAATTTTTTCTATATGTATTAGTTGGCCAATTAATTTCTTTCTATTTATAGTAGAGACGGGGGTCTCGCTCTTGCTCAGGCTGGTTTCGAACTCCTGACCTCGAGCAATCCACCCGCCTCGGCCTCCCAGAGAGCTAGGATTACAGGCGTGAGCCACCGCGCCCGGCCGAAAGTGCCATTTTATACGTAGTATTTGTTTAGAGTTCATCTCTGTTGCTGTTTTTCGTAGGCTTCAATGACTGTTTTAGATTAATATGTGAACTCTAACATGACTTTTGTTTAGAATATGTCAATTTGCCTATGTTATTAATTTCCTAGCTGAAGTATTTTATGTAACAAAAACTAGTTTGACACTCTTGCTTTGGCAGTAGTGTAACCACTCGGAGTAATAACCTGAGAAGCGATCAGTAGTGACCATCTATGTTTGACCCTGCATCCTTAGTACCTCTTGAATCTTACCTTTTTTATAATTTGGTCAAGTGAAGCAAATTTCTTTTGAAGCTAGAGAAACTTACTGGATTGTGCTTCCCTGGCCTTCTGGATTATTTTCTTACATTTTGGAAAGGTTAAATGTTGACTTTCGAGGATTATGATAGCAGAAGAAGTTGAATGCTTTTTTCCTTTGATTACCTGCTGAATACAGTCTATTTGCATAAACCTGTGCAATATGGACTTTGAAAAAGACATTTTTATAACATATCTGTATGTATAAATTAAAGTCTTTATTTGGTTATTATAATTTTGTCACTTTAAGCTGTCTTTTTTAT